>NC_134951.1:11483551-11800170 GCF_965638725.1 Aptenodytes patagonicus | reverse complement strand
TGCTTCCCCACTTGCCTTAAGGCTCCTGAGATTTGTAAACCATGTGGATAAGCGTGGGCCAAATTTCAGGTATCTCTAATCTCAGTGAGAGATTGGGGTTGAATCCAGACAAAACATAGGAGTTTCACTTTTGGCCCTCCTCCTGGAAAAACAAGGGATTTGAGCTTTTATTTGATATGACATGGATCACGCCTTCAAATCCGACACCTGGAAAAAGGTAAGGTCTCTCTACGAGAGAGCGTAAGGATGGCTGTACACAACCGTATCGGATCAGATATCCACCCAGTGCAGGTCCTGTTGCTGTCACTGTCCCTGTCTGGTCCAGGCAGGCAGTGGGACCAGGGCAAACATGCAGCCAGCCTGCCCCACAGTGGTGTCCCAGCCCCTCTCACTCCTGGCACGGGGCCTCCTGCACCAGGGGTGCCACTTTGCATTTAATACCCACTGTGGACTTTTTTCTTGTATGAATTGGTTCAGCTACTTTTTTGAAATCACGTAAAGGCTTAACATCCATAAGGTCCCACAGAAAGTGAGTTTTTTTGGCTTCAATGCACTCTGTTCAACTACCTGCTGAGGGGCCCCTTCCACTTCTACAGCATTCTTGGAAAAAATAGGGAAAGCTCTTCTTTGTGGATACCAAAAGGGAGTTTTTAAAGCTTCAAGCCATGATTCGTACATTTATAAGCCCCATGGAAAAGGCAAAAATAATCCAGAGTATTGGAGAGAGACTGCAGAGCACTGTGATGAGCCTGCTAGATGCCATCACATGAAACTGCCAGGAGCTCATGGAAGAGCAGACACCGTTCAGGTCACCTGCTCCAGGTGAGCTGGTGCTGGCAGAGGTGCAGCGCCAGCCCAGACGGCTGCTCAGAGAAAGGTGAGACCTGCCGGATGGACGGCAACAGCAGAGCTTCTCAAATGGAGCAAATCAAAGGCTTGGAGAGGTTAGGAGGAGTTATTTATGTTGAGGGGTAACATTAGCTGGAGAATAATTGCTTTCAGACTGCTTTTGGACAATTGCTTTTTGGCTGCCCTTAAACCATTGCTTTTAGGTTGACCTCTCTGGGTTCATCTGGTGCTGTTCTGCCTCTTTATTAGTTACTATTAGTAATTGTAGCCTACAGCTATGGGGCAAAGGAGCACAAGGGAGAAATAAAACACGGGAAGAGGTAGAGAGGGAAGAGTTCTGCTCGGGAGGGTCTGCTGCAACATGGCCTCTGCCGAAACGTGGCTCATCCCTCTCTGCAGAGCAAGGACATTGCAGACTGACCCACAGTTGTGCCCAGAGCTGAGGCCACCAGACTGGCAGGAGGGGCTGAGGTGATGCAGGTTCACCAAAAGCCACCAAGAGTAAACTGAGTGGTGGAGGTAGTTTAGGAGAGTAAATGGCAGCTTTGGAGAGCTCAGAGGACTCAGCGCTGTGGGAGCAGCAGCTGAAAGCCTTCTGTGGTTGCTTCTGCTGGTGCAGAGGTAAAGCCCTGCTGCCCCCGCTGGGGCCAGGCAGTGGACTGGACGTTCCCCAACAAATTTCAGCTTTTTTCAACCTTCAGGCTCGTTGTATGCATGTTGGTAAGTGCCAATCACCACCAAGATGGACATGTCATTTGGTTTCCCAGGTGTCTGCATATTTGTGTGAGGAACCTCTAGGCCGTCCAGCCTGGCCTGGAGTGGGAAACATCCCCTGCCAGGGGTATTTCATCATTTTGAGTTAATTTGATGTGCTGATGTGCTGCGCTGCTACATTTCAGCCCTTTCTGATTTAGCAATGAAATCATAGACACACACTCCTGTTGCAAGCAGCTCTGCTGGGGGAGGCTGGTGCTGTCCCCAACAGTTCACACTGCTCCCACTGCCGGGCATCATGGCTTCTGCTGGGCTGCTGGCACACGTAGTCCCCCGAGTTCCCCAAATGCGTGGGCTTGGTGATGGGCTGGTGTCATGAGCTGGCGTGGCCAGCTTTGCCAGAAAGGGGCCAGGCAGCTCTCACATGCCTCTCCAGGGGATGGTGTGGTCCCCAGGCTGCCCAGTGAGACAGGGACTCTAAAGGGCTCCTAACTCTTCATTATGCAAGGGGACATGCTGGAGGTTTGCAAAGCCATTGTCGTGGTTTAACCTCAGCCATGGACAGCCGTGCACAGCTTATGGGGCAGGCAGGGATGGATCGCTGGCTGTGTCTTTGAGCACAAGCGGGGCACCTAATACACAGGAGCCATGTTCAAAACAGGTAAAAAGAGGCAATTTTGGGACTCAGTGAATAGCAGATGTGTGGCACCCCTTGCCAAAAGGTGCTGTGGATTCAGGGAGGTTGCAGGTCTTCACAGAGAGGCTTGAAAAAGAGCTTTGCTGAACAGGCTCAGAAAATCCCTGATTTTGGAGTAGCTGGAGGCTGGGAAAGTACTTGGAGAAGCATTCTATACGCTCACCCAGTTTTCGCTCTTCCCTAGGTGTCTGCTTAAGACCACCGTTCTTATTTTTAATTTAAGAAAACTGAAAAACGAGGAGGGAGGGAGGAGGGGGGCAGCAGTGGGGGTGAAGCGAGACTACCAGTCTGCCCCCATATCCACCCCCAAAGTCCTCCATCACGGGGGACACAGTGAGGTGTGGTGGAAAACCAGGGGACAGCCTTGGCCCCAGGGTCCTTGGCTGGGCTGCGGTCGTGGGGATGGGGGTGACACCTCCACACTGACAGCAAAGGAGGTGTAGAAGCAGCAGTGCTCCCTGCAGTGGTGTCAAGCCCTAGCTGGATCTAGAAAAACCCTGTGGTCAATTGAAAGGTGCTAAGGACGTCTCAGCATGCTCCTTCATCACTAACTGGAGGCATCAGGGGATGGTGTTTGCCTCTGGATGGGAAAAAGAAATCTAGTGAAATTCCCAGGGAGGGCTCTCATTTCATTACTTCTGCAATTTACCTAAAAAAACCCCGGTCTCTTTAATGCAAGCTGCACGCACTGCCATTATAAATAAAAGTGGCACTAATTCTGCTACAGGAACAGTGCCTTGGCATTACATTGCTCCAGCATGCAACATATACACTGTTTAACACTGTGCCAAAGCATAACTCTTAAGCAAAACAGACTCTCCATTTTCTAAATGTGGCTTCCTATAGCTACAGCTGTAGCAGCTTAATTAGGACGTGTGTACACGTGTGTTTCTGTGCGTGCATACATGAGTCTCTAAAATTTATTTTTAAATCTTCCTACATGAAAGAAAATTTCTTTCGTGCCTGGATGTGAAAAAAAAGAGGTAATTTATTTACTGAACTTGTAATGGCTGTAGTTCCCAGGGTGAAGAGCACAGACACTCTTCAGAGGCTCCCTGAATCGAATTGTTTAGTTTTTTTCATGCTTCCTAATTGATCTGTGCAGCTGGTTTTATTTAGGAGGTTAGTATTTTAAAGTTGAAATGAGGACATACTGAAAACTTTACCCCACAGTTCACTGTGCTATATACTATGCACAGCAGCTCAGACTGTTAATCATAGGTGAGGGTTAAAAAAGACAAACTGATGCAACTGCAGAGAGACGTATGAGGATGCAGCCAGACAGAGCAGCTTAGAGCTGTAAACAAAGATACTGTCCCAATGAAGGACATGCATATTGCAAAATATGTTAGCTCAGTGCATCCCTTTGCACTGCAGTGACGAGTACATGAAAAAGTACTGTTGCAGGTAAGGAAACCCTCTAATGCTATCAGGACCACGTGCTTGACTTATTTGCTCTGTCTGGGGAAAGATCTGGACAGGCTCTTCACACAGGGTCAGGAGGTCTCCACTCACAAGTCTGGTTTGGTGCCACAGGAGTGTGACCGGAGCAGACACTGAACTCACAACCCTCGACCTTCTCGAGGCTGTTCCCAGGCAGCAATCCTGCCCCCGGTAAATGTATTGCATGTGTAGGTGCTCCCTGCAGCACAGAGGTGTCTAAACAGGTTGGGGTCAGTGGAGAGCCGGTCTGTGCTCCCGGATGGGATGCTTAATGGTGCAAATATAATCCAAACAATATGAATGCATACACTACCTTGAGAGAAAACTAGGAAATTGCCTTTCCAACTTCAGGTTATGGATCAGATGACACCAAATGCCAGATACTTTGATTTTTGTTTTCCTGTGACTCCTGTTATTTGTGTTAAATGCATTCAATAGACAAGTCATTCAGCAATGGTAAAGTTTTGATACAGCTTTCCCTTCATACGCCCCCTCCTTCCCACCCACTTTTTGAAACTGTGCAAATACATTAACGGATTACAGGGTTAAAACAAAAATAAACAATTTGTCCTTCATCAAGACAGTTCATATTGTAGATGATCTAGGTGTGGCATAGTGAGGCTGCTACAAGACAGCCTGAATCCAAAACAATTTCACCAGTTCAGCCAGTCGTGCTTGCTCATATTGAAGGTGGTAGCGTCTCTACCACTTGCAAACAGGCTGCTTCGCCCTTGGGAAAATGGTAGATCAGGAGGAGCAAGGGTGTGCAGCCACATTCCTGCTCTGTTTAGCACTGTCCAAGGAACTGGTAATGGAAAAGGAATGAAAGGAATTGGTGTCTTCTGGTAGAATTAGTCCCTTGAGGATTTCCAGTCTGCAAGAAAGGTCTGGCTGGGCTGTATAGGAGGCGAATGCAAGGGTTTAGCTGGGAGAACTGAAATTTTTGTTAAAAAAAAAAAAAAAAAGAAGTTTCTTTCATTCTGTTTGCTTGCAAACAGAAAAAAAAAGAAGAAAAGGGGAAAAAAGCTTACCTTGGGAATTTAGAACAAGAACCAGCTATAAATTGAAGTATGCCATTTTTGTCCAAGCCTAAAGGGCCTGAAAGACTAAGTATTTTCAGTGTTCAGACCCCCTCCACGAAATATGTTTCCCACTGTTTTCAGTGAAAATGCAATGTAATAAAAATCAGGGTTTTTAAAAAAACCACAGAATAATGTAGTTAAAAATCCAATTTTCTACCTGAGGGGAAGTGTTTTGAGGGGACGTTGTTGCTACTGAACTTGCTAGTAAATTACATTGTCAAAAAAGGTTGTTAGCAGACACTGGAAGAGAAGGGTTACATATATTTAGCATCTGGCCTGTAAAATAATTTGATATCAAAAAGCCTGATGGTTTTCTCTCCTGCCCAAAGCTGTAGGGGAGAAAGGTGTTCATGGTTGCTACTCCCCACAGCAGGGACATGGAATAAGGGGCCTTGAAAAGGCTCCTCTTGGCAGGGAGCTGAACTGGCCCAATTCTGAGGCAAGTTAAGGGACATCCCGATGAAGAGCTGCTGCCTCTTAACCTTTTCTAGTATTAAAAATATCTTTTCAAATTAACACCATTATCATCTTCCAATGGTGGCCACTTTACATGTGCTTGCAAAAGAGTCTCTTGAATCATTTGAGACAGCTAATGGCTTAAAAGGTCCTTCTGCACTCTGGAGAAAATCAGATAAATATCGAACCTTGGATCTTGACCCACTTCTAGTTTTCCCACCATGCTTCATGCCTCACTGCCATCAACAATCTCAGCAGAAACAATCCACCCCTTTCCCAAGGGGCAGAGCGGTACCACCCCAACCTGTGATGATATGAGAAAAAATACTGGCTCTTGATTGTACCAGTATAACAATTAGAGGTTATATCCTAGAGGTTGGAGGCGGTTGACAGAGAGGGTTGGGGTCATGCTATCATTTATTCCTCCCTGGGCCACGTGCAGAATTTGGGAGGGGATTTCTGCTCCACCCTTCACTTACTTTCCTTTAACACTCACAAATCACTCATAAACCTGCCTCTGTAAAGTGGCTCGTTCTGGTGATATTTCTCCCAGTTTTCTCACTCTGGATATCCACAAAGACCCATTAATAAAGCATCTTACCTGGGAGGCTGGCTCCAGACTCCAATACATGCTTAATGTGATTTACTCTCATGACCAGTAAAAGCAAAAAGATACCTTAGGCATTACATTTTTTTTCAATAACATATTTGGGAGTGTAACAGGTGTTAAATCAGCAGCAGGATTGTTCTCTTCCTTCAGTGAAAACAATTCTAGTTACAGGTAAAACATTAATTCAAGAAATCAAACGCAAGGGTTAGGCAGTTCAAACAAAGCCTGCTTCCTGGTTCAAAGCCAGTTCAGACCTTGATCTAGAAGCCTCCAGAATTTGTTAAAAGGGTAGACTTTATTTTATCAGTTATGACTGGATGTTACAGTAAAGAAAGTGTTGGTGGAGTGTTTTGAATAAATGTTGAGCATTTCCAGGTAGTGAAGGTGTTTGTTGCTAAAAAGCAGTGATCTCTCTGACATACACCAGAAGATTTTCTAATCAAAATACAGCCTTGAGCAAGTGAAATACTGCTTCATTACAATGTATCATTTATTTTGTTGAAGATCAAAAAAAACCCCAAACCTGCTACAGAATATGACTAGCCAGGGTTAAACTCTACTTTCAAATATATCGATGCAAATCTGATTATAACACTACTGCTGATAGGGTTACTCCAAATTTGGACTGGTACAACTTGAGACTGATGGACTCAAAACATTTGAAGTAAACATGCCCCTATGATTTCAAATATCCTTTATCACTCAGTTATGCAAACTACCATCAGCAGAACATAGACATGCTACTTTGGAATGAAAAAAAGCCTATTACATTAAAATAATAAAACCAATATATAAGCAAGAGGGAGTTTAACTGGAGGGCAGGTATATGTTCTTAGTGCTTCCCCCAATCTGCAGATATAAATCTCTTCCTGTACATCAGACTTCATGTACTTCATGCTTTCCTCTGAGAAGCGGGGAGAGTTTTCTATAATTACACCCATTAGTAGCTGTCTTTTTAGAATGCTCCAAATTTTTTAGATGAAAAATATGAGGCATGAGTTGTATGATGTAATTTCTATCATAAAATCTCCATTAATAGCCTGCCTAATCAAGTACTGTTTGTTGTTTATTAGTAGCCTTGTCTTTGTAGCCGTGAGAGTTAAGAATATGTGCAGCAAGAATTTCAGGGAAAGGCAATAGCTTTTATTGGGAAAAACACACATCTAGCGGGAAAAGAAGAGAGGCTTTCAAGCAACAAGTTTGACCTGAAGAAGAGCTTGTGTGCCTGAAAGCTTGTCAGCTGTTTCCATGTTTATCACTTGGTCTTATAAAAGATTACCTCTCCCCATAAAACTTGCCCCAATCATTTACTAAGCAAGTGCTTTGAATGGCTAGGACCTTACAGTTTATGCAGATGCTTAACAGAAAAAGGCATGAATATAATAATATAGTAATATAGAAAAGACACCAAAGAAAGGTCTGTCCCCAAACCTTGGTGTCAGTAATGAAAACCCATCACCACTGTGCTGCAGATGAAGGGGTTCTGCAGAAGGGTCAGTGTTTGTTTCCTGGTGTTATGGGAGGAAGGCATTTGAAGCTGGCTGTAACAGTGGATGATGTGATGATAAATTAACTAAGTGATTAACCTTGTGAAAAAGCTGAGAAGAAAGAGCAAAGTTTCTCCCCTTACTCCAGTGTCATGATCCAAACTTTGCCAGTTGGTACTTTAGAGCAACAGTAGAGCTCTTTGTCTGGCTTAACTGAGTCATACAATTATCTCAATAACAGTAAGTACCTAGCAACAGCCTCAATAAACACCCATTCATTTGATTTATCAGCCATTTTGAAACAGGTTTGGTAAACATTACCCTTTCACTTTTGGATTACATTATTAAAAAACTGCCCACTGAAGCTGCACCCCACGCTATGAATAACCACATGAAACCACAGATGTCCTGCCCAGCTTGGGCAGGTGGGCTGAGCTTAACTTGAGACTTCTTGTCCATGTTGAAGGACAGAAAGAAGGTAGGGATCAGCCTAGTATTTATCACGGGTTTTCCAGCCATGAGCTTTCCAGCCATGGGCTCACAATAAAACTGTTGATGTTAATGAGCACTATCAATAACTGCACAAGAATTTGGTGGCTGTGAGACCAAGATAGGAAGAAAGAAGAAGCAGAAACTTAGTTTCCATAAATGTAAACATTTGCATGTGATATTTAAGGATAACTCACAGTGGCTGGTATGTACTTCAAGTGCTGAAAGGGTTTGGAGTACTCAGAGATTGTGAGAAGTGTTTGCAGTGGATTGGGATCTGGGAACAAATGGAATTTTTTGTTATCATGGAAGATATCATTTCCAAAGTAACCCTTGATGGACTCCTGTGAAAGGGAGGCTGTGAATTCTAGTTGGAGAGCATATATATACATATAAATATATATGTAAATATGTAAATATATATTTATATATGTATGTATATATGGATTGGATTATATATTTTATATATATTATATTTTATATATATATAACCATTATGTATGGATTGGAGGTGCATTCTTCATGGGAATGCTGAGGTGGCAGCTGTTTACTGCTTTTCCCAAGCTCTCCAAACAGCGCTGCGCCTGCCTCTTGTGCAGTGATGAGGGAATTGTCCCTCTTCAAGGAACAGGGAAACTTTTTTCACAGGAAAATGTCTTTGTTCAGCGGAACCTCTATTCTCTTCCTCTCAGTAAATGCACCATCAGCCTATATGGTCGGAATGATCCTCCCTCAAGATTTCTGGCTGAAGCTGTTCTATTGTCCATGCAATAATTAAGTGTAGATCTCTACTTGTTTCGGTACGATGAATAATTATATACTGGTATTCTCATCCAGTATTTCTTTTCATACTGCTGTCATAATGCCACTTACATATGTATTATTTTTCATCGATATACCTATATTATTCCCAGTATTAAAATACTGTATAGCAGCAGAGTTTATTCCCTTTCCTGCTGATTTTTAATGTACAAAGAAATAAACTCTTTCTATAACTGTGTTCACAGCCCAAGGATTGTGCCTGTCATTAAAGCAATACGGAGTCCGCATTCAGATAAGATCTAAATCTAACCTTGCTCAGCAGAGAGGAAAGGAAGAAGAAATACACCTCTCTCCTGCAAAACATCACCCATCTGCTGGGTGGGGGTGAAGTTCTCAGGTGCCTCCTGATCTCCCAGCTTATCTCAACCACTCATCACACCTCTGCATGTTTTTTCATGCGTTTACCTTTATGCAGCGTCAACAGAGTACAATACAACACGTTTCTGTAAAGGCACAATAACAATAATGTAAAGTAAAAAAACCACACTATACCAGAAATACACACTTAGTGTGTAACATGAGAGTTCATTAATTACATATTTTCCAAATATTTCTCTGGGATCATCTCAGGATTTTTTTATCTTTCTCCAGAACTTACAGCCTAGTTAATGTGAAGGTGTTGTGGGGTCTCCATCCTTACAGATTTTTCAAAACTTGTCTGGACAAACCCTCTGAGCAATCTCATCTAACTCTGAAGCTAGCCCTGCCCTGAGCAGGGGTCAGGCTAGATATCTCCAGAGCTTGCTTCCAAATTATTTTTTCTATAATTCCCTGAAAATCTGATTGCAAAACTGACATCTGATGCACCACAGAAGACAACATTCATGCCACAATATACAGTGCACTCTGTTATACCACAAAGACCCTTGAATACCTTTTATTGGTTTATTTCCCCCAAAAGGGGAAAAAAGCCTTTTGGAATGTGAATTGTGGCTATTACACCTGTATTCATGTAAAGCTCAATGTAATGCATGAGGAAGGACAGACAGTAGCATTTTACCTTCCCTGGGTGTGACTACTCATTTATAGGCAATTTTATTATTTGCAGTTAGCTGTACAGGAGGGACAAGTGAAATTATTTGCCCATTACAGGTTTTTTTGCTTTTTACATTTGCTTGTGCATAATGTCTGGCAAGTTGTAAATAGCACCAATGTCCCAGCCTCTTCCATGCTGCCAAGTTAAGGTTCTTCACCCCTCCATCACAGAGGATTCAAGAGATATTACACAAGGCTGACCGCAACAGAAAGGGAGAATAAATGCAACAGCTTTCACAGATGCACATAGACAATCCAGGTGTCCTTTTACTCTGAAGAGTGAAAACCTTCCCCTGTGAAGGGTGTTTCTGTGGATGACATACCACTACCTGGATAAACATACATAGTACCACAGCACACGCGGGAAAATAAATGTGTGCGGATATATTCTGGTTGGGACAAAGCGCAAACCAAAAGTGACCGTGGTGCAGGAATCTACTTGTTTCTTTTGTTCCCTCCCACAGAGTATGTTTGTAAGCAGGTAACCATAGAGACATATGGAAATAAAAAGAAGGGGATGGGTTTGTGCTCTGTTTTCCTAAAAACAGCCAAAGGATTTTACTATATGAAATTTAAAAGATAAAGACAGACAATAATAAGTCAGAGGAAGCCAGAATTCTCTTAATGACAACTGAAAATCTTTCTTTTTCTTGACCACACATCTTACTACGGGAACACAGCACATTTTAACAGCTCCCTCGTTAAAAGATGGTTGTTCAATGCATAGAGTAGGTTGTGCAAGTCAGGACAGATATGAAGCACTGTGCAGCTTTGAGAAGTAACACTTTGGAGTTACGCTTTCATCATGTGATTTCTTCACTGAAAAAAACCTAAAAACATACCACATTGAAATAAAGGTTCTGGTTTTGTTCTATCTGAAGAAATTATAATAGAATCCAGATTAAGTCAAACTTTAAATTAAATTCTCCCAGGGAGCTTGGAAATAAAGCATCAAAATCACAGGGTAAAAAGTTCCTAAATCATAGGAACTAGCCAGAACTTGTTACGTTCCTGAGTGATAAACACAAAGTTCAGCTGATCTTTCATGGAAAAAATATAGTAAATTTCCCTTCTGGGGGTTATATTTACCCAACCTTTCCAGGTTGCATTATCACCCGCTGTAATGTATTTAACTTCCATTCATGAGTCACTCTGACACTATACTGCTTTGCAGCTATGCAAACAATACAAACACTGAGTTCCTAGCCACAAATAAGGAAGGAATTTTGAACATAATGTTTTTATCAATGAAATGTATTGACACATGACTATATTGATGTCAGGCATATTTCCATTGAAGTTAAAAGGAATAAGAGCAGGCCAATATTTGATGGTCATTTCACTAATGCACTGCATGATCTCTGAAGACCAAGTCCTAAGAGACATTGAACACAGGTGATTCTACCAATTAGTGGCAATTACAGATCTGCAGCATCTTTAATAATTGGCCATGATACAACTTTCATCATAAAATGTGTATACTAACACATTAAAACACATTTTAAAGGTGAGCATAGTGTATATAGTATATGGGAATGTAATAGATACCTTATTAAAAATATTTCACCATTATTGAAAGTTAGAAATAAAAGAGTCAGGTAGTGCTCATTCATGTTACAGACTCGGTATTATTACAAGCAATAAATATTTTATTAAAGTTGAAGCAACAAAGAAAAGTAACACATTAAACTGAGACTTAAACAGGCACATTTATATACTATAAAGTTGGAATGTGGGTTTGGGAGTGGCAAACTCCCATCGTTGAGTTCCTACCCCATTAGGTAGGCAGTTAAGTATTTTTAAAAGATGCATTTCAGATACACAGCCCTGGGGTGTGAGCTTTCCTGACATAATCAAAGCTATCAAATAGTAGATTTGGTCTGGATTCGGAGCCTGATCTCCAGTACAGTCTGAGATGTGGTGTCACCTGTGCTCCTGTAAGAGATCCCAGCCTTTTCACTGGGCTCTAAAGGGTCGGTAGGCACACACATCACGTGGCTCCTTCCACGCTTGGACTCAGCACAGCTCTTCTCGATGAATGATGCTCAGGAAAAGTATCTGCTTGATTTCAGCAAAACTTCAGTAACCCTGGCTTCACAGAATGGTCAGGGATAGCTGTAGGGGGGGAATTTGGCTGGTAACGGTTTGTCTTTGTCACTAATGAACTCATAAACCATGAAAATGCACTTGTTTTGCCAAAGGGAAAGTTTTAGGAATGAAATATGAAAATTACGCCCAAGTGCTGTGGTCGTAGGAGCACCTATGCCTAGTTTTTGCACTGGGAGAACTCGCTTGAGGTTCCTTCCTCGTGCCCAGATGGGTCCTTGCATGCAGCATGCTCTGTTCCTCCTGCAGTTCCAGGTAAATGAGATATTTATTACTTCCTCTCCTGAACTGCTGGAGCCTGATTATACATTGCTAATGTTTGCTTTTTCATTTCAGGACTTGGCTGCATTTCAGAAAGAGATGCTGTTTCTTAATGGTCAAAATTATTTCTGCTGTCAATCTATATACACAGCTAGAAACAATGCAGTAGTGAGGTAGTGATTTCTTGATCTGAAAATGAGATGGTGAGCTTGGAAGTCCTACCTCAATCCTGCCTCCACACATATCATAAAATATAGTATCCTTTATATTCTGTTACACGGTATATAAAATAATGCAGCCCGTACATTGACAGAATGCCATTAATTACATACCTAGCACCTTCTACTCTCTGAGGTCTTAAAAAAAATCACTGTGCAAACCTGTGCTAACTGAAAATCACTGACCAAGTCCATTAGCAGCTCATTATCTCACTATCCCAGACAAACAGTAGGGCAGCAATAAATACATAATAAACAATAGGTTGTTATTTGCTGTTTTGACACCAGATGTCATTTCTGAGAGGTGTTCACCCCGCGCCTTGCTCAGTGCATTAGACAAAGGGAGAAGGAGTAGGACTTGCCCTCTGCTCTGACTTCAAGCACCAAGACAAGGAGCCCTCCAGGGAGCTGTGAGACTGCTTCAGGCTGTGGGGACATCTGGGCTGGCAGCGATGGTGCAGCATTCCCAAGATAATAGCTTATAGGCTGTGAAGTTTTAGGCATAGGGTTTTTGTGTGATTCACTGTTGGGTATTGCCATACCCTCAGTGAACACTCACCAGTGACCGCAAAAGGAGCACATTTAAGGATGGAGACGAGCACTTTGCAAAATCCCATGTGTTACGCTGCTCACGGATCCTCTCCAAAAGCCTTTTAAGGAAGTACTTGGGCTGCCTGGGGCCCGTGTACTCACCCATCTTCTCAGGCAGGTTTTGCAGCTTCCTGGGAACAAAGCTCTGTCAAGGCTGGATGGTTATTGACATCCACTCTGGAAGCCCTTTGGGTTGTATTTGTGCAGACTGGCCTGGCTGCAGCGCAAGCACCCCAGGGGCCCAGGGTTATAATCCCCACCAGGATTAGACAAAGATCCATGATTTGGCCCAGGAAATAGCACAAGACATGACACCCAAGGTGATCGCATATCTCCAATCTTCCTCCCTTCTTCCACGCAGTGGTTTGGAACCCCAGTCTGGACTTTTTCACAAACACTCCTACGTATTGATACCCCTATGTCCCAGGCCCCACTACTTCACATGCAGCAACCCATAGGGCCCATTGCCTGCCCCAACCTTTCCTGTTCCTCGCTGCATGGACCATGGAAACCCCCGTGGGGAACCAGCTTCCCCCCTCCTGCCCTGGGGCACCACCCCATCCTCATGGCTGAGGTCCCAGCAGGAGAAAAAGGAGGAGCAGTGGTCCCAGGAAACCGTTCCTCACCGGGGCACACTTCGAGCAGGTGTTGCAGAGAGGGAATTATGGAGGGATGGAAGTGCATGAAAAAAGAGTCAGTTGTTTTCTTCCCTCTTCACTGCCTCAGTAAAATTGCCTGGGCTAACGTTTCATTCCTCAGGCTTCTTGTCACTCCTTTTCTGATGTTCTTAGTCTTCCCACCTGCTAAACACCTATCTATCTGCTGGCACAATGCAGACCGATGGCACATCTTTTTGTAGTTGCTCATACTGAGGAAAAAAACTCAGTTTGTTGAAAGATGCTTAATGGAAAGATGTTTAACTGAGTTTTGTGAAATAAAATCCTCTTCCTAACAATGCTGCTGGAAAGATGAGGCTTGCATTTATTACAGAAGATATAAGAGCAGATAAGCAGGCCCAGCATGTTTTTTGCAGCCTGGCTGCTGTATTAAAATACGACGAAAAAGCCCCTCAACAGGCACCACAAAAGCCAGTGGTCAACCATTTTTAAAAAGGAAAATCTGTCTTTGCTTTAAAAATTCACTCAATGCTCCCTTCATCACTCTGGCTTCAGGTAGGCTGGTGAAGCTGGCAATGCTCCTGAACTCCTGGGCCCAGGTGGATGTGTCCTGGAAATATCCTGGTTTCCACAGGAAGGAAGGGCAGCGGGGACCCCAGTGGGGAGCTGTGCCACCATCCAGCTGCTGCCCCATTGTCACAGCAGGGGACAGGACACTTCAGTGCACCATGACCTGCTTCACCAGGTACACAGCTTTCATGAATCCAGGCACAAAATGGAAGGATGACTCTGGAGCTTTGCATTCTTGACTTTTATCCCTGCTGTGCTTGTCCTCTGCCAAAACATGTGCACAAGTGTGTCCACCCCAGTTCCTTCATCATGTCTCTAGGATGGAAATAATTTACACTTAGTACTTTTTAAATGCCCAATTTCACATTTACAAATTACTTCAATTTTAAAATCACTTAACAGATTGCATCCAGTTTTGGCTTATCTCTTCAATCTTTATTAATAAATAAAATAGGCCAGGGACCATTCGCTAGCCCTGAAGCAAAGTGGCATAGCACAGCTCACATCCATATGGCTGAACTCTCTTTCTGCCCCTATGCACTGCGGCTGAGTGAAAACTAACCACTGTGAACAGTCATTGGCCTGTGGTGTTCCCCAGATGGTGCTGGCATGTTGTTGTGACAGTGCTGGTTGGTACAAGCCAACAATAATGGGGTGCATGTTAACAACTGAACATGCCTGCAATTGTGTGCCCATGGCTGAACCCCCACTCCAGACTCATTTTATTTACCAGTATAGATGTACTTGGTGAGAATTACTTCATCCAGTTTTAGTTCTCTAAATCCTGCCACTTTCTAGATACCTGTAGTATATGTTACTAAGTAGCATGGATGGAAAAAGTTGAAATTTTTACTTAATTTATGTCACAATTTATCTATTATTTTTCAGCTTATGTACTTTATGGCTATGGTCAAGCAGGGTGTCAAGCTGTGCAAACTTGGCCTGAAAAAGCTTAAGAACTGCATCTGCAAAGATGAGAAAGACCAGAAGAAATACATAGGCTGATGGCTTAGGGGACAGAGCACACTCAGAGTACAAGGTCTAGGAAAACCTGACCAAATACAAGTCATCCTGAAATTTAACATCCACACAGCCACTGATGCTCTCACCCTACAGAATCATAAACTTTTTTTTTTAATTTTCATCAGTGATCTTGTCAGCATCCTCGAGCACAAGAAAGCTAATCAGCATCCTCCAATGGTCAAGGACCAAAAGGGTTTCTTTACTAGGACTAGATAAACTTGATAAATTGTCAGGAAGAAATAACGCCCACAGAGACCATTGTTTTGCTATTTATTCTTCACTAAACAAACACCTTCATGTCTTGCATAGCTTCAGCCACAGTGTGAATGGGGGTGTGGGCAGGTGACGTTGGCCAGGTTTTGCCAGGCAACCCCACACAGCTGAAGCCCACGGGCAGGTTCCTGTGGTGATTGAGCACTGTAAGGCTTTTTGCCTGGCTCTCAGGAACCACTTAGCAAAGCAGGAATGAAATGCTACTCTGCTTAAAACCTTTTCTGCAGAATTTATTCACCTGTAGCCTGGCAAGCAATTAACAAGCTGCATTACTCCCGAGGCAAGTGATAGATACTTGAAGTGTTGAGTGTATCTCTTAGTTCTTAGCTGTAACCACTTTTAGGACTCAGGAATTACTAGGACTGAAAGCTTGGAGATGTATTATCTGTCATTACTTGCATAATTCTCATTCACAAAAAAAAAAAAGCCTTATTGAATTTACATAGTTATAATATAGCTGGCATCCCACATAGCAAATGGATTATACATTGATGGCAGAAGCAGGTTTTAAAGTAGTTTATTTATTTAATTGGCAAAAAGAATGAAGAGCCAGATTACAATTCATGTAATTCACAGCCTATGCCATTGATTTCTGAGCGTCTCATACAAGGCCCTCCCTGGGCAAATGAAAAATAGGAGCCTGGTCACACTATCTTGAACTGCAGGACGTCGTGATTTTAGTCCCAGAAGTCAACTTTTAAACTTCTGTATTAGCTAAAATGGCACCTACCACATCTGCCAGAGGAGCTGAGAGATAAGCTGCCCCTCAGTTCCCCATGTGAGTTCCCCAGGAGGCACATCCCCTGTCGAGCTCCTGCTTTCCCTACCATGCAGGTGGTCAGAAAACAGCTGGAAGCTTCAGGAGCTCCGTGTGCTGCCATAATCTGCCACAAACACAGCCGCTTACCCGGCTCACTGGTGTGGGAGACCATGTCACCTCTGGGCTGCCTCTGCGAAACACAGTGCAGGGCTTAGCTGGCCGTGCGCATCGATACTGCCCCTCACCAGGTCCGCAGCAGAGCTAGGTCTGTTGCTAGAGTCTAACCTGCCTGCTGGTTTTATCTGATCTTTACAAATCATTCCTGTCTCTCTGTGTTAGAAGTCTTCTGAGCGTTGACAAGAAAAACAAGTCATCCTGTGAGCAGTGGGATTAACTGGTCTTTTCCCATGTTTGAAGCATTCATTACAAAGCTCTTTCTCTCTTCATTCAGTTATTTAATATGGGCTGAACTCAGACTGTAGCGTCTCCCTCAGTACAGGCACTCGCAGAGGTGATCAGCTCCGCTGCAGGCCCATCCCGCAGCGGAGCAGCAGATCGCGGCGTGCAGGGTGGTTTCCTCAGCCGGGGAACCCACAGGGGAGCGCAGAGACCCGCCGGGAGCCGGCAGCTCTCACCAGGGCGGCTGACGAGGTGTGTGCGGGGCCAGGAGTAATGGCTGCCACCCCCCACTGCCACTCGAGGCAGCCCCAGGGAGCGCTGCCACCAGGAGCGCTGCCAACAGGGCGTGGCGCATCAGCTAGGGCGGCAGTTTGCACGGCAGTTCGCGAGGGAGGGTGCACAGGGAGGGCGCCTCTTTGAAGGAGAGGCGTTCCACGGGCCGAGTGGGGGACTTGGCATGCACATAACCCAGCAACCGGGCACAGGTCAAGGGCACTCATCCTGCCCAACCCTCAAGGCAGAATGGTGGGCACTCGTCTGAGGGTAAAGGCCACGGCTCCAGCTGGGGGGTCTGCACCATCTTCCCCAGCGGCGGCCGATGCCTCCCCGCAGACAGAACTGCTGAAGGGAGAGGCTGCAGCGCAGACCTCCGGCTGCAGGGAGTGCCTGGACCTCTCTCCTGGGGTAGGGACAGGCAGCAGACCTGCCTGCAAAAGCTGTGCCCAGGTGGAGGACCTCCTGCAGCAGGTGGCTGAGCTGCAGGAGGCGGTGAGAAGGCTGCGTGACATCAGGGAGGCAGAGAAGGAGCTAGATAGCTGGTTCCAAGCACGTCTGCAGCGGACACGCAGCCCACGGCCAAACAGCCAAAAACTCCCCCACCGGCACACACAGAAGGGAGCGTGGGGGCCAATAATGCAGAAGAATGGACTGTTGCAAAGGCAAGGACGAGCAGGAGGAAGAGACTTCCCCTGAAGCCTGAGGTGCCCTTCAAGAACTGCTTAAGCGCTCTGCAGGCCCAAGAGGAAAGTCCTGTCACACCAGGAGAAGCGCTGGAGCTGAGTAATGCAGCCCCATCTGCCCCCCGTATAACAACCAGCGCCACTAAGAAAAGGTGACGGGTGATAGTAGTAGGCAACTCTCTTCTGAGAGGTGCAGAGGCGCCCATTTGCCAACCGGACACACTCTCTGGAGAGGTGTGCTGCTTACCGGGGGCTCACATCAGGGATGTCACCGAGAGGCTACCAAGCCTCATACAGTCCATTGACTATTATCCGCTGCTGCTGTTTCACGTGGGCACCAGTGACACAGCCAGGAGCAGTCTGAGGACTATCAAGAAGGACTACAAAGCCCTGAGAGCGGCGATAAGAGGCTCAGGAGCGCAGGTAGTTTTTTCATCAATCCTGCTGGTCAAAGGGAAGGGGTTTGAAAGGGCCAGTCGAATCTGGCAAGACAACAAATGGTTACGGGACTGGTGCCACAGCCAGGGGTTCGGCTACTTAGACCATGGGACTCGCTTTGAGAAACCTGGTCTACTGGGGGCTGACGAGGTCCATCTGTCAGAGAAGGGGAAGAGCATCTTTGGTCATAGGCTTGCCAAGCTGGTGTAGAGGGCTTTAAACTAAAGATGCCGGTGGAGGGGAACCTCAATCCATCCCCCTCCTACCAGTTTGATGCCAGAGCCAGCAAGAGATGCCCAGAGCCTGAAGAAGGAACACAGGTCAGCAGGAGAGCGCCTGAAGAGCAGCACAAAGGAACTCCAGCCAGTAAGACAGCTTCATCGGCGGCCCAACTTAAATGCCTCTACGCAAACGCACGTAGCATGGGGAATAAACAAGAGTTAGAAATGTGCGCACGCCTGCAGGGCTACGACCTTATTGGTATCACGGAGACGTGGTGGGATGGCTCCTATGATTGGAGTGTTGGGATGGAGGGATACAGGCTCTTTCGGAAGGACAGGCAGGGGAGATGAGGAGGGGGTGTCGCTCTCTATGTCAATGACCAGCTGGAGTGCATGGAGTTCTGCCTGGGGAGGGATGAGGAGCTGACCGAGAGCTTGTGGGTCAGGATTAAAGGGAAGGCAGGGACAGGTGACATTACGGTGGGGGTCTGCTACAGGCCATCTGACCAGGAAGACCGAGCGGATGAGGCCCTCTATAGACAGATAGGAGCAGCCTCACGCTCACAAGCCCTGGTCCTCATGGGGAACTTCAACCATCCCGACATCTGTTGGAGGGACAACATGGCAGGGCGTAAGCAATCCGGGAGATTCCTGGAGTGTGTCGATGATAACTTCCTTCTCCAAGTGGTAGAGGAGCCAACGAGGAGAGGTGCTATGTTCTCCCCAACAAGGAGGGGCTGGTGGGGAATGTGAAGCTCAAGGGCAGCCTGGGCTGCAGTGGCCACGAAATGGTGGAGTTCCAGATCCTTAGGGCACCGAGGAGGGCGCACAGCAAGCTCACTCCCCTGGACTTCAGGACAGCAGACTTTGGCTTCTTCAGGGATCTGCTTGGTAGAGTGCCATGGGACAAAGCCCTGGTGGGAAGAGGGGCCCAAGAAAGCTGGGTAATATTCAAGGATCACCTCCTTCAAGCTCAGGAGCGATGCATCCCAACAAAGAGGAAGTCAGGCAAAAACGCCAGGAGGCCTGCGTGGATGAACAAGGAGCTCCTAGACAAGCTCAAACACGAAAAGGAAGCCTACAGAGGGTGGAAGCAAGGACAGGTAGCCTGGGAGGAATACAGAGAAATTGTCCAAGCAGCCAGGGATCAGGTTAGGAAAGCTAAAGCCCTGATAGAATTCAATCTGGCCAGGGACATCAAGGGCAACAAGAAAAGATTCTGTAGGTACGTCAGGGATAAAAGGAAGACAAGGGAAAATGTGGGTCCTCTCTGGAATGAAATGGGAGACCTGGTTACCCGGGATACGGAGAAGGCGGAGGTACTCAATGACTTTTTTGCCTTGGTCTTCACCGGCAAGTGCTCAAGCCTCACCGCCCAAGCCGCAGAAGGCAAAGGCGGGGACTGGGAGAATGAAGAGCCACCCACTGTGGGAGAAGATCAGGTTTGAGACCATCTAAGGCACCTGAAGGTGCACAAGTCCATGGGACCCAATGAGATCCATCCGCGGGTCCTGAAGGAACTGGTGGATGAAGTTGCTAAGCCACTATCCACCGTATTTGAGAAGTCGTGGCAGTCCGGTGAAGTTCCCACTGACTGGAAAAGGGGAAACATAACACCCATTTTTAAAAAGGGAAAAGAGGAAGACCCAGGGAGCTACAGGCCAGTCAGTGTCACCTCTGTGCCTGGGAAGATCATGGAACAGATCCTCCTGGAAGCTATGCTAAGGCACAGGGAGGACAGGGAGGTGATTTGAGACAGCCAGCATGGCTTCACCAAGGGCAAGTCCTGCCTGACTAACCTAGTGGCCTTCTATGATGGAGTGACTACATCAGTGGACACAGGAAGGGCTACAGATGTCATCTATCTAGACCTCTGTAAGGCGTTTGGCATGGTCCCCCACAACATCCTTCTCTCTAAACTGGAAAGGTATGGATTTGATGGGTGGACTGTCTGGTGGGTGAGGAATTGGTTAGATGGTCACATCCAGAGGGTAGTGGTCAACTGTCAATGTCCAGATGGAGATTGGTGACAAGTGGCGTCCCGCAGGGGTCCGTATTGGGACCGGTACTGTTTAATATCCTCATCAGTGACATGGACAGTGGGATCGAGGGCACCCTCAGCAAGTTTGCAGATGACACCAAGCTGAGTGGTGCGGTCGACATGCCAGAGGGATGGGATGCCTTCCAGAGGGACCTGGACAAGCTGGAGAAGTGGGCCTGTGTGGACCTCATGAAGTTTAACAAGGCCAAGTGCAAGGTCCTGCACCTGGGTCGGGGCAACCCCTCGTATCAATACAGGCTGGGGGATGAAGGGATTCAGAGCAGCCGTGCAGAGAAGGACTTGGGGGTACTGGAGGATGAAAAGCTGGACATGAGCCAGCAATGTGCACTCGCAGCCCAGAAGGCCAACCGTATCCTGGGCTGCATCCAAAGAAGCGTGGCCAGCAGGTCGAGGGAGGTGATTCTGCCCCTCTACTCTGCTCTGGTGAGACCCCACCTGGAGCACTGCGTCCAGCTCTGGAGCCCTCAGCAGAAGAAAGACATGGACCTGTTGGAGCAGGTCCAGAAGAGGGACACGAAAATGATCAGAGGGATGGAACACCTCTCTGAAGAAAGGCTGAGAGAGTTGGGGTTGTTCAGCCTAGAGTGAAGCTTTGGGGAGACCTTCTTGCAGCCTCTCAGTACTTAAAGGGGGCTTATAAAAAAGATGGCGGCAAACTTTTTAGCAGGGCCTCTTGCAACAGGACAAGGGGGAATGGCTTTAAACTAAAGGGGAGTAGATATATACTAGATATATGGAAGACTTTTTTTATGCTGAGGGTGGTGAAACACTGGCATAGGTTGCCCAGAGAGGTGGTGGATGCCCCATCCCTGGAAACATTCAAGGTCGGGTTGGACGGGGCTCTGAGTAACCTGATCTAGTGGAAAATGTCGCTGCCCATGGCAGGGGGGTTGGACTAGATGACCTTTAGAGGTCCCTTCCAACCCAAACTGTTCTATGATTCTATGATAATGGGGTCTGCTTTCTTTTCCTATTGCTATGAAACCCATGGGAAATACAGACCTTTGCAACTGCTACCTACTACTGGCTCCTAACTGTCCATATGAATGCAGGGTTTTGTGTAGGTATTGTACTTGACTCAGCTTATCAACAGTAGGTTACCACAACAGTCAGGGTATATTCCCTAGGAAGGGAGTATTTCTTAATCATGGTAATTTAATCCATTTTGCCGTACTTCTAATCTTAGTCAGTGTAGGAGGACTTCCCAAAGTGGTCCTGTACATAACAAGCACGCACAGTGTTCATCTGATGTTAGCAGCCAGGAGTATATAGAAGAGCTGCTAAACCATACTATTATCCTGAAATGGTTATAGCTGTCCTGCTAATCAATGCAGCTGAAATTTGGTTGTGTCAATAATAAAAAATACACCCTATTTTGCACATGCTCAGAGTCCAGCTGGTTCTTACCCTTGGACTGCCTTTCCAGCAGGAAGGAAGGAAGAGAGACATGTGGCTCCATTAGCCAGGTTTTGCCTCCAGAGGTCTGTTCCCAAGGAAGCATAAAAAGGCACAGGTTTCAGCAATTAAGACATTCAGT
The DNA here is from genome assembly GCF_965638725.1 of Aptenodytes patagonicus. Classification (NCBI taxonomy): domain Eukaryota; kingdom Metazoa; phylum Chordata; class Aves; order Sphenisciformes; family Spheniscidae; genus Aptenodytes; species Aptenodytes patagonicus. Next base: position 11,778,451 of record NC_134951.1, on the reverse strand, counting down.
GCTGGTGGTGTATTTCACAATGATTCTTGCTCCTGAAGGACTTCGAACAACCTTTTGGCCTTCATCCCTTGCATAAGCAGAACCATGCAAGAATAATAGCAACATGAGAACCTGCATAGGACAGGCTCCTTCAGTCTGAGCTCTCTGGACTTCAAAAGCCACGTGCTACACAGCAACCGCAGGACAGACAGATGGGAAATGCTACCTAGTGTGGTAGCTGCTGCTGTGAGGCTGCTCTCCTGCCCCCTCAGCAGATTTTTTCTTGCCTTTTTCTGATTCATCACCACCAGCTGCTCACATCTTCATGTGCTGTCCTGCTTGGTGGCCCTGCTTAGCTTATTCCAGCAGAGGAGTTTCATCCTGAACTTCAATTTTTTTTTTATTTTCTCTTTCTAATCAGATACACTTTGTTTTGCAAAGTTTATTGTAAAAATACTTCAGTTTCTAGCAACAAAGTCAGCAAGTGCTGGCAGATTTGTTGTACATCACAATGGTGTGTGATGTTTCCTAAGAAGTGAGCACTGAGGGAGATAGATTGGTGGAGCCAAACCCTACCGTCCCTGAGGCAGAGGCAGCAGATGGAGGCTCCGCGAGAAGCAGAGGATCCCCTGCCTTCTTGCCACCAGGTAGGAAGAGGGGACCTAAGCGACGGGGGGGAATGGAAACGGGTCCCTGCTCAGGGTGCCAGGCGAACCCCCGCCCGGCCTCCCTCACCTTCCCGGTTGCCTTTACACAACAGATATGGGGCCCTGGAACTTGAGGGCCAGGCAAACGAGGATGTAGACGAAGGTCCATCCAGGGGGTCGCCTAAGGTGAGGCAGTCAGCCCCACGCATTATGACTGCCGCTGCTAAGAAAAAAAGGAGGGTAATTGTCGTAGGCGATTCCCTTCTGAGGGGAACAGAGGGCCCGATATGCCGACCGGACCCGTCCCACAGGGAAGTCTGCTGCCTCCCTGGGGCCCGGGTCAGAGACATCACTAGGAAGCTCCCTGGTTTGGTACGGTCTTCTGATTACTACCCGCTGCTGGTTATACAGGTTGGCAGTGCTGAGGTTGCAGAGAGAAGTCCTGCAGTGATCAAAAGGGACTTCAGGGCACTGGGGCGACTGGTTGAAGGATCGGGAGCACAGGTAGTGTTTTCCTCTATCCCTACAGTGGCAGGGAAGGATACTGAAAGGAGCAGGAAAACACACCTGATCAACAGGTGGCTCAGGGGCTGGTGCCATTGGAGGAATTTTGGCTTTTTTGATTATGGGGAGGTTTACACGGCACCGGGCCTGCTGGTGACAGATGGAGTTCAGCTGTCTCACAGGGGGAAAAGGATCATGGCTCATGAATTGGCAGGGCTCATTGAGAGGGCTTTAAACTAGGTTCGAAGGGGGTAAAACCAGGCTCACTAGAGATGAGCCTAGGGGTGGCGAGCCGATGCCGGGGGTGAAATTGATAGCCCAGCTCAAGTGCATCTACACCAATGCATGCAGCATGGGCGGCAAACAGGAGGAGCTGGAAGCCATTGTGCAGCGGGAGAGATATGACTTAGTCGCCATCACAGAAACACGGTGGGGTGACTCTCATGACTGGAGTGCTGCAATGGATGGCTATAGACTCTTCAGAAGGGACAGGCGAGGAAGGAGAGGCGGTGGGGTGGCCCTGTATGTTAGGGAGTGTTTCGATTGTATAGAGCTCAACGATTGTGATGATGGTACGGTTGAGTGTCTATGGGTAAGGATGAGGGGGAAGGCCAACGAGGCAGATATCCTGCTGGGAGTCTGTTACAGACCACCCAACCAGGATGAAGGGGCGGATGAAGCATTCTATAAGCGGCTGGCAGAAGACTCTCAATCACTAGCCCTTGTTCTCGTGGGGGACTTCAACTTCCCGGACGTCTGCTGGAAATACAACACGGCAGAGAGGAAGCAGTCTAGGAGGTTCCTGGAGTGTGTGGAAGACAACTTCCTGACACAGCTGGTAAGTGAGCCTACCAGGGGAGGTGCCTCGCTCGACCTGCTGTTTACTAACAGAGAAGGACTGGTGGGAGATGTGGTGGTCGGAGGCCGTCTTGGGCTTAGCGACCATGAAATGGTAGAATTCTCCATTCTTGGTGAAGTAAGGAGGGGGGCCAGCAAAACCGCAACCATGGACTTCCGGAGGGCAGACTTTGGCCTGTTCAGGATGTTGGTTGAGAGAGTCCCTTGGGAGACGGTCCTGAAGGGCAAAGGGGTCCAGGAAGGCTGGACGATCTTCAAGAAGGAAGTCTTAAAGGCGCAGGAGCAGGCTGTCCCTGTACGCCACAAGAAGAACGGGCGGGGAAGACGACCGGCCTGGCTGAACGGGGAACTCTTGCTGGGACTCAGGAAAAAAAGGAGAGTTTACCGCTTGTGGAAGAAGGGGCAGGCGACTCCAGAAGAGTACAGGGATCTCGTTAGGTCGTGCAGAGAGGAAATGAGAAAGGCAAAAGCCCAGCTAGAACGCAATCTGGCCGCTGTTGTTAGAGACAACAAAAAAAGCTTTTACAAATATATTAATGACAAGAAGAGAGCCAAGGAAAATCTCCATCCTTTATTGGATGCAGGGGGGAACATTGTCACTGAGGATGAGGAAAAGGCTGAGGTACTCAATGCCTTCTTTGCCTCAGTCTTTAACAGGCAGACCAGTTATCCTCAGGGTACTCAGGCCCCCTGAGCTGGAAGACAGGGACGGCGAGCAGGATGAACCCCCCATAATCCAAGAGGAAGCAGTCAATGACCTGCTATGCCACCTGGACGCTCACAAGTCTATGGGGCCGGATGGGATCCACCCGAGAGTGCTGAGGGAGCTGGCGGAGGAGCTCGCCAAGCCACTCTCCATCATTTATCAGCAGTCCTGGTTGACGGGGGAGGTCCCAAACGACCGGAGGCTTGCCAATGTGACGCCCATCCACAAGAAGGGCCGGAAGGAGGATCCGGGGAACTACAGGCCTGTCAGCCTGACCTCGGTGCCGGGGAAGATTATGGAGCGGTTCATCTTGAGGGCGCTCACAAGGCATGAGCGGGACAACCAGGGGATCCGGCCTAGCCAGCATGGATTCATGAGAGGCAGGTCCTGCTTGACCAACCTGATCTCCTTCTATGACCAGGTGACCCGCCTAGTGGATGAGGGAAAGGCTGTGGATGTGGTCTACCTGGACTTCAGCAAGGCCTTTGACACTGTCTCCCACAGCATTCTCCTCGAGAAGCTGGCGGCTCACGGCTTAGACAGGTGGACTCTGCGCTGGGTCAAAAACTGGCTGGACGGCCGGGCCCAGAGAGTTGTGGTGAATGGAGTTCAATCCAGTTGGCGGCCGGTCACGAGCGGTGTTCCCCAGGGCTCAGTTTTGGGGCCGGTCTTGTTTAATATCTTTATCGATGATCTGGATGAGGGGATGGAGTGCACCCTCAGTAAGTTTGCAGATGACACCAAGTTGGGCGGGAGTGTTGATCTGCTCGAGGGTAGGAAGGCTCTGCAGAGGGACCTGGACAGGCTGGATCGATGGGCCCAGACCAACTGGATGAGGTTCAACAAGGCCAAGTGCCGGGTCCTGCACTTTGGCCACAACAACCCCCTGCAGCGCTACAGGCTTGGGGAAGAGTGGCTGGAAAGCTGCCTGTTGGAAAAGGACCTGGGGGTGCTGGTTGACAGCCGGCTGAACATGAGCCGGCAGTGTGCCCAGGCGGCCAAGAAGGCCAATGGCATCCTGGCCTGTATCAGAAATAGTGTGGCCAGCAGGAGTAGGGAAGTGATCGTGCCCCTGTACTCGGCACTGGTGAGGCCACACCTCAAATACTGTGTTCAGTTTTGGGCCCCTCACTACAAGAAGGACGTTGAGGTGCTGGAGCGTGTCCAGAGAAGGGCAACAAGGCTGGTGAGGGGTCTGGAGAACAAGTCTTCTGAGGAGTGGCTGAAGGAACTGGGGTTGTTTAGCCTGGAGAAGAGGAGGCTGGGGGGAGACCTCATCGCTCTCTACAACTCCCTGAAAGGAGGTTGTAGCGAGGTGGGTGTTGGTCTCTTCTCCCAAGTAACTAGCGATAGGACGAGAGGAAATGGCCTCAAGTTGCGCCAGGGGAGGTTTAGATTGGATGTAAGGAAAAATGTCTTTACTGAAAGAGTGGTTAAACATTGGAACAGGCTGCCCAGGGAAGTGGTTGAGTCCCCATCCCTGGAGGTATTTAAAAGACGCGTAGATGAGGCGCTTAGGGACATGGCTTAGTGGGTGGTGGCGTTGGGTTGACGGTTGGACTCGATGATCTTAGAGGTCTTTTCCAACCTCAGTGATTCTATGATTCTATGATTCTATGATTTGCTACACCTGAATGGGGTCAGACCTCACACCGTAGGTGATGCACACTGGGTGTGTGAAACAGCACAAGACTTCAACCAAACAAGCCAAAGGAAAAGACACTGCAAGCAGAGCGTTGCATGAGTGGTTTGAGGTTTTGCATTCCTTTCTCTTGGTTATGGCCCATCACAATCATTATTTGCTTATTTCTCAAGAAAAAAAAAAGTCACTTGGTTCAGGTTCAGTAAGTTCCATGAAACCTTTGTCCTGGTGTGGATACCTCCATCTAAGTATTTATAGCGTCTTTTTTGTTTTCTATGATGTGCCTCATGTAAACACCTGGCAGGGTATAACTGAACTTCTTTTTCAAAGGAAGTATGATATTCAAACCCCTTAGAAACTTTCACGCTCTGAGGACACACAGGATGGGGCATCTGAGAGGTGCCTCATTCTGGTCAAAGTGAGCCGTCTCCAGGGATGACCAAGCACCTCAGCTCTGTTGTGGACAGGATGCAGGGCAGGAAGATGACTCCACCAAAACCCAGCTGTTGGTTTCACAGTGACCACAGATGTGGGACTGGTAACTAAATAATAATCCTTGTAGGAACAGGCATTCACCCCCTTTTTTGCTCCAGCAGCAATGCCAGCTGCTGAGACTATGTTTAAGATTGATCGTAGACTCTTTCAAACAAATGTCTTCTATCAATTATATGCATATATACAGACTTTCGCTGTGTGCTGGTAAAAACTTTTTAGCCCTGTCTGTACTAACTCTTAAATCATTACTGTAAGGCACAGGTTTTTTTCCCTGAATAGAGAAAGATCTTAGATACACAGGTGATGACCTTGGTGGAGAACAGCATTACCACATATGAGATCCAAAGTGGATTAGTTGTGTACTGCCCAATAAAGGTATCTGCCTCACCCATGTTAATGAACACCTTTACAAATCTCATATTCTATTAAATTTGTTTAAGTGATGACCAGCTAGATGAGCCCTAAAGCTCTTTTAAGATGCCTGATGATTAGACTATTAGATTGCATGCATATTTAAATTTAAGTGTGCTTTAAGTTCTAGCACATTTGAGTTTTAAACATCTGAGTTTTACAAAGGCCTGTTTTTTACTGTATGGAGAAAACCGAAGGTAGCTGTGGGGCTTTGAACAACATCACTGCACTTTAAACAGATGCATGTGGCTGTGCTGGGCAGGGAGGCTCTGCTGTCATTATGCTCTGCTGGACACTGGTTAATAAATATACTTTTGGATTCAGTAGTAACCACCAGTTCCTTGAGTGGCCAGGGGCTTAAAGTCTGACTCTTAGAAAAAGACACTCTGTTGAGTTACTGTATATTGTCCCTTAGCTAGTGATGTTTATGCACATCTCTAGACTTTAGGGTGTCAGACATGACTAGTTTCATTTGACCGGGTTCCATAAATAAACTACCTGCTCTACTGAAACCTATTTCAGCTTGAATTTGTTGTATTGCATATTTACAGACCTGTTAAGGAACAGAATACTCCAGTGTGACCATTTAAACTTTTACAAGGGAAGAGACAGGACTGTAAACAATCTTTGTTTTGTGAATTCCCCCTTCTAAGCCTGAAAACCAATTTATAACATGACTAAAGTTCCTCCGAGACAGAATTGGGCTTTTAGCCATTTAAAGCACAGTATCCAGTGTACAAAGGGTAATCTCACTACTTTATGATACTTCTCACAGAGTCATACAGCTCTTCTGCTTCCTTTTTTTATTTGGGAACTTGCCAGAGGCACTGATAAGGAATGCATCTTTGACAGCACTGTGGTGATTGAACATCAAGGATCAAAGTCTCATGGTCCTCACTAGAGCATGGCCAGGCTCCACCCTGAGATTTTTAAGACCAAAGCTTCAAATATCAGTGGGGTAGGGTGAACGGTTAATCACCGATCCAACTATCCTTTATGAATAAAGAGGCAGAGTAGTTGGTTAATATTACATCATCTTTTGGACTTACTGTTCAAAACAGCTGCTAGGAACAAAATGTAAAAGCAGCCTTGTTTTAGGAGAGTAAATGGCTCCAGGCAAAAGGACAGGGTGGAGATCTTCCTCCAAACTCAATTACTTTGTGCAGTAAGTTAAGAAGAGGATGATACATGTAAAGGGTGTCCTTGAGGTGTTAATATCATTTATGCAAGTTGTGGTGGCTTGTCTGTGGGCACAGTGCAAGCTCTCCAAGTTACAGAGAGGTCATTTACCTGGCTGTTCAAACAGGAGAGCTTTTGTGCGACAGCTGTCATTACGTCAGGCTGAGTTTGCAGATCTTCTCTTGTTTACAATAAAGTAGGAGCTAGGAGTCCCTTCTATACCACCTGGTATATCCTGCAAGATAATGGAGAATTGTTAAATATCTTTGGTCGTATTGCTTTGCCTAATTGAAGTCACTCTGGTGACAAGATGTCTAATTGTTTCCTATAGGAACCAGGTCATACTTATTATCTAACTCTTGCTATTGACTAGCATTTCTAACCAACACTACAGGATTATTTTGCTTAGCCAAATTCTGTGTATTGAATTAAACCCTTTCAACCAGTGAAGTCAGAAAGACTGAAATTAGCTCATTTGGTTCTTTTAATCTGGTCAGTTTATCAAGCCATTATTGTTAGAGTTATAAAAGGAGTTTTCTATTGTGAATGAGGAAAGCATTTAGATACATCTTAACTGCAAGGAACGTCATAGTCAGTCTGTATTTACTAATGAAATACAACTCTGGTGCTCTGTCACTGAACCTAGAAAGGAGCTAAAACAGTTGTCAGGCTTGCCCGAGCTAAAAGGAAAGATCTTTCAAAATTCAGCGAACAGATACCACTCAACTTCCTCTGAATCTCAATTTCTTTCCACAAATCTTCAAGGACATGTCCTCCAAACAATCCACTGTCAAGGACTTGACCAACTAGTTGGCTATTCAAAACAATACCTTGTTGCCAAGATTCCCAGATGTTTGCACAACATGCTCGATCTTTTAACAGTTCAAGTGTTTTCTGCTAAGGGCTGAATATTCATCCTCAAATAAAATGTAGTAAGAATTATCTGTGAAGAATAGGACAAGAGATGGAAGTACTAAGAGGACACTAGAAACAAAGGGATGTGCAAAATGAGAATAGTAGATTTGAGAACAGAAAACGGCATTTTTACATAACTTAAGTAGCTTTTAACCTATATTTTTATACGTGTATTATCTCTCTCACTATCAGATGAAGACTTACAAGTTTCTTCACAGAATTGTATCAAATATGGTACAACTCTGAAGAATGATTATACAAAAATGGCACTCTCTTGCTTAAGAGACATATGTCCACCGCATATACAGAGCTGGGGACATTTATTTTGGTTATTTAAAACCATTAAGTCTTATTGAACCAAAACAGCAAATGAAGAATACAGCCAATTCTGTTCCTTTTTTTGTATACTGTCAGGCCCATTTGGAGCCCATGCAAAACCTGAGTACAGCTGCACAAATGTATCAATAAGGGATCTATGGGTTCCTCAATAATTGCACTTCCTCTGAGCATCCAGCTAACCAAAGAGCCTGCACAGCTGGGGAAGACAGGCAATGCCAGAGCAGAATTCAGATCAGGTGACTGTGGGATCAATCCCTCATTCAGGGAGTCCAAGACCCTAAATTAGTGAGTAGCTTGGTGAGATTAAAAATAAGGAGAGTATTGGAAGAGGCAACTAACAAAGCAGTCAGTATTGAGGTGCCAGTAAAAGTCTTATAAATGATTCTAAACTCTATCTGGATGTTGTATCACAGAACCACAGAATGGTTGAGGTTGGTAGGGACCTTGGAGGTCACCTGGTCCAAGGCCCCTGCTCAACCAGGGCCACCTCGAGCCAGTTGTCCAGGACTCTGTCCAGACCGCTTTTGAGTATCTCCAAGGATGGAGACTCCACAACCTCCCTGGGCAAACTTTTCCGGCGCACAGTCACCCTCACAGTGAAAAAGTGTTTCCTGATGTTCAGACGGAACCTCCTGTGTTTCAGTGTGTGCCCATTGCCTTTGGTCCTGCCACTGGGCACCACTGAAAAGAGCCTGGCTCCGTCCTCTTTGCATCCTCCCTTCAGGTATTTATATACTTGTCCTGGTTTCGGCAGGGATAGAGTTAATTACCTTTCTAGTAGCTGAATACTTTGATAGCATCACCCCCTGAGCCGTCTCTTCTCCAGGCTCAACAGTCCCAGCTCTCTCAGCCTTTCCTCACATGTGAGATGCTCCAGTCCCTTCATCATCTTCGTGGCCCTTTGTTAGGCTCTCTCCAGTATGCCCACGTCTCTCCTGTACTGGGGAGCCCAGAACTGCACACAGCACTCCAGGTGAGGCCTCACCAGTGCTGAATAAAGGCGAAGGATCACCTCCCTCAACCTGCTGGCAATACTTTGTCTAATGCAGCCCAGGATACCATTAGCCGCCCTTGTTGCAAGGGCACGTTGCTGGCTCATGTTCAACTTGGTGTCCACCAGGACCCCCAGGTCCTTTTCTGCCAAGCTGCTTTCCGGTGGGGTGCCCCCCAGCACATACTGGTGCATGGGGCGATTCCTCCCCAGGTACAGGACTTTGCACTTCTCCTTACTGAACTTCATGAGGTTCCCGTCAGCCCAGATGTCTATCATCTTCGCTTCCCAATACCCATACCAGGAATTCTGTGTTTAAAATTAAGTTAAATTCCCCAAGCTGAGTGTCCTTTGCTCATGAGAGTAGTCGGAGAGCGATTGTTCTGCCTTTATTTCAACACATGCGAGTTTTCTCGCTGCTGTTCTTCCCATCCTCTCCCCTGTCCCCACAGGTGCACCTCATTTCTGTGTGCATGGGGTTTTCCTTGACAATGTTTTGTGGCGGGGACGCTGCAGGGATGTCCTGTGTGGGAGGGGGTGAGGGGCTGCCCTGTGCCGGTGAAAATGCAGCCTTTTCCATTACTGGCTTTGAATTAACACCTTTGAATTAACACCTCCCAGTTCTCTTGAAAATGGCTTTGCTCCTGTGCTGTGAGCCACGGAGCAGCTCCCAGAACACCCTTCTCTGCCTGCCATGCAAGGTGGAGCAGAGCCTCTCGGGACTGCCCCAGGGAGATGCCCTCGCAGCCGGGGTGCAGCCGATGGCTGGAGAGAGCCTTGCTGTGGGAACCTGGGGGCTTCTGCCACATCTCAATGCTGGCCCGTGGGAGGGAGCGAGGCTTTGGCATCGGCTGATAGAGGGGTGTGCGGAGCCGCGCACCGATCCTGCCGTTTCTGCCAAGAAGCTGCCCCTGGGAGGGACGCAGCGTGAAACCTGTGATATTGGACCACTCAAACGGCTGGAGGTGTTCTTGGACGTGTGTTTCGTAGCGAGAAGAGGTGGAGTTTGTAATGAACAGATGCTCCAGCTGCTGCAACCCTCTGCCTTTTGGTGCCTTGCAGGGGCAGGGGGTAAGGTTTGCTGGGAGCAGGGAGGCCTTGTCTCTGCGGCCACCCCTGTTCCCCACAAGAGACGGGTCGCGCTTACAGCGCGAGTCTGTGGAGGTGGTGATGGCGCTGAGGGCAGAGTCCGCCACGAACGACCGCTCCAGCGGCAGGTCTTCGACCTCTGTTCTGCAGGGGCGAGGGGGGCCTGTGCTGGGCATTAGCAACAAGGTGTTGGCGGGGGGGGCCTGCAGGGGAGGCCTCTGTGAGGGGAGGCCGGGGCTGCCCTGTGCCGGTCACAGCCGCTTCCAGCCGTTTCCAGAAGGCTCCGCAACGGACGCAAGGCCTGTCGGAGCTCAGGCAATCAGGGGAGTTCATGGCGGCTCTGAGCCAACGAGAGGGGTCCATGTCACCCTGAGAGAACAGGCCTGAGCACACCGAAAGGCTGAGGAGGCGAGGAAGAGGTGAGCAGGGTCCCCAGGCAGGCAGAAGACAGCAGTGAGGGGTGGCGGAGCCAGGGGGGACAGAAGGGCAGGGCTTGGCACCCAGGGCCTGTCCCACCACCCCAGCCAGGGAGCAGGGCAGGCGGGGGGCTGGCAGGAGCAGCCCCAGTCACAGACATTGGACACCACGCTGGGGATGGGGACAGGCTGAGGCCGGGTGGGACTCGAGAGGGCCAGCAGGCAGTTCAAGGGGTCTCGGAGGGGCAGCGCAGGCCAGGACCTGGGATTTGGTCCTTCCTAGGGAGAGGCCAGAGGCTTTGTATGGCCCTGCCCAGGGCCAGGTCTCGGGACGGGGTGGGCTGGCCATGGTCCAGCTGTGCTGAGCTTGGTCCAGCTGTGGTGGCCATGGTCCGGCGCTCGGGTGACTGTCGCCTCCCTCAGTGCAGCTCAGCTCAGGGAGGGTCTTTTCCCCCCATTGTCCCTGCATCACAAACGTTGCTGAGTGCTGGTGACACCACAGCTGGTGAAAGGGTGACAGCCCCATGTCATGCCTGCATCACAAAAACGGGCGGAATATAAGTGGGGCTGAGCGAGGCCAGGCAGCACTTTGCCTGCAACCTGACAGGCAAAGACAGAGGCTCTTGAGCTGGGAAGGAAGAGCAAGTGGACTGCAAGCTGGGTCCCGCTGCTCCTCCTCAAGCTCTCCTTGGCTCTCTGTGGCACGTTACAGGCATGGCTGTCATGCCCTGGGAAATGAGCTGGTTCCCCAGCCTAGTGGCCTTCATCCCCTTCTCTGCTTTCCTGGGGTTGCTGCTGGTGGTGTTTGTCCACTGCCTCGTGGTGACCGTGGTCAAGCCGCAGGTAGGAGTCAGTGGTGGTGCTGAGCCGAGCCCTGGCCGGCAGGGTGGGGGGTCAGCAGGGGCCCGGGAGCAGCCCCAGCGATGGGCTGGAAGGGCCCTGCCTGGCAGGGGAGGCCGTTTCCCAGCCGGGCCCTGGCCAGCCTGGGCCAGGAGGCTCGGGGCAGGCACAGGTCAGGCCCTGGAGGGCTTGCGTTTTTTGCTGGTGTCTTTGAGCGTGCTGGGGACGTTCCCTCTCACCCGCTGCTTTCCTTGGCTGTGTAGGAAGGGAGGCCGAAGAAGTGCCGGTGCAGGGCCCACAAGGGGAATGCCAGAGGTGAGCAGCCCCTGGGCAAGGGCAGGTGCCCTGCAAAGCCACCCCCTGGCCCCACGTGCCCACCGCCCCATCAGGGGATGCCCCAGCCGCTCACTCTGTCTCCTCTGCCTGCAGCCTTTCTCCCCCTGGAGTCTTCACAGTCCTCCAGGACACAGTAAGTGGATCCGTCCCCCCTGGAGCGCGACAGCCCCCTCCAGTATCCCCTCGCCAAGGCAGGTCCCACTAACGCTGCCCTCTGCCCCTCTGCAGCTGCCCCCTACACCGGGAGATGGATGCCATGTACGAAATAGCCCATCAGTTCAACATGATCGTCGAGAACCTAAACAGATACGCGGACATGTGAGGCCACTGAGGAGGGAATGGGGAGAGGGACGAAGGGTGTGGCTGGGGGCAACTGCTTGGGGAGGGCATGGGGAAATCCATGGGCGTAAAATGTGAGGGGCGATGCCCTTCTGGAGCCAATCACCTCCGTGGCGCAGAGCTGACAGTGTCCCCCCTTTTTCCTGGGGCAGAGGGAGATGCTGCACCCAACAGGCAGGGAGGGGGCCTCGGGCACACACTGGGTGGGACCCCACAGCAATAACGCAGCCTGCTGCCTCCTTCAGAGCAGGAGGGAGAGCTCCAGGGCGCTCGGGAGTGCTGGGCTCAGGATTTCCTTCCTCCTCCTCCTCCACCTCCTCCTCCTCCTCCTCACACAGGCTCAACTGGGAGACGCCTGAGGGCAGCGACAACTCCTGCACTTCCGTCACGGCCAGTGATGTCGGATCCTCTTCGAGTGTCTCTCTGTCTCCTTCAAGAGAAGACCCCCACTCTTCAATGATGGCAAGCAAAGCCAGCTCCTCTACAGAGGTGTCTCTGACCCCTTTGAGTGACGACTCCTGGACTACCATCACAACAAGCCACGTTGGCTCCTCTTCACAGGCGTCTCTCTCCACTCTTGTGGATGGAGCAGACGTAGCTCATGCCTCCAGCGTCCAGCCTGGCCTGGGGCATGCCAGGATGGACCTGGAGGAGCAGCCTGGCCCGGCAACTTGCCCGCCCTGCAGGGAGGAAGTGGCCAGCTGCCTCGAGGCCGGCAGCGTGCAGCAGCACCAGCAAGACCTTGAGATGCAGCTGCGTGCTCCCACTCCACCTCCAGAGGTGCCTGACGTCCACTCCAGGGAAACGGAGACACCTCTCCACCACAACAAAGGCCAGGACACCTTGGAGGGCCTCATCCCAGCAACGACACTGGAGCGGGAACTTGGCCTGCCAGCCGATGTGGATGAGACTCCGCAGGATGTCCCAGCCTCAGCTCCTCCGTCACCTCAGCGACCAGAAAAGCGTGACGTGATGGTGGTTCCCATGGTGCAGGACCTGCCCTTCCTGGATGAGGCTGTGAAAAGGCAGCTGGAGCGTCACATTGTAAAAATGAAGATACAGAGGCGCTATGGGCTGCCAACCAAGGTCCTGGAATACGAGAAGGACTTTGAAGACATCGCCCGGGGGCAAAAAGCCGCTCAGCCTCCCCCTCCGCAGAGGCACCCTGGGCTGCCCTACCGCTCCCCCTTCGAGCACTGGGACAGGCGCGCTTGGACCAGGAAGTCGGCAGGACAGCGCCCTGGCCCGCAGGAAGAGTCCGCAGACCCTGTGGACACATGCCCACGAGGGATGCAGGCTGCAGTCCGCTCTGGGCCAGCAGCGTTCCTGGGGACGGCACAAGAGATGCCTCGGGAGGATGGGGAGACACCCCCATGCAAAAGGGGAACAGCCGGCGGCAGCAGCACGGCCAGCAAGGAGACCCTGCCGGGCCCCCGTGGGAAGGAGAAGGGCCCTGGCACACAAGGGGATGTGCACAGGCCTTCCCCTTCTGAGCAGGCAGAGCGGGCACCGCCACAGAGCAAGGGAGCTCCCTGGGAGCAATCAGGCCAGGTGTCTGAGAGCCCCAGCACCTCCTGTGGGGACATGGGGCCACCAGAGCTGCTACTGGAGAAGAGCGTCCCCGTGGGAGAAGCAGACCACTCCCTGGAAGGCCAGAGCTGCTCCAGTGAGGACCTGGGGACACCTGAGCTGCCATCAGACATGGCAGCTCCTCCAAGCACAAGTTCCCCACAGACACAACACCCCTCCCGTGAGGAGACACCCTCAGCTCTGCCACCGCCTCCAGCCTCTGCGGGGACCAGCCTTCAGATCCCCCACCTGGAAGAGCTCCTCACAGCCCTCACGGATTACTACAGGGCCAGCCAAGCCACTGAAGACCTGCAGAACCAGCTGCTGGCTTTATGGCTGGAGCAGCCCCCAGACAATGCGGGGCGCCCAAAGACAGAGCTGGCACCGGAGCTCCCCGGTGCCTTGCACATCCGTGGCCATAGAGGAGCAGAGAAGGGCGAGGGAAGTGCCCAGGACAGAGCTGGCTCCAGCAGACTCGGCCCCAAGTGCAGCAAAGCCCCACGCCACAGCCTGCCTGGCAGTGAAGGCTCCCAGACTTGGGCTCCGTCTGATGCTGCAGCCCCACGCGCAGAAAGGGAAGGGGCAGTGGGAGAAAGGTGTCCACCCGAGGACAGGGCCAAGAGGCAGCAGGGCCAGCAGAGGGCTGCTGCCGGCCAGCAATCACAGCGGGTCCATGTGCATACGTCCACCATACGGATCCCTCTGTTTCGGCACGGGTAGCTTCTGCCACAGTGTGCTCCCGCCAGGCTCGTGCCCCCATGAGAGCAGCCAGACACAGGAGTCCTGGGCCAGAGACACCACCTCTGCCAGGCAGCAGCTGCTGTGTGCTCGCCTTCATCCTTGTTTGCTGTTGGAGTGCCAGCACCAAGCTCCTAGGCACAGGCAAGGCCCAATTTGGCAGCAGCAGAAAGGACAGGAGAAGAGAGGAGAGGTGAGGAGAGGAGCCCCAAGGGAAGAGGACAAAGAGGGTGGGAAGCAGAGCCTCCGTGCCCGCCAGGCGCCAGGCTGAGGGCACCATGCTCTTTGGGTGGGTGGGTCTGGTCGCAGGTTACGGTGGGGCTGGGGGATGGCCTGGGCTCCTGGGGGAAAGAGAAAGCCTGTGACCAGCTTGGGAGGTGATGGGGAAGCACTCGGTGGGCTCTCAGGGTGAGACTTGCTCAGTGGGAGAGACAGGTGCCAACAGGACGTGGTGCCAGTGAGGCCAGGGGACAGCAAGGGGTGGAGCCAGGGTGGGAGCAGACCAGGGGACAACGGTGCCTCTTGCCTGTGGGGAGCCTGTCCACATGCTGCTAGTTGGGAGTGCAAAGAGCAGCCCGACCCTTGCAACGTGACCGTGCTCTTCCCCTTGCAGGTGTCCAGGGGTAGCAGGGCCCCGCGGGATGTGGACCCAGTGAGCAGCAGATCCCCTCCAGGCCCTACCAGGGGCAGGAGCTCTCCCAATAAACGTGTCTCTTGAATTGAGCTCACGGGAGTCTCTTCTTTCCTGGGGAGGAGCAGCAGCTCCATCCCCTGCTCACTTCTCGCCCCTCGTTGCACAGCCAAGGCGGGCAGCAGCTCTGTTGGTAGCTTCTGCGGAGAGAACCACGATGGCCCTCAACCAGGTCCCGGAGGATGGGGACCTGGGGCTTGCCTTATGCCTCAGGCTTCCAGAGGCTTTATGGGCTGCCTGGCTTCCTGGAGGTCCCCTGCACACCACAGCTGCTTCAGTGCACTTCAGTGCTGGGAGCAGAGCAGGTCCTTCGAGGCAGCAAGTCGCAGAGAGCAATGACGTTTGGTGTCCACCATGGGACAGAGAAGATGGAGGCCCCAGCACCTGTTCTGGCTGCGCTACGACAGGCGGTGACCCTGGGAATAGCAGATAAATGCCTCTGTGGGCACCACTCTCCTCCTTGCTGTGGTACGGGGTGGGTTCATCCCCTCCAAAATCCCCGCCTCTCCCTTTCAAGGGAGATCAAGGCTGTGGCATGGAGGTGACCTGAAAGCCCTGGGAGAGTGGCAGGATCACAACCCTGAGCTCGGGGGGCTCACTAGGAGCTCTACAGGCCCAAGCACATACTGAAGCGAGAAAAAGCTTTGTTGAGGAGGAGGAGGACGTGAGCAGGATCCCCTAGCAGGCAGAAAAGAGCAGTGAGGGTTGGCAGAGGGGAGTGTGATGGAAGAGCTCTTGCAGGTTCCCCTGCATTTCCTTCAGTGTTTAAATCACAGAATGGTTGAGGTTGGTAGGGACCTTGGAGGTCACCTGGTCCAAGGCCCCTGCTCAACCAGGGCCACCTCGAGCCAGTTGTCCAGGACTCTGTCCAGACCGCTTTTGAGTATCTCCAAGGATGGAGACTCCACAACCTCCCTGGGCAAACTTTTCCAGTGCACAGTCACCCTCACAGTGAAAAAGTGTTTCCTGATGTTCAGACGGAACCTCCTGTGTTTCAGTGTGTGCCCATTGCCTTTGGTCCTGCCACTGGGCACCACTGAAAAGAGCCTGGCTCCGTCCTCTTTGCATCCTCCCTTCAGGTATTTATATACTTGTCCTGGTTTCGGCAGGGATAGAGTTAATTACCTTTCTAGTAGCTGAATACTTTGATAGCATCACCCCCTGAGCCGTCTCTTCTCCAGGCTGAACAGTCCCAGCTCTCTCAGCCTTTCCTCACATGTGAGATGCTCCAGTCCCTTCATCATCTTCGTGGCCCTTTGTTAGGCTCTCTCCAGTATGCCCACGTCTCTCCTGTACTGGGGAGCCCAGAACTGCACACAGCACTCCAGGTGTGGCCTCACCAGTGCTGAATAAAGGCGAAGGATCACCTCCCTCAACCTGCTGGCAATACTTTGTCTAATGCAGCCCAGGATACCATTAGCCGCCCTTGTTGCAAGGGCACGTTGCTGGCTCATGTTCAACTTGGTGTCCACCAGGACCCCCAGGTCCTTTTCTGCCAAGCTGCTTTCCGGTGGGGTGCCCCCCAGCACATACTGGTGCATGGGGCGATTCCTCCCCAGGTACAGGACTTTGCACTTCTCCTTACTGAACTTCATGAGGTTCCCGTCAGCCCAGATGTCTATCATCTTCGCTTCCCAATACCCATACCAGGAATTCTGTGTTTAAAATTAAGTTAAATTCCCCAAGCTGAGTGTCCTTTGCTCATGAGAGTAGTCGGAGAGCGATTGTTCTGCCTTTATTTCAACACATGCGAGTTTTCTCGCTGCTGTTCTTCCCATCCTCTCCCCTGTCCCCACAGGTGCACCTCATTTCTGTGTGCATGGGGTTTTCCTTGACAATGTTTTGTGGCGGGGACGCTGCAGGGATGTCCTGTGTGGGAGGGGGTGAGGGGCTGCCCTGTGCCGGTGAAAATGCAGCCTTTTCCATTACTGGCTTTGAATTAACACCTTTGAATTAACACCTCCCAGTTCTCTTGAAAATGGCTTTGCTCCTGTGCTGTGAGCCACGGAGCAGCTCCCAGAACACCCTTCTCTGCCTGCCATGCAAGGTGGAGCAGAGCCTCTCGGGACTGCCCCAGGGAGATGCCCTCGCAGCCGGGGTGCAGCCGATGGCTGGAGAGAGCCTTGCTGTGGGAACCTGGGGGCTTCTGCCACATCTCAATGCTGGCCCGTGGGAGGGAGCGAGGCTTTGGCATCGGCTGATAGAGGGGTGTGCGGAGCCGCGCACCGATCCTGCCGTTTCTGCCAAGAAGCTGCCCCTGGGAGGGACGCAGCGTGAAACCTGTGATATTGGACCACTCAAACGGCTGGAGGTGTTCTTGGACGTGTGTTTCGTAGCGAGAAGAGGTGGAGTTTGTAATGAACAGATGCTCCAGCTGCTGCAACCCTCTGCCTTTTGGTGCCTTGCAGGGGCAGGGGGTAAGGTTTGCTGGGAGCAGGGAGGCCTTGTCTCTGCGGCCACCCCTGTTCCCCACAAGAGACGGGTCGCGCTTACAGCGCGAGTCTGTGGAGGTGGTGATGGCGCTGAGGGCAGAGTCCGCCACGAACGACCGCTCCAGCGGCAGGTCTTCGACCTCTGTTCTGCAGGGGCGAGGGGGGCCTGTGCTGGGCATTAGCAACAAGGTGTTGGCGGGGGGGGCCTGCAGGGGAGGCCTCTGTGAGGGGAGGCCGGGGCTGCCCTGTGCCGGTCACAGCCGCTTCCAGCCGTTTCCAGAAGGCTCCGCAACGGACGCAAGGCCTGTCGGAGCTCAGGCAATCAGGGGAGTTCATGGCGGCTCTGAGCCAACGAGAGGGGTCCATGTCACCCTGAGAGAACAGGCCTGAGCACACCGAAAGGCTGAGGAGGCGAGGAAGAGGTGAGCAGGGTCCCCAGGCAGGCAGAAGACAGCAGTGAGGGGTGGCGGAGCCAGGGGGGACAGAAGGGCAGGGCTTGGCACCCAGGGCCTGTCCCACCACCCCAGCCAGGGAGCAGGGCAGGCGGGGGGCTGGCAGGAGCAGCCCCAGTCACAGACATTGGACACCACGCTGGGGATGGGGACAGGCTGAGGCCGGGTGGGACTCGAGAGGGCCAGCAGGCAGTTCAAGGGGTCTCAGAGGGGCAGCGCAGGCCAGGACCTGGGATTTGGTCCTTCCTAGGGAGAGGCCAGAGGCTTTGTATGGCCCTGCCCAGGGCCAGGTCTCGGGACGGGGTGGGCTGGCCATGGTCCAGCTGTGCTGAGCTTGGTCCAGCTGTGGTGGCCATGGTCCGGCGCTCGGGTGACTGTCGCCTCCCTCAGTGCAGCTCAGCTCAGGGAGGGTCTTTTCCCCCCATTGTCCCTGCATCACAAACGTTGCTGAGTGCTGGTGACACCACAGCTGGTGAAAGGGTGACAGCCCCATGTCATGCCTGCATCACAAAAACGGGCGGAATATAAGTGGGGCTGAGCGAGGCCAGGCAGCACTTTGCCTGCAACCTGACAGGCAAAGACAGAGGCTCTTGAGCTGGGAAGGAAGAGCAAGTGGACTGCAAGCTGGGTCCCGCTGCTCCTCCTCAAGCTCTCCTTGGCTCTCTGTGGCACGTTACAGGCATGGCTGTCATGCCCTGGGAAATGAGCTGGTTCCCCAGCCTAGTGGCCTTCATCCCCTTCTCTGCTTTCCTGGGGTTGCTGCTGGTGGTGTTTGTCCACTGCCTCGTGGTGACCGTGGTCAAGCCGCAGGTAGGAGTCAGTGGTGGTGCTGAGCCGAGCCCTGGCCGGCAGGGTGGGGGGTCAGCAGGGGCCCGGGAGCAGCCCCAGCGATGGGCTGGAAGGGCCCTGCCTGGCAGGGGAGGCCGTTTCCCAGCCGGGCCCTGGCCAGCCTGGGCCAGGAGGCTCGGGGCAGGCACAGGTCAGGCCCTGGAGGGCTTGCGTTTTTTGCTGGTGTCTTTGAGCGTGCTGGGGACGTTCCCTCTCACCCGCTGCTTTCCTTGGCTGTGTAGGAAGGGAGGCCGAAGAAGTGCCGGTGCAGGGCCCACAAGGGGAATGCCAGAGGTGAGCAGCCCCTGGGCAAGGGCAGGTGCCCTGCAAAGCCACCCCCTGGCCCCACGTGCCCACCGCCCCATCAGGGGATGCCCCAGCCGCTCACTCTGTCTCCTCTGCCTGCAGCCTTTCTCCCCCTGGAGTCTTCACAGTCCTCCAGGACACAGTAAGTGGATCCGTCCCCCCTGGAGCGCGACAGCCCCCTCCAGTATCCCCTCGCCAAGGCAGGTCCCACTAACGCTGCCCTCTGCCCCTCTGCAGCTGCCCCCTACACCGGGAGATGGATGCCATGTACGAAATAGCCCATCAGTTCAACATGATCGTCGAGAACCTAAACAGATACGCGGACATGTGAGGCCACTGAGGAGGGAATGGGGAGAGGGACGAAGGGTGTGGCTGGGGGCAACTGCTTGGGGAGGGCATGGGGAAATCCATGGGCGTAAAATGTGAGGGGCGATGCCCTTCTGGAGCCAATCACCTCCGTGGCGCAGAGCTGACAGTGTCCCCCCTTTTTCCTGGGGCAGAGGGAGATGCTGCACCCAACAGGCAGGGAGGGGGCCTCCGGCACACACTGGGTGGGACCCCACAGCAATAACGCAGCCTGCTGCCTCCTTCAGAGCAGGAGGGAGAGCTCCAGGGTGCTCGGGAGTGCTGGGCTCAGGATTTCCTTCCTCCTCCTCCTCCACCTCCTCCTCCTCCTCCTCACACAGGCTCAACTGGGAGACGCCTGAGGGCAGCGACAACTCCTGCACTTCCGTCACGGCCAGTGATGTCGGATCCTCTTCGAGTGTCTCTCTGTCTCCTTCAAGAGAAGACCCCCACTCTTCAATGATGGCAAGCAAAGCCAGCTCCTCTACAGAGGTGTCTCTGACCCCTTTGAGTGACGACTCCTGGACTACCATCACAACAAGCCACGTTGGCTCCTCTTCACAGGCGTCTCTCTCCACTCTTGTGGATGGAGCAGACGTAGCTCATGCCTCCAGCGTCCAGCCTGGCCTGGGGCATGCCAGGATGGACCTGGAGGAGCAGCCTGGCCCGGCAACTTGCCCGCCCTGCAGGGAGG
Source organism: Aptenodytes patagonicus (assembly GCF_965638725.1). Classification (NCBI taxonomy): domain Eukaryota; kingdom Metazoa; phylum Chordata; class Aves; order Sphenisciformes; family Spheniscidae; genus Aptenodytes; species Aptenodytes patagonicus. The sequence goes on along the minus strand of NC_134951.1, from coordinate 11,758,710 downwards.
AAGTGGCCAGCTGCCTCGAGGCCGGCAGCGTGCAGCAGCACCAGCAAGACCTTGAGATGCAGCTGCGTGCTCCCACTCCACCTCCAGAGGTGCCTGACGTCCACTCCAGGGAAACGGAGACACCTCTCCACCACAACAAAGGCCAGGACACCTTGGAGGGCCTCATCCCAGCAACGACACTGGAGCGGGAACTTGGCCTGCCAGCCGATGTGGATGAGACTCCGCAGGATGTCCCAGCCTCAGCTCCTCCGTCACCTCAGCGACCAGAAAAGCGTGACGTGATGGTGGTTCCCATGGTGCAGGACCTGCCCTTCCTGGATGAGGCTGTGAAAAGGCAGCTGGAGCGTCACATTGTAAAAATGAAGATACAGAGGCGCTATGGGCTGCCAACCAAGGTCCTGGAATACGAGAAGGACTTTGAAGACATCGCCCGGGGGCAAAAAGCCGCTCAGCCTCCCCCTCCGCAGAGGCACCCTGGGCTGCCCTACCGCTCCCCCTTCGAGCACTGGGACAGGCGCGCTTGGACCAGGAAGTCGGCAGGACAGCGCCCTGGCCCGCAGGAAGAGTCCGCAGACCCTGTGGACACATGCCCACGAGGGATGCAGGCTGCAGTCCGCTCTGGGCCAGCAGCGTTCCTGGGGACGGCACAAGAGATGCCTCGGGAGGATGGGGAGACACCCCCATGCAAAAGGGGAACAGCCGGCGGCAGCAGCACGGCCAGCAAGGAGACCCTGCCGGGCCCCCGTGGGAAGGAGAAGGGCCCTGGCACACAAGGGGATGTGCACAGGCCTTCCCCTTCTGAGCAGGCAGAGCGGGCACCGCCACAGAGCAAGGGAGCTCCCTGGGAGCAACCAGGCCAGGTGTCTGAGAGCCCCAGCACCTCCTGTGGGGACATGGGGCCACCAGAGCTGCTACTGGAGAAGAGCGTCCCCGTGGGAGAAGCAGACCACTCCCTGGAAGGCCAGAGCTGCTCCAGTGAGGACCTGGGGACACCTGAGCTGCCATCAGACATGGCAGCTCCTCCAAGCACAAGTTCCCCACAGACACAACACCCCTCCCGTGAGGAGACACCCTCAGCTCTGCCACCGCCTCCAGCCTCTGCGGGGACCAGCCTTCAGATCCCCCACCTGGAAGAGCTCCTCACAGCCCTCACGGATTACTACAGGGCCAGCCAAGCCACTGAAGACCTGCAGAACCAGCTGCTGGCTTTATGGCTGGAGCAGCCCCCAGACAATGCGGGGCGCCCAAAGACAGAGCTGGCACCGGAGCTCCCCGGTGCCTTGCACATCCGTGGCCATAGAGGAGCAGAGAAGGGCGAGGGAAGTGCCCAGGACAGAGCTGGCTCCAGCAAAGCCCCACGCCACAGCCTGCCTGGCAGTGAAGGCTCCCAGACTTGGGCTCCATCTGATGCTGCAGCCCCACGTGCAGAAAGGGAAGGGGCAGTGGGAGAAAGGTGTCCACCCGAGGGCAGGGCCAAGAGGCAGCAGGACCAGCAGAGGGCTGCTGCCGGCCAGCAATCACAGCGGGTCCATGTGCATACGTCCACCATACGGATCCCTCTGTTTCGGCACGGGTAGCTTCTGCCACAGTGTGCTCCCGCCAGGCTCGTGCCCCCATGAGAGCAGCCAGACACAGGAGTCCTGGGCCAGAGACACCACCTCTGCCAGGCAGCAGCTGCTGTGTGCTCGCCTTCATCCTTGTTTGCTGTTGGAGTGCCAGCACCAAGCTCCTAGGCACAGGCAAGGCCCAATTTGGCAGCAGCAGAAAGGACAGGAGAAGAGAGGAGAGGTGAGGAGAGGAGCCCCAAGGGAAGAGGACAAAGAGGGTGGGAAGCAGAGCCTCCGTGCCCGCCAGGCGCCAGGCTGAGGGCACCATGCTCTTTGGGTGGGTGGGTCTGGTCGCAGGTTACGGTGGGGCTGGGGGATGGCCTGGGCTCCTGGGGGAAAGAGAAAGCCTGTGACCAGCTTGGGAGGTGATGGGGAAGCACTCGGTGGGCTCTCAGGGTGAGACTTGCTCAGTGGGAGAGACAGGTGCCAACAGGACGTGGTGCCAGTGAGGCCAGGGGACAGCAAGGGGTGGAGCCAGGGTGGGAGCAGACCAGGGGACAACGGTGCCTCTTGCCTGTGGGGAGCCTGTCCACATGCTGCTAGTTGGGAGTGCAAAGAGCAGCCCGACCCTTGCAACGTGACCGTGCTCTTCCCCTTGCAGGTGTCCAGGGGTAGCAGGGCCCCGCGGGATATGGACCCAGTGAGCAGCAGATCCCCGCCAGGCCCTACCAGGGGCAGGAGCTCTCCCAATAAACGTGTCTCTTGAATTGAGCTCACGGGAGTCTCTTCTTTCCTGGGGAGGAGCAGCAGCTCCATCCCCTGCTCACTTCTCGCCCCTCGTTGCACAGCCAAGGCGGGCAGCAGCTCTGTTGGTAGCTTCTGCAGAGAGAAGCACAATGGCCCTCAACCAGGTCCCGGAGGATGGGGACCTGGGGCTTGCCTTATGCCTCAGGCTTCCAGAGGCTTTATGGGCTGCCTGGCTTCCTGGAGGTCCCCTGCACATCACAGCTGCTTCAGTGCACTTCAGTGCTGGGAGCAGAGCAGGTCCTTCGAGGCAGCAAGTCGCAGAGAGCAATGACGTTTGGTGTCCACCATGGGACAGAGAAGATGGAGGCCCCAGCACCTGTTCTGGCTGCGCTACGACAGGCGGTGACCCTGGGAATAGCAGATAAATGCCTCTGTGGGCACCACTCTCCTCCTTGCTGTGGTACGGGGTGGGTTCATCCCCTCCAAAATCCCCGCCTCTCCCTTTCAAGGGAGATCAAGGCTGTGGCATGGAGGTGACCTGAAAGCCCTGGGAGAGTGGCAGGATCACAACCCTGAGCTCGGGGGGCTCACTAGGAGCTCTACAGGCCCAAGCACATACTGAAGCGAGAAAAAGCTTTGTTGAGGAGGAGGAGGACGTGAACAGGATCCCCTAGCAGGCAGAAAAGAGCAGTGAGGGTTGGCAGAGGGGAGTGTGATGGAAGAGCTCTTGCAGGTTCCCCTGCATTTCCTTCAGTGTTTAAATCACAGAATGGTTGAGGTTGGTAGGGACCTTGGAGGTCACCTGGTCCAAGGCCCCTGCTCAACCAGGGCCACCTCGAGCCAGTTGTCCAGGACTCTGTCCAGACCGCTTTTGAGTATCTCCAAGGATGGAGACTCCACAACCTCCCTGGGCAAACTTTTCCGGCGCACAGTCACCCTCACAGTGAAAAAGTGTTTCCTGATGTTCAGACGGAACCTCCTGTGTTTCAGTGTGTGCCCATTGCCTTTGGTCCTGCCACTGGGCACCACTGAAAAGAGCCTGGCTCCGTCCTCTTTGCATCCTCCCTTCAGGTATTTATATACTTGTCCTGGTTTCGGCAGGGATAGAGTTAATTACCTTTCTAGTAGCTGAATACTTTGATAGCATCACCCCCTGAGCCGTCTCTTCTCCAGGCTCAACAGTCCCAGCTCTCTCAGCCTTTCCTCACATGTGAGATGCTCCAGTCCCTTCATCATCTTCGTGGCCCTTTGTTAGGCTCTCTCCAGTATGCCCACGTCTCTCCTGTACTGGGGAGCCCAGAACTGCACACAGCACTCCAGGTGTGGCCTCACCAGTGCTGAATAAAGGCGAAGGATCACCTCCCTCAACCTGCTGGCAATACTTTGTCTAATGCAGCCCAGGATACCATTAGCCGCCCTTGTTGCAAGGGCACATTGCTGGCTCGTGTTCAACTTGGTGTCCACCAGGACCCCCAGGTCCTTTTCTGCCAAGCTGCTTTCCGGTGGGGTGCCCCCCAGCATATACTGGTGCATGGGGCGATTCCTCCCCAGGTACAGGACTTTGCACTTCTCCTTACTGAACTTCATGAGGTTCCCGTCAGCCCAGATGTCTATCATCTTCGCTTCCCAATACCCATACCAGGAATTCTGTGTTTAAAATTAAGTTAAATTCCCCAAGCTGAGTGTCCTTTGCTCATGAGAGTAGTCGGAGAGCGATTGTTCTGCCTTTATTTCAACACATGCGAGTTTTCTCGCTGCTGTTCTTCCCATCCTCTCCCCTGTCCCCACAGGTGCACCTCATTTCTGTGTGCATGGGGTTTTCCTTGACAATGTTTTGTGGCGGGGACGCTGCAGGGATGTCCTGTGTGGGAGGGGGTGAGGGGCTGCCCTGTGCCGGTGAAAATGCAGCCTTTTCCATTACTGGCTTTGAATTAACACCTTTGAATTAACACCTCCCAGTTCTCTTGAAAATGGCTTTGCTCCTGTGCTGTGAGCCACGGAGCAGCTCCCAGAACGCCCTTCTCTGCCTGCCATGCAAGGTGGAGCAGAGCCTCTCGGGACTGCCCCAGGGAGATGCCCTCGCAGCCGGGGTGCAGCCGATGGCTGGAGAGAGCCTTGCTGTGGGAACCTGGGGGCTTCTGCCACATCTCAATGCTGGCCCGTGGGAGGGAGCGAGGCTTTGGCATCGGCTGATAGAGGGGTGTGCGGAGCCGCGCACCGATCCTGCCGTTTCTGCCAAGCTGCCGCCCCTGGGAGGGACGCAGCGTGAAACCTGTGATATTGGACCACTCAAACGGCTGGAGGTGTTCTTGGACGTGTGTTTCGTAGCGAGAAGAGGTGGAGTTTGTAATGAACAGATGCTCCAGCTGCTGCAACCCTCTGCCTTTTGGTGCCTTGCAGGGGCAGGGGGTAAGGTTTGCTGGGAGCAGGGAGGCCTTGTCTCTGCGGCCACCCCTGTTCCCCACAAGAGACGGGTCGCGCTTACAGCGCGAGTCTGTGGAGGTGGTGATGGCGCTGAGGGCAGAGTCCGCCACGAACGACCGCTCCAGCGGCAGGTCTTCGACCTCTGTTCTGCAGGGGCGAGGGGGGCCTGTGCTGGGCATTAGCAACAAGGTGTTGGCGGGGGGGGCCTGCAGGGGAGGCCTCTGTGAGGGGAGGCCGGGGCTGCCCTGTGCCGGTCACAGCCGCTTCCAGCCGTTTCCAGAAGGCTCCGCAACGGACGCAAGGCCTGTCGGAGCTCAGGCAATCAGGGGAGTTCATGGCGGCTCTGAGCCAACGAGAGGGGTCCATGTCACCCTGAGAGAACAGGCCTGAGCACACCGAAAGGCTGAGGAGGCGAGGAAGAGGTGAGCAGGGTCCCCAGGCAGGCAGAAGACAGCAGTGAGGGGTGGCGGAGCCAGGGGGGACAGAAGGGCAGGGCTTGGCACCCAGGGCCTGTCCCACCACCCCAGCCAGGGAGCAGGGCAGGCGGGGGGCTGGCAGGAGCAGCCCCAGTCACAGACATTGGACACCACGCTGGGGATGGGGACAGGCTGAGGCCGGGTGGGACTCGAGAGGGCCAGCAGGCAGTTCAAGGGGTCTCAGAGGGGCAGCGCAGGCCAGGACCTGGGATTTGGTCCTTCCTAGGGAGAGGCCAGAGGCTTTGTATGGCCCTGCCCAGGGCCAGGTCTCGGGACGGGGTGGGCTGGCCATGGTCCAGCTGTGCTGAGCTTGGTCCAGCTGTGGTGGCCATGGTCCGGCGCTCGGGTGACTGTCGCCTCCCTCAGTGCAGCTCAGCTCAGGGAGGGTCTTTTCCCCCCATTGTCCCTGCATCACAAACGTTGCTGAGTGCTGGTGACACCACAGCTGGTGAAAGGGTGACAGCCCCATGTCATGCCTGCATCACAAAAACGGGCGGAATATAAGTGGGGCTGAGCGAGGCCAGGCAGCACTTTGCCTGCAACCTGACAGGCAAAGACAGAGGCTCTTGAGCTGGGAAGGAAGAGCAAGTGGACTGCAAGCTGGGTCCCGCTGCTCCTCCTCAAGCTCTCCTTGGCTCTCTGTGGCACGTTACAGGCATGGCTGTCATGCCCTGGGAAATGAGCTGGTTCCCCAGCCTAGTGGCCTTCATCCCCTTCTCTGCTTTCCTGGGGTTGCTGCTGGTGGTGTTTGTCCACTGCCTCGTGGTGACCGTGGTCAAGCCGCAGGTAGGAGTCAGTGGTGGTGCTGAGCCGAGCCCTGGCCGGCAGGGTGGGGGGTCAGCAGGGGCCCGGGAGCAGCCCCAGCGATGGGCTGGAAGGGCCCTGCCTGGCAGGGGAGGCCGTTTCCCAGCCGGGCCCTGGCCAGCCTGGGCCAGGAGGCTCGGGGCAGGCACAGGTCAGGCCCTGGAGGGCTTGCGTTTTTTGCTGGTGTCTTTGAGCGTGCTGGGGACGTTCCCTCTCACCCGCTGCTTTCCTTGGCTGTGTAGGAAGGGAGGCCGAAGAAGTGCCGGTGCAGGGCCCACAAGGGGAATGCCAGAGGTGAGCAGCCCCTGGGCAAGGGCAGGTGCCCTGCAAAGCCACCCCCTGGCCCCACGTGCCCACCGCCCCATCAGGGGATGCCCCAGCCGCTCACTCTGTCTCCTCTGCCTGCAGCCTTTCTCCCCCTGGAGTCTTCACAGTCCTCCAGGACACAGTAAGTGGATCCGTCCCCCCTGGAGCGCGACAGCCCCCTCCAGTATCCCCTCGCCAAGGCAGGTCCCACTAACGCTGCCCTCTGCCCCTCTGCAGCTGCCCCCTACACCGGGAGATGGATGCCATGTACGAAATAGCCCATCAGTTCAACATGATCGTCGAGAACCTAAACAGATACGCGGACATGTGAGGCCACTGAGGAGGGAATGGGGAGAGGGACGAAGGGTGTGGCTGGGGGCAACTGCTTGGGGAGGGCATGGGGAAATCCATGGGCGTAAAATGTGAGGGGCGATGCCCTTCTGGAGCCAATCACCTCCGTGGCGCAGAGCTGACAGTGTCCCCCCTTTTTCCTGGGGCAGAGGGAGATGCTGCACCCAACAGGCAGGGAGGGGGCCTCGGGCACACACTGGGTGGGACCCCACAGCAATAACGCAGCCTGCTGCCTCCTTCAGAGCAGGAGGGAGAGCTCCAGGGCGCTCGGGAGTGCTGGGCTCAGGATTTCCTTCCTCCTCCTCCTCCACCTCCTCCTCCTCCTCCTCACACAGGCTCAACTGGGAGACGCCTGAGGGCAGCGACAACTCCTGCACTTCCGTCACGGCCAGTGATGTCGGATCCTCTTCGAGTGTCTCTCTGTCTCCTTCAAGAGAAGACCCCCACTCTTCAATGATGGCAAGCAAAGCCAGCTCCTCTACAGAGGTGTCTCTGACCCCTTTGAGTGACGACTCCTGGACTACCATCACAACAAGCCACGTTGGCTCCTCTTCACAGGCGTCTCTCTCCACTCTTGTGGATGGAGCAGACGTAGCTCATGCCTCCAGCGTCCAGCCTGGCCTGGGGCATGCCAGGATGGACCTGGAGGAGCAGCCTGGCCCGGCAACTTGCCCGCCCTGCAGGGAGGAAGTGGCCAGCTGCCTCGAGGCCGGCAGCGTGCAGCAGCACCAGCAAGACCTTGAGATGCAGCTGCGTGCTCCCACTCCACCTCCAGAGGTGCCTGACGTCCACTCCAGGGAAACGGAGACACCTCTCCACCACAACAAAGGCCAGGACACCTTGGAGGGCCTCATCCCAGCAACGACACTGGAGCGGGAACTTGGCCTGCCAGCCGATGTGGATGAGACTCCGCAGGATGTCCCAGCCTCAGCTCCTCCGTCACCTCAGCGACCAGAAAAGCGTGACGTGATGGTGGTTCCCATGGTGCAGGACCTGCCCTTCCTGGATGAGGCTGTGAAAAGGCAGCTGGAGCGTCACATTGTAAAAATGAAGATACAGAGGCGCTATGGGCTGCCAACCAAGGTCCTGGAATACGAGAAGGACTTTGAAGACATCGCCCGGGGGCAAAAAGCCGCTCAGCCTCCCCCTCCGCAGAGGCACCCTGGGCTGCCCTACCGCTCCCCCTTCGAGCACTGGGACAGGCGCGCTTGGACCAGGAAGTCGGCAGGACAGCGCCCTGGCCCGCAGGAAGAGTCCGCAGACCCTGTGGACACATGCCCACGAGGGATGCAGGCTGCAGTCCGCTCTGGGCCAGCAGCGTTCCTGGGGACGGCACAAGAGATGCCTCGGGAGGATGGGGAGACACCCCCATGCAAAAGGGGAACAGCCGGCGGCAGCAGCACGGCCAGCAAGGAGACCCTGCCGGGCCCCCGTGGGAAGGAGAAGGGCCCTGGCACACAAGGGGATGTGCACAGGCCTTCCCCTTCTGAGCAGGCAGAGCGGGCACCGCCACAGAGCAAGGGAGCTCCCTGGGAGCAATCAGGCCAGGTGTCTGAGAGCCCCAGCACCTCCTGTGGGGACATGGGGCCACCAGAGCTGCTACTGGAGAAGAGCGTCCCCGTGGGAGAAGCAGACCACTCCCTGGAAGGCCAGAGCTGCTCCAGTGAGGACCTGGGGACACCTGAGCTGCCATCAGACATGGCAGCTCCTCCAAGCACAAGTTCCCCACAGACACAACACCCCTCCCGTGAGGAGACACCCTCAGCTCTGCCACCGCCTCCAGCCTCTGCGGGGACCAGCCTTCAGATCCCCCACCTGGAAGAGCTCCTCACAGCCCTCACGGATTACTACAGGGCCAGCCAAGCCACTGAAGACCTGCAGAACCAGCTGCTGGCTTTATGGCTGGAGCAGCCCCCAGACAATGCGGGGCGCCCAAAGACAGAGCTGGCACCGGAGCTCCCCGGTGCCTTGCACATCCGTGGCCATAGAGGAGCAGAGAAGGGCGAGGGAAGTGCCCAGGACAGAGCTGGCTCCAGCAAAGCCCCACGCCACAGCCTGCCTGGCAGTGAAGGCTCCCAGACTTGGGCTCCATCTGATGCTGCAGCCCCACGTGCAGAAAGGGAAGGGGCAGTGGGAGAAAGGTGTCCACCCGAGGGCAGGGCCAAGAGGCAGCAGGACCAGCAGAGGGCTGCTGCCGGCCAGCAATCACAGCGGGTCCATGTGCATACGTCCACCATACGGATCCCTCTGTTTCGGCACGGGTAGCTTCTGCCACAGTGTGCTCCCGCCAGGCTCGTGCCCCCATGAGAGCAGCCAGACACAGGAGTCCTGGGCCAGAGACACCACCTCTGCCAGGCAGCAGCTGCTGTGTGCTCGCCTTCATCCTTGTTTGCTGTTGGAGTGCCAGCACCAAGCTCCTAGGCACAGGCAAGGCCCAATTTGGCAGCAGCAGAAAGGACAGGAGAAGAGAGGAGAGGTGAGGAGAGGAGCCCCAAGGGAAGAGGACAAAGAGGGTGGGAAGCAGAGCCTCCGTGCCCGCCAGGCGCCAGGCTGAGGGCACCATGCTCTTTGGGTGGGTGGGTCTGGTCGCAGGTTACGGTGGGGCTGGGGGATGGCCTGGGCTCCTGGGGGAAAGAGAAAGCCTGTGACCAGCTTGGGAGGTGATGGGGAAGCACTCGGTGGGCTCTCAGGGTGAGACTTGCTCAGTGGGAGAGACAGGTGCCAACAGGACGTGGTGCCAGTGAGGCCAGGGGACAGCAAGGGGTGGAGCCAGGGTGGGAGCAGACCAGGGGACAACGGTGCCTCTTGCCTGTGGGGAGCCTGTCCACATGCTGCTAGTTGGGAGTGCAAAGAGCAGCCCGACCCTTGCAACGTGACCGTGCTCTTCCCCTTGCAGGTGTCCAGGGGTAGCAGGGCCCCGCGGGATATGGACCCAGTGAGCAGCAGATCCCCGCCAGGCCCTACCAGGGGCAGGAGCTCTCCCAATAAACGTGTCTCTTGAATTGAGCTCACGGGAGTCTCTTCTTTCCTGGGGAGGAGCAGCAGCTCCATCCCCTGCTCACTTCTCGCCCCTCGTTGCACAGCCAAGGCGGGCAGCAGCTCTGTTGGTAGCTTCTGCAGAGAGAAGCACAATGGCCCTCAACCAGGTCCCGGAGGATGGGGACCTGGGGCTTGCCTTATGCCTCAGGCTTCCAGAGGCTTTATGGGCTGCCTGGCTTCCTGGAGGTCCCCTGCACATCACAGCTGCTTCAGTGCACTTCAGTGCTGGGAGCAGAGCAGGTCCTTCGAGGCAGCAAGTCGCAGAGAGCAATGACGTTTGGTGTCCACCATGGGACAGAGAAGATGGAGGCCCCAGCACCTGTTCTGGCTGCGCTACGACAGGCGGTGACCCTGGGAATAGCAGATAAATGCCTCTGTGGGCACCACTCTCCTCCTTGCTGTGGTACGGGGTGGGTTCATCCCCTCCAAAATCCCCGCCTCTCCCTTTCAAGGGAGATCAAGGCTGTGGCATGGAGGTGACCTGAAAGCCCTGGGAGAGTGGCAGGATCACAACCCTGAGCTCGGGGGGCTCACTAGGAGCTCTACAGGCCCAAGCACATACTGAAGCGAGAAAAAGCTTTGTTGAGGAGGAGGAGGACGTGAACAGGATCCCCTAGCAGGCAGAAAAGAGCAGTGAGGGTTGGCAGAGGGGAGTGTGATGGAAGAGCTCTTGCAGGTTCCCCTGCATTTCCTTCAGTGTTTAAATCACAGAATGGTTGAGGTTGGTAGGGACCTTGGAGGTCACCTGGTCCAAGGCCCCTGCTCAACCAGGGCCACCTCGAGCCAGTTGTCCAGGACTCTGTCCAGACCGCTTTTGAGTATCTCCAAGGATGGAGACTCCACAACCTCCCTGGGCAAACTTTTCCGGCGCACAGTCACCCTCACAGTGAAAAAGTGTTTCCTGATGTTCAGACGGAACCTCCTGTGTTTCAGTGTGTGCCCATTGCCTTTGGTCCTGCCACTGGGCACCACTGAAAAGAGCCTGGCTCCGTCCTCTTTGCATCCTCCCTTCAGGTATTTATATACTTGTCCTGGTTTCGGCAGGGATAGAGTTAATTACCTTTCTAGTAGCTGAATACTTTGATAGCATCACCCCCTGAGCCGTCTCTTCTCCAGGCTCAACAGTCCCAGCTCTCTCAGCCTTTCCTCACATGTGAGATGCTCCAGTCCCTTCATCATCTTCGTGGCCCTTTGTTAGGCTCTCTCCAGTATGCCCACGTCTCTCCTGTACTGGGGAGCCCAGAACTGCACACAGCACTCCAGGTGTGGCCTCACCAGTGCTGAATAAAGGCGAAGGATCACCTCCCTCAACCTGCTGGCAATACTTTGTCTAATGCAGCCCAGGATACCATTAGCCGCCCTTGTTGCAAGGGCACATTGCTGGCTCGTGTTCAACTTGGTGTCCACCAGGACCCCCAGGTCCTTTTCTGCCAAGCTGCTTTCCGGTGGGGTGCCCCCCAGCATATACTGGTGCATGGGGCGATTCCTCCCCAGGTACAGGACTTTGCACTTCTCCTTACTGAACTTCATGAGGTTCCCGTCAGCCCAGATGTCTATCATCTTCGCTTCCCAATACCCATACCAGGAATTCTGTGTTTAAAATTAAGTTAAATTCCCCAAGCTGAGTGTCCTTTGCTCATGAGAGTAGTCGGAGAGCGATTGTTCTGCCTTTATTTCAACACATGCGAGTTTTCTCACTGCTGTTCTTCCCATCCTCTCCCCTGTCCCCACAGGTGCACCTCATTTCTGTGTGCATGGGGTTTTCCTTGACAATGTTTTGTGGCGGGGACGCTGCAGGGATGTCCTGTGTGGGAGGGGGTGAGGGGCTGCCCTGTGCCGGTGAAAATGCAGCCTTTTCCATTACTGGCTTTGAATTAACACCTTTGAATTAACACCTCCCAGTTCTCTTGAAAATGGCTTTGCTCCTGTGCTGTGAGCCACGGAGCAGCTCCCAGAACGCCCTTCTCTGCCTGCCATGCAAGGTGGAGCAGAGCCTCTCGGGACTGCCCCAGGGAGATGCCCTCGCAGCCGGGGTGCAGCCGATGGCTGGAGAGAGCCTTGCTGTGGGAACCTGGGGGCTTCTGCCACATCTCAATGCTGGCCCGTGGGAGGGAGCGAGGCTTTGGCATCGGCTGATAGAGGGGTGTGCGGAGCCGCGCACCGATCCTGCCGTTTCTGCCAAGAAGCTGCCCCTGGGAGGGACGCAGCGTGAAACCTGTGATATTGGACCACTCAAACGGCTGGAGGTGTTCTTGGACGTGTGTTTCGTAGCGAGAAGAGGTGGAGTTTGTAATGAACAGATGCTCCAGCTGCTGCAACCCTCTGCCTTTTGGTGCCTTGCAGGGGCAGGGGGTAAGGTTTGCTGGGAGCAGGGAGGCCTTGTCTCTGCGGCCACCCCTGTTCCCCACAAGAGACGGGTCGCGCTTACAGCGCGAGTCTGTGGAGGTGGTGATGGCGCTGAGGGCAGAGTCCGCCACGAACGACCGCTCCAGCGGCAGGTCTTCGACCTCTGTTCTGCAGGGGCGAGGGGGGCCTGTGCTGGGCATTAGCAACAAGGTGTTGGCGGGGGGGGCCTGCAGGGGAGGCCTCTGTGAGGGGAGGCCGGGGCTGCCCTGTGCCGGTCACAGCCGCTTCCAGCCGTTTCCAGAAGGCTCCGCAACGGACGCAAGGCCTGTCGGAGCTCAGGCAATCAGGGGAGTTCATGGCGGCTCTGAGCCAATGAGAGGGGTCCGTCCATGCCATAGAGAACAGGGCTGGGGCCGGGCGGTCAGCAGCAGGAGGGAGGAGAAGCAGGCGGTGCCCCGTGTCAGGATGGCGTGCAGGACACCGCGCTGCCCGGGAGGAGGGAGGTGAGCAGGAGGTGGGGCTGAGATGTGTCTGCAGAGAAGTGGAGGCTGGGCCTGGGATGGGGGGCATTTTCCCTCAATGTTTATATGTTTGTTGTCTTTGTCTCCCAATACCTGAACCAGTTTTCTGCAAGAATAATTTTGCAGGCCCGCCTTCATCCCCTGCTCACTTCTCAGCCGTCCTTGCATGGGAAAGCTAGGCACCTGTGTTGGCAGTCTCAGTGGAGAAGACCATGATGGCCATCCATATTCCTAAGGGACTGTGGCTGTGGATGACACATGCTGGGTGGGAACACTGAGAGCAGCATAAAACCATTTCCACTGTGACCTGGGCCTTCCCCCATGCCTGGAATGGGGCTGGGTATCAATGCTGGTTCCAGAAGTGTGGCCTTGGGTGTCCTGAGCCTTTACCCATCGTGTCCTCCATGCTGGCAGTTGGGCACTGTCCACCCCAACCAGCACTTAGTTGGATACCTCCTCCTTCAACTTGGGCCCAAACTGGGACTGGCCCAGTGCCTGCCCCTGCCCCAGGCCAGAACTGTCCTGGAGCAGCGTCTCTGGGCAGGGCCCGGGTCAGGTTTGCCCTGGAGTGGGACTGTGGCACTCCCTGCTTGAGCTGGGCCAGTGACCCCATGTACATATAGTACAAGGACTTCTGAAAACATGTTTGCTTTCTGGAATAAACAAGGGAATATTTGGCTCCAAGAATGTCATTAATCTTAATAGGGGGGGAAAAAAGGTTTAGACACTCATTCCTGAAACTTCAGTATACTTTCTGGCTCCCTAGCTGTGATACAGTCCTTGTATGCCTGAAGAAGCAGCAAGGGCTGGGCATTAACCACAGCACAGAAGGCTGTGTAACTGGCCTTTGGAGGGGCAGAGGTTGCAGTGCCCTATGAAGCAATTGTACCATGGTGTTTCGCATTGGTCTTACTTCATTTCACATGGATGAATGTAATGGAAAGGTGCTGGAGGATTGATGGGAACACAAGCAATCTTCTCAAGAGGCAGCTGTAAAATAACATGCAAAGTGTCCTAACTGGCCAGAGGAATTGTATTGTGCAGGCTTTATTTTCCCATTTACGAAACCGGGGATCGGTGTAGGGACCCACTGCATGGGATAATTTCACATCTCCTTTTTCTCTAAGGGGTTTTCTAGATAAATAGTAATGGCTCTTTGCTCAAGGCAAAGTTGGAGTCTATGTTGCCCCATGCAAAGAAAACATGAGGTGCCTGAGGCAACCTTCTCTTACTCACTGCAGGTAGGGAAGGGGAAGGATGGTCTGAAACATCTGCCATTGGGGTAACAGGAAAACAAGCTGCAGCAGGCATTAGAGGCAGCAGTGCTTGGTAAGAAGGGAAATGAGCGCAATGCACAGAAAACATGCACTTTCTCAGAGTAATTCAGCTTCTCACATTACGGTAATATGCAAGTTCCTACCCCAGCCTAAATTGCCTTTTTCCAGGCAGGAGCCAGGGCGAGGACATGGCTTCAGAAAGCAGAATGGAACCACAGAAGCTGGTTCCCACCTTCAGTCCCCAAATACAGGGACATTACTTCCAGCAATACCAGAAAGCTGCACTGCCTTGTTCCCAATGCTCAGTTCTCCTTGATGTACTCAACAAGCAGCTTGAGTCTAAATGAGCCTCACTTATTTATATGAAAGAGAGTGTTGGTTGCTGACTTGCAATGGGCCATGTGACACAGGCCTGGAGCAAATCAGTAAATTCAGAAGCCAGACTAACGTATAAAGAGAGAATTTTCTCTTGAGAAGGCAAGGGTGGGGCAGAGGACATGGTAATTACATGTTCTTCATGAGTGCTGTTTTTCTTCCTTTGCCCAAAGCAGCTTTGGAGAAAGCATTCCTATTTGTGTATCTCTCATTTGCACTGCCTTTCCACCCCACAAGAAATATTCACATTAAGAAGGTTTGTCATTCTTTCAAGGGAATTCAACAGCAGTGGGGGGATAACAGAATCCATAATTGGTTGACGATGATCTGGGACCCTCTCCTGGAAGCCCTGAAGTGTGGACTGCAGCACCAACAGTTGTCAGAGGCCAAAGCTCAATGCAGAGTGGCCCTACTGAGTCACACGTTCCTATGGGGGATGCTGTCCTCTTTCTCTTTCCCCTCTAAGCTCTTCAGCTTTACTACCTCTGAGAAGATCTGGAGAGGAGGACTTGGAAATTGAGTGCAAGATCCATACTTTGCTGAAGGCCTATGCAGAATGAGGTGTAGGGACATGTAGAGAGAAGGACAACAGTAATGGATGGTGGTTTTCTATTGAGTAAAAAGCAAGAGAACTTGTTACAGCCTTTAGCTGTCATTTTGGCAATGAGCAAGGGTGTCCTTGCTCCTCACGGACCTAAAGTTGTTATAATCACAGAGCCCTAAGTCATCATTTGGCACCACCTGCTTTGCCTCAGGTAGCAATGAAATAGTGTGGCTAAACAACGGAACAGTGTGAGTGCCCACCCCCCTGCCAAGACCTGCTGGTTTAGAAACACTGGCTGACTCAGCTCTACCTGTAAGACCTCAGTACACCACGGTCCATGGAAGTGGGGGAGGTAGAAGACTGCCAGAGGAAAAGCTATGATGCGTCATGATAGCAAAGTAAACAGGCCGGATGTATGTTGCACAATGCTGAAGAAAAATGGAACAGAAACCCACCTCCTCAGTAATAAGCAGCAGACTCAAAGGCCCTCAGTGTTTGGATGTGATTTTCCCATAGACATGTTTTTACAGCTGTGGTTAATGTGTGACTAATCCTTACTGTGGAGTAACCACACAACCACTCCTTAGAGCTGTGCAAGCACACATAGCTGCACTTCAGCAGTAGGTAGGGGTTTTGTTTGAAAGTAGAAATGGTAACATCCGAAAAGAATACTTAAAACCAACAACACTTTTGAGCAGGGCTCTAATCATTTATGCCATACCCAAGAAACTTGCAGCTAGGCTCCAGTTTACATATATAACAAAAAAGACAAACCACCTCCTGAGAACAATAAACAGTTCAAAGGCTTCTGTTTTCAGGCAGCTGCTATCAAACATTAACAGCAGTATTTGAGCAGGCAGAGCAGACTCAACCAACATTTTCAAGAGCATATGCAGACTGTCTTTTCCTCCAGTAGTACATTAATAGCAATAATAATAAAGCCACATTTTCAGTCTGCATAAAAGGCAGGTAATATAGCTCCAAAACAACCATATTTTCCCCTGTGCCACCCTGAGAACAATAAAACTCCAAGAAGACCTTGACCCATTGCTCTGGGTCATGAAGATTGAACACTCAACTGCTATTTTAAGTTACTCATAAAGTCAACTTCAGGCCTGGATGTACTGAATGAGAAAGGACTGATTCCTCGGCATCAGCAGGGCTGTGTGCTGCATGTAGCTGCACCTACAGTCCTACTCACTTCATGTGACAGTCCCTGAAGGGCTGGCCAAACCCTGGTGTCCACTCAGAGCTGGGCTGCGAAGGCCTCTGACCATAGAGGATGGATGATTAAGATGATTTCTGATTGCCAGCAAAGGTAGCTTTTCAGATATCCTCCAGGTATGGATGGATAAGTAATTAGATGGGCCATCACCTCGCTCGATTGTGATACATGCAAACTTTCGCTTTTTATGCAATCTCTGCTTTATCTTAAGAGCTTCTAATCTGTGGGTTTTTTTTTGAAAAGACAATAATGTTCTTTTATAGCCTTTTGAAATTATTTCAGCCTTAATTCCTGTTGGTTTGATTTTGTTCTGCACAGAGAATATGCTAAGTTTTAACACTTTTAAGCTTTCCTCAGCTAAGGCTTTGCATGAGGAAGTCTGGGTGTATCTGTTAGAATAACAAAAAAACTATGTGATTCCTTTAGGTCACAAATCGACTGGTCTCGTGCAGTGGGGAATGGCATCCAGCACACTGCCTAAGCAGGGCAGCAGCAGGTTTATGAACAGCATGTGCTCATGCTTAGAGAGCCACAGCAGCCTGGAGCATCTCCCAGAGGAGCAGCCCCTTGCTCTCAGCACCTACTAATTCCAAATCTGATGGGAGTCAGGAGCCACTGCCTTGCAGAAAAGAAAGATACCTTGTTCAGAAGCTGCATTTCTCAGCTACTGCTGAGTTTCTGCTGGCACTCAAACCCTCTCCTTTCAGAAATAAATGCAACCTGTTTTACCACCCTAGGAAAACAGCTAGCCAGTCACCTAAGACATGAGTTCCCAGGCTTTGTTTAGAGGGAGGAATGCACTGGTGGCATCAGCAGAAGTTTCTACCATGCTGCCCCAGTCCTGTCCTCAATGTCACCCACACACCTTCATCATCTGCAGCACCTCCTAGCTCTGTGTACAGAAGGAGGGATCTAGCTGGCTCCTGCGTATCACTTCCAGAGATAAGACAGGTGTGACAGGTTTTGATGGTGGATTTTTTGAGGTTTGTTTTTTAGTTTTTTTCTGCATGCTATTTGGAAATATATTGCATACCACAGTGGTAGATGTACCACAGTTTGGGGACGCCTGGACTGGTGGCACATCTTACGCATACAGCTCTCCCCCACACAGGTTCTTGGGGGTCAGGAATGCTTTGATGATTGGCTCAGCCAAGTAGGGGTTCATGTTGAGGACCTTCCTATACAACAAAGTCACATGGCTTTAGTTAAACTGGAACAGCTGTGTTCTGAGATCCACTATCTATCCAAATGCTAATCTATCTTTATTTTTAAATCATGCCTATTCATTCTTTGCTTTATGCCATCTTGAAGTAGGATTTTCTACTTCTAAAAGCACTTCATATTTTCTGACTTTTTTAAATTTACTGCTTGTCCTTACCTAGTTCCTGTTTTGAGTTCTAGTTAGCACATACTTGTGTGTGCATGCACATGCATACACATAAGCACATGTACATATATACATGTGTGTTTGCACACACAAAGCAGAGTACATTGGTCCCAATTATGTTTTGTTACTGTCTCAAGGAATGGTCCAGAAGGCTGCCCGTCTGCTTTTCCCATGCTAAAGCACACTAGGGGAAGCAGAGTAGTAAACTAGAGTAAATAAAGTATGTGATAAATAAGAGCAGACCATTGGCACTAGGGTAAGATGAGACTGCCTATGTGTGGAACAACAGAGCAAACTAAAGGACAATTCATAAACCTGGCAGTGTTGATACCTGAAGAAGCATATTGCTCCAGATGGCTACATGTTGCATCATCCTCTCTCTGTCCCCACACTTTCCTCTTGTGTTTGCTGGTTTTATGCTAGTGGGGCTAAATCTTGTTAGAATCCCAGCCTGGCTTATCTGCGCTATGCCATAAGCAATGGTAAGTGTAGAAACGTGATGGTTTAAAGTTTGAATTAGGATTTTTTTTGGGGGGCAGTGTTTGCAGAGAGGTGTAATTTGGAAAGTTTAATGATAGGCAGTTTGAAGAAACAGGTTGAGGAAGACCTGTTTCACATTTTCTCCAAACAGAAGTGACACTGACTTGCCTAATTAGTCTAGTCTCTTAAAAGAGGTGGCTTTACAGAAACCTCCACCTGGAAACGTGGCTCAGCTGATCTTGTCTGTATTAGACAAAGAACTTTCTTCTCAGCTCATAGTGAAGTGGCCTGAAAAACTCCAATCTTGGTCTAGAGATTGTTAGGAGGAAAAACAGGATAAGAGAGGAAGAGTTTTTAACTGGTCTCTGTATTCTTTGCATAGACTATTGGCTGAAAGACGTCCTACTGGCTCAGGAACATTTCATACCATAATCCTCCTGAACGTCAAACTTTGTATTCAATCCATTTTGATCTTTTGCCCCCACCATTAACATAAAGATTCTCAAGCTTTTTAATTATTTCAATGTTTATACTTGCCAGTTTCTTCTTTTTTTTTCTTGCCCCCATATTATTCATTAGCCTAAATTGCTCATCTCCATCTTTTGTATTGTCCTGTACCAGGACAAGCATGCAGACAGCAACTGTAGGACCTGTCAGTCTGTGTTTTCCCGAGCTGAACAAACCAAACACCGTTAGTTACTGTGGGAATAGACTCTGTACTCCCACATCATTTTAATGTTTTTCCTCTGTTCCTTCCCAGCATGAATTAATCCTAGAGCATGTAGGTGATGGTAAGCGACGGGCTCACTACTAGTTCTTTGTATAATGATACCCACGGTGCTGAAAATTCCATTTGCTGGAAATGCCTTGACTACTACATCCTGTATTTATTTTTTCCTTTCTTACAGCTGCATCACACAGATAATTACTCTAGAATTGACTAATTCACCTAGCCCTTTCTTCCCCTCTCTTATTCCCAGGTCAGAGCAGAAATTCCTGTTGTCACCCCCTCCAATGCCTGACCTTGTCCTATTGAAGTTGATCCTAATTGTTACTTGTCAGAACATTAAAATATTCTACTCTTGATATTCCACACTGATGAGGCTGCCCAAATTCCCAACAGCAACTGTAATTCCATGTATTCCCTTCCATTTCAGCTTAATGACAGTATTTAGAAAGATACCCCCAAAATGAGGTCTGTTCTTACTATTAACTCCCTGTCGTGCAGAGCCTGCTGCAGGCTCCTCCTTAGCCCATTCCTCACCACTTCACAATTCTTCCACTAATCCCCAGCTTCCTCCTTTTGATTATTCATTTTCTGTGTGGCACTGATAAATTGCTTTACTGAAGTTCAATTACATTGCCTTTGACTGAAAAAACTGCTAACAAAAAGCAAGAGATCTGATTAGTCTGCCACAATCTACTTTTGGTGCATCTATTTTGTATTTTATCCCATGTATCTGCATCCTATCTTTTAATTTTTCTATCCATCTGATCCTTTTGTAAGATCCTGCATACTGCTGAGGCCAAACCTTTTTTCCCCCCTCTTTCCTCAGTGCAGACACTGCACTTCATTTTCTGCAGTAAAATTGCTGTCCTCTAATTTGACAAGCTTATTAAAAATGCTGTCTGTCAGGCTTCCAGTTTCATGAGCTGAACACCACCCCAGAACGCCAAGTAACTATTTGGTTTTGAGCCTCTAGCCCATCTCCTGCATATTTGAAGTTTTTTTTGAGTTTTGCTGCTACCTCAAATGGAGCAAATTTCACCTGTACCTTTATTCCACTACTCATTTTCATCCATATACATACTAGTCCTGATGAAGACTCAGATAAGGCATTTATGAAATATCTGAAACAGGTTTTCTTCTCAGTACCCCCATAGAGCGGCCCTCTTTTTTCCTGTTCTCTATTTCAGTTACAAGATTATACAGCCTTTTAGATTTGCTTTAGCTTCCTTTATAGAGTCTAATGCAACCTGACAAAGTGAGAATTGTGAAAAGTCCTCCTCCTCTCATAGTTTGCCTTCCTTGACATTCGGTGCATTTACACCCTCCAGCTCATTTTTCCAGAACAAAGAAGGGGTCAGATTTTCTGCCAGCCACATTCTTTGCATCTCACTTGTGAACAAGAGCAAATGTGATAATTGCTCCAGCATGGATGAAGAGGAAAGTCAGGAAGCATGGTGAACAGAAACGTGACTCAGGAAAACCCAGGCTACCCTGTGCCAGAATAGGGGCAGACTATCCCTTCTACAGATTATTCTCCCTTAGTACAACCAAGTTTCTCTCAAGTGCACACGGAGGATCAGACACTGTGTTTCACTTGTAAGGGTTTTCACATAGAAATTTCCCACTTTCCTCAGCAGTTCATTTTTTCCCTCCCTGCCACCTTAACTTCCCACATTGTCACTGACTAGAAGTGGAAACAAAAGTCTTGGGAACCCACAATGAAGAGAATTCATAGCAGGTAAGACACTGCTATGCAAAACAGTCTAATCTTACACAAGTCTTTTACCCAGTTTAAGGGACTGGCAAAGTTGGCATGCAGTTGGAAAGCACTTTCCAGCTTTTTTCAGCTATGGAAGCAATGTCTTCTAAACTCAATCCTTCGATCCTTTTGCCTGACCTCAAAACCTTCTGATCACCAAGATTCCTCCAAACATTTTCTGATAGAAATCACACAGCCCACATGGTTCCAGCGTAAGCAAGAGGAGATTATAAACTAAAAATACAGTGGCTAGTTTACAGAACAAAAAAACCTAAGTTTCTTACAGCTCAAAGCCTTGTAAAAGAAAATAATTGTATAAGCTGCAATAAGACCCACCCAGACAGGCAGCAGCTTTTGACTTCCCTATTTTGTGAAGGGCATTTTCCTCTACTTCTGTTTTGCTCCATCTGCTCCCACGCAAGCCGTAGCACCCCAGAGTAACTGATGCTGTACAGCAGAACACTTAGGACAGGCCTGCTCTGTTCTCCCTCCTTGGAGGTACAATCTCCAAATTTGTCTTGGGAAGCACATTTTAATTGAAAGACTTGGAGCTGCCCCTCCTGCAGCCCTCAAACTCCTGGAGGCAGAAGACAGGTAGCAAGAGGAAGCCCTGTGGAAGATTTACAACATTTTTCACCTTTTTGGGGATGGTGACATACTGCACAAGGAGAACTCCCAAAACCAGAACCAGCATGAAACGCTGCAGAGCTCTGACAAAGAGATTTCATTCAAGTCTCCACTACAGCCCGTTCATATTCCACGCCACTGCCTCAGGGTAGAGCAGCTCACCACAACCCAGACATCCAGGGCAGGGTAAGAGGAAAGCAGGCCACACTCATACCCTTCAAATTCTGAGCTGAACCTCCATATGTTTAGCACCAAAATTCACATTTCATACTTGGAATCCAACTTCCTTAAAGAACTCGGCAGTCTTAAAAACCACATCTACTTTGTGAAGTATTATATACAGCAATGTTCACAGATCAGACACATTCTTGCCAAAATGCCATTTATTGCATTATACCTTTACATGGCATACAGATAACCAAATGTTGCATCTTCTGTTAGAAGTCATATTTCATTTGTACCACTTAAATAACACAGAATGTCATGTTTGTTTCACAAACTGTCAATTTAGACTACCAAAATATACAGGTTTTTTCCTTTCCCCCTAGCAAGGTTGTGAGGTACAACTGAAGTTTACCACTTTATCTTCCTGTGGTTTATAAGAACCTTTTCATAGATAAACCTATCAAACAACATTTCTACATTCCTATACAAAGCAAAGAATTACAGCTGAAATTAACACCATCTGGTCATTGCATTAACCTATAAAAATTCATTCAGTAAAAACAAAAAACAAACCAAAAAATCAAAACAAAAAAACACCCAAAGACATAATGGACTTTGCAGCTTTACTTAAAAACAGCCAGCTACATATATGCACAAGTTTTCCTTGTGCATAAAGAAGAGTTTGGAATCAAGAAGTGTTGGTTTTTTTTTTCTCGGGTTTGCAGAGAAGGCACCAATTTTAGCTGCATAGCAGCTCAGGAGTGTTTTATACTTCATTTAAATTACACAGGTTTTTAAGTTTTACTGTTAATGTGCAACACGTACTAACTGTTGCAATATTCTCCAATCATTCCCTCTGGCTCAACAGTACAAATATTTACATCAGTTGTAAACACTCCTCCTCCACCCCATACCTTCTGCACTGAGTGATGAGAAACTGAACTTGCAAGAAGCTAACCAAAGGCAGAACAGAAGTAAGGCTTGTGCAGAACACCACACTTTTCTTCTCACTCAGTTTGAGATACTCTGGAGAACTCCAGACCCTCAATGAGGCCTCAGTGCCTCACACCTTACAGCACATTGACCACCAGCAGCTTCAGGCATCCGGACATTCCTCAGGAGGTGCTTTTTGGCCCTTACTAGTCTGACATCCCTGGAGTTGCTTCTCTCCAAAGTGCAGGAACAGCTTCTGAAGAGCTGTTCCAGAGTCGTGACAGTCAAGCACGCCAACTGTTTTATATATTTAAAGGCCATCTACACTTAGCCTTCATCAGGCTTGTTTCGATACTATGCTTCTCTACTCCTTAGCTGTGAAGTCACGATACGCTGCTTTCTACCTTCCACCCCTGTGTGCCAAGGTATTCTGTGGCTTAGACAGCAGACCGTGTTCCGAGACAACCACTGTAAACAATGCACAGAGAGGTAGGTGCTACAACACCTACTGACGCCATCGGTCACCTGGCGACTACATAGTAGCGCAGGGTAAGTATTTGCAGCATGACAGCCCAGCCTAGATTCGGCACCTACGAAGAGGGAATGTCTGAGATGAGACTGCTTAGAAAAATCTATTTCTTACCTAAGCCTCGAAGGAGCAAGAGGGTAGTGGGACAGTCCAGCGCTATTGGCAAAATGAACTCTCCACTTAGTTTTGGGATCTTTGGGGTTTGTTTTGTATTAGTGTATGCACCAACTGCTTAGGAGCTGGTTCTGAGTATGGGATAACGTTTCCAAAATATGTTATTTTAAACCATGTGACAGTCATTTGCTTACCCTGGCCCTCACACCTCATTTCACTAGAAATCACATTCAGCTTGATGTTTCATAGGCATTAAGTGCTCCAAATACGGCAGTTAGAAAGAGCTAGAGGATTGCAGTGTACCAAACGTCTGCCCAGCACAGCCATTTGTTACACTTAAAACACATCTATGAGTTAAATAGGAAGGATCCCTGCTATACAGAATTTGAGCACTGATAATTGTTTATTCTTGCTAGCCCTTTCCCTAAATATCAAGAGGTTTATACATACAGTGCTCCCTTATCTTCTCCCCACCGCCTGCCCCAGCAGTCTTTAGATAAACCAAAGTGAGTTTAGGAACTTGCAGTCCCACTTCTGTTTAAAAAAAATTTAAAAAAAAAAAGTTGTGCAAGAAAGCGGGGAATGTTCAATGAATCCAGATCTACTTTGTAGTTATAAAATTTCCAATGGCAAAGTGGTAAGGGCAAATAACCCAATGATCATATGGCTTAAGTTTAATGCAAAGCACACTAGGAGGTCCACGTGCAGGGAGAGAAGAGTCCAAGAAAGATGGAATAAGAAGTGTCCCGAAGATCAGCATTTATGCATAGAATTCTTCTTGTTTGTGTGGTTTTTGGTATCCTCCGTTAGACTGTTTTGGTTCGTCCAGTGAATAGCTGCCTTCGTCTTTTTTCTTCATTCTGTACAGCATAAATGCAACTAGAAACACTGCAAACACCAGGCCTACTAGTCCTCCAGCAATAACACCTAGAAGGGGGAAAAAAAGACACAAATTACTCTAGACGCCACACCAGATAATGCTAGTATGATTGCAAGTTCCAGACTGTTCCTTACTGCACGGTCCTTGACTTCGTGACTTCCAGAAATTAATTTGCCCTTTTGCCCCCTCCCACACCAGTCATCCTGCCATTACCAAGAGCCTGCTCATCTACATGAGGTAAACCTAGAGAAAACAGATCTCTCACCGCGGCACACTGCAAAGCACGCAAGGCTACGTTGTTCAACTCTAGTCATTTGATCCAGGCAGCATTAGAGCAGTTTTACTGTAATTTTTGAGAGGAGCGAAAGAATAGGTTTAAACATAAAATTCCAGATAACTAGCAGTGGCTGCTTTGCTATTAGCAGATTAACATTTGCCCCTGTTAGGGTTTTGACAACACAGAATCATGAATCACCACCCTCATTTTAGAGGTCTAATGTAAAAAGTTGGCTTTCATGCTCAGAGATGTACTTGCAGAACTGCAGCTTCTGCTGCCTGGAAGACCCCTACGAGAGTCTGCTTTTACCAACTAGAAATCCAGAATATCAGGTACCTCCAAGAACTTCTTTTCTCTCCATAATTCCTGAGGCTCCTGATGCTTTGGCATTCCTCCCAGAGTCAGCCAGTACTTCTGAGTTCTGGGTGGGGACCAAATCCTCATCTTTAGTCAAGATGAAGTCTCCCTGTTGGGACATACAAGGCAGGTTATTCATGTTTCTCATCATGTCTGTTACTGGAGACTTTCCACAGCTTTGTTTTTTCTCATCTAAAACCCTCCACCAATATAAGCTATTAAATCAATCATTGTTTTTAACAAATTACCACCCTTTCCTGCAAAACCAACTTACTACATAGTACTAAAGCCATCTTCCCGGAAAGGGTGTCAAAGCTATTAGTCCTCACCGGGTCTCCAGAGCCATCTTCAGAAACATCCTCATGTGTAGGAACAATGTCCTTTGGAGTTGTTGGTGTGGGGGTGGCAGCGATGTCTCCCTCATGATGGATGGTAGAGTAGGGCTCAGGCACGTCTTTAGTGTCTGACACATCAGAGCTAGGGATTTTAGGTTCGAGCTCATGGACTGTGCCTGAGGCTTCTGAAGGAGTTACATGAACCACTGAAGGAAAGTGAGTAGTGGGGCTTCTCACTGTTGTAACCGCATCATTTGCTGGTTTCTCATCAGGCGAGCCCAGGATGGGTACTTCGTCCTTCACAGCTACAACTGGCTCCTCTGTCACTACATTACTAGTTGCAGAAGGAGATACTACTTCCTTTTCAGTTTGGCTCTCAAGCCCGGGAAATGGCTGTTTGCTGAAATCCACTGGTGTTGCCAGTAATGAGAAATTAGTCGGTTCTCCTGGGATTATCCAGGTGCGAGGCTGGTCAGTCAGGGGACCTGCAAAATAAAATTAAAAAAAAAAAAAAAAAAAAAAAAATTATCCTTGGCCAGTTTAGAGACCTATTAACAGTATCTTCAGGACGCTGGTCTAAGGAGGATGCCTAACCTGCATAGCCAATTTTCGTAACAACAGCAGTTCAGTTTGTAATTTCTTATCCCTTGCAGTGGAATAAGGAAGGGACAGACCAATGCGCTATTCAGCAATACTTTGTTAGTCATCTGCTTCTCCCCAAGGCACAAGTGCTAGTCTGTTTGCAGTGTTGTGGTTTAACCTCAGTTGGCAACTGAGCACCACACAGCCGCTCGCTCACTGCCCC
Source organism: Aptenodytes patagonicus (assembly GCF_965638725.1). Taxonomy (NCBI): domain Eukaryota; kingdom Metazoa; phylum Chordata; class Aves; order Sphenisciformes; family Spheniscidae; genus Aptenodytes; species Aptenodytes patagonicus. The sequence goes on along the minus strand of NC_134951.1, from coordinate 11,733,350 downwards.
CCGCCCCGGTGGGATGGGGGAGAGAATCGGAAGAGTAAAAGTGAGAAAATTCATGGGTTGAGATAAAAATAGTTTAGTAATTGAAATAAAATAAAATACTACTAATAATAATAATAATAGTAATAATAAGAAGAACATACAAAGCAAGTGATGCACGATGCAATTGCTCACCACCCGCTGACCGATGCCCAGCCAGTCCCTGAGCAGCGGCCCCCCCGGCCAGCTTTCCCCAGTTTATGTACTGAGCATGACGTCCCATGGTATGGAATGTCCCTTTGGCCAGTTGGGGTCAGCTGTCCTGGCTGTGCCCCCTCCCAGCTTCTTGTGCACCCCCAGCCCTCTCAGTCAGTAGAGCATGGGAAGCTGAAAAGTCCTTGGCTAGTGTAAGCACTGCTTAGCAACAGCTAAAACATTGGTGTGTTATCAACATTATTCTCATCCTAAATCCAAAACACAGCGCTGTACCAGCTACTAGGAAGAAAATGAACTCTATCCCAGCCGAAACCAGAATAGCGGACAGGTCAACAAGGGGGACGTCTGCTTTCAGTACACTGGTTGCTCAGGATGGTTATCTGACTCTTTTCCCATAAATATATTTCATGTGATTCAGAGCAGTCACCCATATACTCAACACCTTTAGTCACTGGCACATTTGGCACTGATTTCAGGGTCTTATTCCTGCAGAATTTAATTTAATTTAAAATACAAGCATATGGCTGGAAGGAAGCAGAAGGATACCATGCTTTAGCTTTCAATAGCTTACTCTTTCCTCAGTAGCATCCCCTCAACTTCAGCACTGAACACCAAAGGTCTCTCTCATGCAGTTTAGTAATCATTCTGATAAGACTTTCTCCCCACCCTAAAACCCCTTTATTCCACTTTTAAAAAATTATGGCCCATGGGAACTTACACATCTGATGACAGATAAAATTTGCAGTAGATGTATGTTGGCAGGTTGGTGTTTACACACCCTCAAATGGTATCTCCTACCAGCTTGTAAGAGAAGACAAAGGCCCTTCTTACAGTCCCTCTTCCCCACGAGTAGAGAATCACTCCAGTTTCGTAACATTCTTCATGCAATATTTCATATTAGCAGTGACATGGAGTATACCTGCTTCTGCTCCCTTTCAAGTCTCCTACAACTCATTTTCTGCTAATTGTTAGGATCTGAAGCAATGCAAGATGAATAGATTAGGCTCTTTCTCTGTTCCCAACTCTCATATTCTGGGGCGGGGGTGTGTGTGATTCCTCCCTCCCACCCTTTTAGCTTGGATGCTCATCAAGATCTCAATTGCCACATTCTGGAAGGATCAAGCACTAACAGTGCAAGTGCTAATAACTCACCTGCACCTGAACCTGAGAACGCATCGTCATCATCACCAGATGAATCAAGATCTTCAGGAGGAAGGTTCAGATTTGTAGTTTGCTTTAAAGAGAAGGGGAAAAGGTGTGTTAGTGATGAGATTACTTAAAGCTATCACGTTGCTTGCGCAGGGTCCTCTAAGGGCTCCTGAAGGTTACACCAGCTTTCTTTGTTCAGATTGCATCTTCTCATCTTTCTTCATTCCATCCTCCCTCCCCAAAAGAGCAGTTCTGGTTAGTCTATTCGGTGTTGGAAAGGTCAGTCTTGCTGTCTCCCTTCTCTGCGCTGCTTCCAGGCTGCACTTGCTTTGGGAAAGAAGAAAGCAAGGAAACCGTTCAGAGATGCATTTTAGAAGTGTGGGCACTCAGATTAAGTCCTGAGATAGAAGCCAGCCTTCCACGTAGGTGTTGTGGTTTAACCTCAGTCGGCAACTGAGCATCACACAGCCGCTCGCTCACTCCCTGCCCCCACCCCTGGTGGGATGGGGGAGAGAATCGGAAGAGTAAAAGTGAGAAAACTCATGGGTTGAGATAAGAACAGTTTAATAATTGCAATAATAATAAACAACAACAACAGTAATAATAATAATGAAAGAACATACAAAGCAAGTGATGCACAGTGCAATTGCTCACCACCCGCCGACCGATGCCCAGCCAGTCCCCAAGCAGCAGCCCCCCCGGCCAGCTTTCCCCCAGTTTATGTACTGAGTATGACGGCACATGGCATGGAACATCCCTTTGGCCAGTTGGGGTCAGCTGCCCTGGCTGTGCCCCCTCCCAGCTTCTTGTGCACCTCCAGCCTTCTCAGTCGGTAGAGCATGGGAAGCTGAAAAGTCCTTGACTAGTGTAAGCACTGCTTAGCAACAACTAAAACATCGATGTGTTATCAACATTATTCTCATCCTAAATAAAAAACACAGCACTGTATCAGCTACTAGGAAGAAAATTAACTCTATTCCAGCTGAAACCAGGACAGTAGGAGAATACAGCCCTGAGCTTTCTCCATTTATGCTTCAAGGAGTACACTAACCAGCACAGAAGTTCAGTTGCTGAAACAAGAAGCCAAACCCTTGTTCTACTGCACCTGTTTGTCATAACACACAATGTTCAAAGCTGTTCTTCCAAAGAAGACACCACTAAATAAAGCAGAGTGACTACTTCATGCATCTTGTTAGCCTCTGCTGTATACGCTTACTGTTCCTATCGGTACAACATGCTTGACTCTCAGCTCATGACTAGCCCCAGGTTTATTTCTGCAGGGCTACCATTACCTAACCAGTCATTCTCCCCTCTCAGATTTCAAACCAAAGCCCTATAAGTCACTTCTGAATTTTGTCTTTCCCCTATCCAACTACATTCCCCATTTTCCAGAATTTTGACTTCTATCCCATCCTCAAGATGTCCTTGTCGTCCCTTTCCAGCACTGCCCCATCTGCAAGTTTAGGAGATACTGCATTGCATCATCCAAGCGGATCATGGTTTTATGGGGAGTGTGAAATCTCATTTTATTATGTAAAAAGAACATACATTCTTGCCAGCTTTGCACCCAGGCCCACTGTATTTCTCTACCTTGCATTAACACAGTGTCACTCAAAAATGACTGTAACACTCATTTTCATCCTAGGCAGAAGTTAGCCAGCAGGAGTATGATCTCTCAAACAAAGCAGTTGAGCTCTCTCATTGTCACTTTATTACCTATGCATGGCTGTATTTATTGGCCCTATCTCCTTTTCATTCTCTTAAGATATCAGGTTTATCCAGTTTTCATTTCCGTCCTTAATACCTTATCCCTTCCCTACATTTCCATAGAACAACTAGTTTCCAAGGTGGTTAACTAGCCCATTAGATTTGACCTCTCTGAAGACAAAGAAGTATGCAAGCTGCCACCAACCTAATCAGGCCCAAGATCTTACCCCTTCTAGGTGATCATTGCAGTTAGATTTTTATTTTTTTTTAAATAACAAAAAAGTAAGAACAAAGAAAAAACTCATATAGATATTAAACTTTTTAGCACTTCTCTACTGGAAGAAAAACCAAACCAAACCAAGCCACTTTTCCTCAAGCTTCTGCAACCGTATTTCTAGAGTAATTTCCAAGAAGAAATTGCCCTTCAATCTTTTGTTTAGCTGCATGTCATGAGGTAATTTGGATTTTTAGATTCGTCCCTGCTTGTTTGCACCGCGCTTTTGCTCTCATCCATGGAAAGTAGGTCAGATAAGTACTTCCTGTATGTTTTCCTTCTTGTGTTGAAGGTCAGTGACTCACACAAGCTGATCTCACTACACTTCAAATATTAAAGAGTACAAACTGTTGGTGCAGAAAGAATATGGGAAGAACTGCCAGGCTTCCCAAACTCTGCTCTCTTGAGCGTCCTTTCCAGTACGTTCAGAAGTGAAGTCAGACTTCAGAAATTGCACCATTTTGGTTGACCGGGGGGGGGGGGGGGGGGACACACACCATTTTTTGCCCTCCTTTCTTGCACTAGCAATGGCAAGCACAATCCTTTGTTCTCTCACTCAGCTTGGGTTTGAGTGCGAAAGGGGGATGCATTGCAAAAGGAGGGGTGCATTCTCCTCCCAGTGGGAAGACTCTACCTTGAAGCAGTTAGAAAGCAATCTCTCCAGCTTTTTATTGAAGAAACAGATTGCCAATACAGTTTAAGACATGTCACCATACACCTTTATCTAGGATCAAGTCTAACTCCCCCCAAATCTGAATCTTCAGGCGTAGCTCATACAGGATTTCCAAGAACACCTGGACAGATTTGATGGTCTGCAGACCTTAGCAACACTCCTGAAAGGATCACAGACTGTCAGGAAATGAAATAACAACTCTTGATCTTGACTACCGAGCCAGCACCCCTTCCCCTTGTGGTGTTAACGGATGAGGCTTGTTCAGTCATGCCACACTTCCTTTCTTGTTATCCAGCACGTTCAGCCAGCCTACCCCTATGCTTCCCCTCACACCTGAGCTTTTAGCCTCTTCCCAGGCTGCTGCATGTTCTGCGTCTCCGTAGCCTTTGTCATGTACTTGTTTGAATCCTAGTTTGATTTCTGTATCTTAGCAGGGATAGCTAAGTCCTCCTCAGAGGAGGAAAGTCCAGTGCAGTCCACTCTAAACCAATGGAGACCCATGCTGTTCCAGTGTGGAGTTGCCCAGCTGCTGCTCAGCAGCCACCCTGCAAACATGAAGGCAAACCGAGACCAGTTCCTGTCCCCTGAGGTTGGCTACTGTACTTCAAGAGAGTAATAGAAAACATGATTCAGGATTAAAGTCTGCTTTCCACAGCTTTCCACAAGAACTTAGTGAAGTCACACTGAATGTGTCCTTCTACTTAGGTGTCCCAAAGGGTCTTGTCCCAAGCTGCTCCTCTGGGAGTTGCAGCATCTCCCTTTGACCAGGTAGTTTGAGGCCTGGGATCTGAAAGGGACTTTCTTTGCCCCAAATACTCAAGGGACAGTGTAGGATTATGCACATGCGCATACCAGTCAGAATATCCACAAAGTGATGTAACTTCATGACATCATCCAATTTCATGACACATGAGCAGTAAGGAACATTTGCCTAATTATATAACCGTAGAGTTATATAAAAGACTACACTTCTTGGTCCATAGACTACAACTTTAGTAGGCATGAAAGGCAGTAACCTTTCCTTATGGCACCACAAAATACAAGTACTGCAGAAAGGTCATGCTTCATAACGATCTGCTGCTGAAGGATTTCAGACACAGCAAGGTTAACGTAAAACACTGACTCAGGACAGCATCGGATGGGATTGAACTCATTTGGGTTTGCATCAGGTAGATGGACTGTGCTGTTCATACAACAAACACCTCATGGTCAAGGCTTTTCCATGACCTTTTATTGCAGCTGAGTTGCACCAACGAGAAAGGTTTTGATTAGTCAAGAGGATTAGGGATGCAGAACACAGATTGAATCACCAGGTTGTGCTATCATACAAAAGAGCTAAAAATAAATTCCAGCTTAAAGCAAGATTGCTCTACCAACAACTTTGCGTTACTTTAGCTCAAAATTTTATCATCAGACTGTTAGATATAATCAGCTAACATGGACGTGCTTTTAGAAATTACTTCCATTAGCATCCAGTTTATTTTTCAGACCACTGAAACTATCTGTGGACCATTCACATTATAATTGATGCCAGAGAGGCTGGATGAAAGCATTTTAAGTTCAGGTGGTGGATCCTTTGAAGGATTTCTGATGATATCTCATGTATTCTAGTCAAAAAACTTTCAATTCTTATACTGCACCTACAACATGTTGCTTTTTTACCATTTAACAAGCTCATGTTTTTTTAGTTGGTTTTTTTAGCAGCTCAGACAACTGATTAGAAATACTTGCCTAGCCCTTTTGATTTGGTGTCACTGAATTTGACTGCATGTGAGGGGTAAAATTTTTAACAGCATTTTTGATATGCATTAACCAGTTCCCATTAACCAGTGGAAGACACCCTTCCCCCAAGTATCAAAGCAGTCTGTTTAGGGGAAACCCTGGGGAGACTGGTAGCCTCTGTTCTTGCTGAGTGCTGTATTGTTGCAGAACAATAGTTATTCAGTTCTGCTGGGACACCCAGAAAGCTGCTTAGTGGCATCTTCAACTTAATCAAGAATGGGCCAGGTTTCGCAACTCATTAGCAATATTATTGGCTCCAGAAGTCTGACATACTCCAGACTTTTTTTTTTTTTTTAAAAAGCATCATTTCTAACTATTCTTCAGTCTTCATCTTGGTTGCAGTCTCAATACATGAATCTTTCTATGCTTATCCCATCAGCTGCCACAGAGTTCCCTCCTGCTAGAGCACAGATCTGAAGTACTCTCTCATGATGAAGGAGAGATTTGTAGTTTATTAGTTGATCTCACCCTGCCCAAACTGGGAACCACATTTCTTTAATTTGGAGCCATGGTATATGTAAAAGGAAGAAGATTTTTTCAAATTGCTCTTTGAGGTAAGCAAAAACACTGGCTTTGCCACAAGCTGCTACAAGCCCTAAACTAGATCAAGGATGATTTGTATCCCACTCTTATTAATCCTAGTTAGCGATCAGCCTATTACAGCAGTGTCAAAAACACTTGAAATCCTCCATTATCTGAATAATGCCCTTAAATTTGCACATTTGTTTCTCCTAATAAATCCTTCTTATTCAGCTGAAAAGGAATGAGCTGTAATGAGCTCTCCCACCTCAAACACCTCCCTAAGCATCCTGCAAGATTATTCCAACTTTATGGGAAGCAAAACAAATGGTTTGCTCTTATTTGAGAGACATATAAAAATAAGACAAGCATTTGGTCTCTAGTTTGGCTACCAAATATAAAACTGGAGCATCTAGAAAAAGACTTTCACAAGGATTTGAACAGCTCTAAAATAAACTCGGACAGAAAGGTTTGCCTTTCACCTTTTTCTGTATATTGAAAAGCAGAGCTAGTCCTGCTAACAGAAATGCTACCTGAGACAGAGCAGCCTGAAGAGCTTCTAACCTCAAAATACTGATACTAGTGTGTGGGAAGACAAAGCCACCTGCTGAAATTTTAGCTTTGTTAAACCTTGATATTCTGCAGTTAATAGCCCACGCATGATTAACTCCAATCCCAGATATCCATGGTCTGCAAACAGCTTAAATGGTTAAGGGGGGGGGGGGGGGGGGGGGGGGGGGGGGAACAACCAACCAACCACCAGCATCCTCACCTGTCCCCCTTCTTCTGCAGGCATACTGACTGCTAGCATTAAGTTGACCATGCACACCTTCAGTTTTAACAGTCAGCCATAAACTCTGGAGTAGCTGAAACAGAACTGATGCTTTTATCATGGCAAGTCAGAAGTGAAGCTTGTGTGCGAGCCTGCTACATCAGAAGTCAGTAGCAGTGTGGCACCATCTCAGCTAAATGTTCCTTCAGTTGTTTCTCCTGTTACTCCACTGCTCCAGGTAAGCACCAGTGCTGCTTGTTGACCCTGCAGGTTAATGAAGTAGTTATCTTCCTAGAAGAGCCAAAGATGCAGACTAACAGCACAGACCAAAGAGCAGAAAGACAGCTACAAACTGTCCCACGAACAGCCCATGGACTGGATAGCCTAGATTTAAGCAGTACTTTTATCCCTAGCTAGTGTTTCAATCAAGGCTGTTCAAAGCATTACAACTATCTGCCCTCCCTATTTCAGATGTTCTCATTTCCCCCCTCCCTCAATGAGCTTTTGCTGCGTTCCAACAGGCTTCAACATCCCCACCCTTCCATCCATCAGTTTATGTCAACTGGAGTAAGGCTCGTTAGTGGCTCACAGGGTGCTCCTTCCAAAGGGAAGCAGTCAGGCAGCTCTCAAGTGGAAAGTAAAGGATGCTCAGCAAGGCAAGGCAAGCACCATTTTAGCAGCAAGAGGTAAGTATGCCAGTTAATCTGGCTACTTCTCCATCTGATCTTTATTAGTATAAAGAAATCTGGAAAATCTTGGTTAACTGAGTTCTTACTGGCCTCCTCTTCTATTTTTGGCTGGTGACTTGAGAAGGGGACTATCTTTGAGGGAGATGCCCTAGCTGCAACAGCAGTTGCTTTTGTTTGAAGCATGAACCACCTGATCATCACACAGCGGCTACCTCTTGGCACTTGGGCTCTTCAGGCAGTGAAACACCTTCCAATGCCTACTCAAAATAGGATGAGAGCTTTTAGAATCTATTCCACTATGGGCAGAACAGACCAAACTGTAAACTCTGCCCACTGTCCACTAGGCTTTGATCCTCCTTTTCTGTCAAGTTTTGTGGCCACAGCTGTAAAAGCATACTCTGATCCTTTGAACAAGATGCAGTGGCCAAGGAAGAAGAGCATCCAGCTACTCCATACGCACAGCAGCTACAGTCCCAATACTTCTAGAGGCTCACCTGATAAGTACCACACTGTTGCCCAATCAGCATTACATTTTCTTCTTATTGTGACAGGGCAACTTTTTTAATTAAGTAGGGCTGAAACACAGCAATCAACATGCCAAGAGCAAAAATGAACTGGCCTGTCACCATCAGGTTGGGTTTCACATTCTGCAGCAGGGCCCTTTAAACTACCACCTCCCATGAAAGCGTGTCACTTCATGTTTCCTGAACCATCCCCTGTGTAGCTGTTTGTGCAGTCTCATGGTGAGCCAGATCAGTGAACTGGTCTGGTTAAAAAAAAAAAAAAAAAAGAAAAAAAAAAGAAAAAAAGCCCAAAACATAATGCAAAGAATTTTCCAGCAGGACCAGTTCCCCAATCCTGCTTGGTGCATGAATGCACAAGTGTTTGTATTGGCACAGGGCAGAGGGTGGCAGCCAGGGCTGCTTAAGCAATTCATAGAGAATCACAGCCCGAGTTCCTGGGATGCTGACACACATTCACTTACCCTGCGGCAGAGGGGCAGTAAAATACCCTGCCACCGCCATGCATTATGGAAATGCACATCACCACCCTCAGACTACAGGCAACATGCAAATCAGAGGCTGACTCAAAGGGCTGCACAGGTTTGTACAAAAAGGAGCAAGGAGAGGGGCTGTAGGGAGAGTTCTCTTCTGCAGAGTTTGTTCACGATGGATAAGGTTTGTTCCTAAGTCTGACAACAGTGGTTTTAAGTCCTCCCTGATCTCCTAAAGACAGTAGCTAGATAGATGCCTTATTCAGAAAAGCAATAGTACTGCTTTTGTCTTGAGCCACCTGAACTTTACAGGAGGTCCGGTGCGATTGCAGTTTAGTACTGGACAAAGAGTATATTGCACGTCCTTCAGCAGAGAGGGCTGAGCAAAGCCCCCTAGCAGCAGTCCAACAGGTTTATGGACACCACAGCCAGGGAAGCTTGTGGCCATGCAACATACACAGCATCAGTGACCACACATCGCTTGTGTGTGCTGCTCGAGTGTACAGAGCACCACGTCAGTTCTGATGCAGAAGAGCTGAGCTGCCTCTCAGTTCTCTCTCAGCCAGCTCCACTGGAAGTCTGGTCAGTCCTTCAGCAATACAAAGAAGCGACTTAGAGTCCGTGCTCCTGCTTTTTCACCTGGAGGATATATCAAACAAGTTACTACACACTGCTTTCACTCATGCCAACCTGCTCCTTCCAGCCAAGCCGTACAGCCGAGGCCAATGACTGAATCTCACTGACAGGTCAACAGATCCACAGACATGGCACACAACAAGCACTCAACTTAACTCTGTATCAGTGGCAGGTGCAGTTTGTCACAATATGGCCAAAAGTGGGGTACCTTTTGTCTCCCACATTCAAGGCAGCCTGTGTTTTGAAGGTGCAGTCTAATGAGAAAGCTCTTTTCCCTGCAGCTAATCTCATGAGAAGCAGCCAGTTCAGTTTTATGCTATAACTGCTTTTCTTTAAAGAGCCTTCCCTGCAGCTCCTTAACATACTTGATAGTTCAGGCATTAATTTCTTCAGATAGCACAAGAAAGCCACAGTCAATGCGTAACCTCAAAGAGTTGTGCAAGGTAGGTGCAGCTCAGTGAGGCCATAGAGCTAGCAGCTCCAGTTCATCCTGGGGAATTAATTTCAATCTATTTCAGCTGGCTTGAGAGATGAGCAGTGAGCTGCGTAAGCTAAGACCAGACAAACCTAACTTGTCTTCAAACCCTCTGACTTAAAAGTCATCAGCACTTCTTACTTTCTAGTGTAGCAAAACCATCAGAGAAGATTCAGTCTTACAGCAACAGCCAGTTCATCTGTTTGTTTAGAAAAGCACAGACGGGGAATTGCTTAGTTTCAGCCAAAGCCAGTGGTGGGCTGCCCATCCCAGGAACCCTGACTGAGTAAGGTTAAAAGAGGGGAGTATGCTGCAGGTCAGAAAATCTTTATGAAATGGAAACCCATCCAGCAAAGGACTCTAGTAGCCCAAAACCCACTACTAGTAACTGCAACACAGATAAACATGACCCTCCTGATGGAAGAAGAAATTAAAAGTAACAGTATCTAAGATCCCTGATGCCTCTTCCTCCCCCTGCAGTAGCACAGCCACATGCCCCCTGGCTGTCACGTATACCAACATGGCTAGTTCACAACATGTAGGATGACCGCAGCATACACGCAGGCCCTGCTGTGGAGTTCAGGCAGGTGAGGTTGAGCAACCCACCTCAGACAAGTCATCAGCAGTTACAGCCACTTAAATGGAGACTGGACTTTGTAGTGTTGCCCTCCAACACATATAAACACATTGACCTTATGTCTTCAACAACAGTCCCAGCAAAACTAGTCCCTCTCCTTAGCCAGTTATTCCCATCCATGCGTTGACCTCTGTTGCCGTGAACAATCTCGCTTGCATCTGGGTGCAAATTCCTTTCTTTGCCCCATCTCTTGCCACCCACTCACCCTGTCTTAGGGATCAGCACTGAGGACTGTCACTGGAGTGAAACTCACTACAGAATCACCGAGACTTCCTGGCAAGTGCAATAGTGGGCTTCAGCCCACCTGATTCCTCCTTGACAGCATGCATGGGTTGGAGAAGCCAGTCTCCTCTCCCCATAAAGCTAAGAAACAACCCAGCTCCCAGTAAAGCAGACCAGTTAGCATTACAGCCCTGAGACTGATGAATGTAGTCCAAGACTGGGTTTTGAGGGAAGAGCTGCAAAGCTGCTAGTGTCTCCATTCGTCCCATTTGAGACTATCTTCTTCCAGAAGGCCTGTTAGCTCAAACTGGTCAGCGTGCAGCTGTAGGCCACGTGCAAGGATGCTGAGAGGCTCAACCCCGCACACTCCTCCTGCTGAGGCCATCACTGCAGAACAGAGTGCAAGCCTGCAGCACACCAATATCAGGACACAAGAGAGGCAGTTCAAGGACTTTGGTCCCACAGGAGCACAACTTGCTCTTTTCATCTTCAGCCATTCAGCTCAGGAGGTCCCAGCTCAGAAATCAGAGACGTGTCTACAGGAAAGCATGACGTGGTCTGTGACATCTCAAGTCTTCAAATTAGGCTGATGACACACTATGAATCACTGATGCCTCTCAGCAGCACCAGGAAAACATGTGCATGCCTCTGGTCCTAGGGAAGCCTGTTTCCTGGAGACAAATGACATACAACTTGGCTGGTGGAACTACTACCCATTTCAAATGCGCTCCATGCCAGCTTTTGTGTGATCAGCAAACTACCACAAGCAACACTACAGCTGCATGAGTGCTCTGACCTGAGCAGATGTGTTCCCAGAAGTCAGAAGTGACCTCATCACCATGCTACACAGTATTCGGGGGAAGCTGTTCTGCTTCACCTGAGGAAGGGAAGCCAACATACAGCCAGGAATACTTCCTGCCTCCAGGAATTATTATCAGGCAAGAGTAAGTGCAACAGCCTTCGGTATCCAGGCACATGGCTAGGAGAAGACCCAGGTTCTTATCTCAATCCTGGGAGTCTCCCTCTTCTCCTGCTTGAACTCTAGCAATTACCTAGTGCAGGATATGCCAAGGAGCCAGGAGACAAGGCTGTAAGATCTTGAAGGATCACAGAAGCATTTTCACTCTATTAGTGATACACATATATGTTTCTAATTTAAGCAAACTGCTTGCAGTGCTACACTAGGTCAGTGAAATCAAGTTTCAGATAAAAATCTCTAGTGTATCATCAAACTAAGGGTTTACTGGCAGTACGTCTGGTTCCTAGCAGCTAGGAAGTGATTTAAACTTCAGCAGAAAGATGAACTCGCAACCCTGGAGGACTAAAGGTCTCAGCTAAAGCAGGTTACTTGGTAAACTTAATGAGACTACTTAAACCTACAAATAGTTAGCCTTACAACAACAAAAAAGCTGACAAGGTATTCTGATTACAGTAACATACAGTTACTGTAACATACAGTTACAGCAGAACCACCCAGACTTAAGGTTTTATAGGAGGATATATCCTATAGCAACTGCCTATGCAGAAGACAACAAAAATTACTTTCTATTTGCTGACACTTCAGTGGCAGAAACACCTGCCAGCTGTAAGGTCTGCTGCTGTCAAACTGCTTTAGCTTCGCAGCTGATCTGCTCGTAATTTACCCTACAGGACATACATCAAGTCCTTCATGTCATGACAACCAGCCTGAGACTTAACAATCCAAGACAAGGCCTTCTTGATCGCTTTTGTAAACTCCACATATTCTCCAGAAGGAGGCACGATAAAATCTCCAACGCTTGTTAATTTTTTTTTTTGCTAACAATCTGTATTTTCCATACACACATCCCAGACATCTGTTACCTTTGAATGCTGTATTTCATTATAAATCTCATACCCAGATTCTTAGTTACAGCACCACCGCCAACCCTTTTCAGGCACACCCCCCATTGAAGAGCTCATTGATCAAGGAACTGGAAGCATCCAGAAAATGCTGCCTGGCTTGAACAGACACTGTCCCAGTCTCCGTCTCACATGTGCACACCAGATGGCAGGATCGGTCACGTCCCACAACCTGATCCCTCGGTGCTGTTATTTGTCAGTCTGCCACAGAAGACACTGACTATTTGCAAGGGAGCTGCAGAAGCAAGTTAGACTTGGGCAGCAAAATGAGCCAACAGTTGGCATTCAGCAGCTCTCTTCTGATTCGGTCACAGTCCCTACAGCTAAGCTCTAACCAGTTCTGAGAAACTGTTCTTGCACAGCAGGACTCATACCAGTCAGCCACCGGTCTGTTAAGCAGGAACTTGCGAGTCTCAATCAGCAGCCAGTTGCTGGACTCACGTAGACCATGCAAGCAGCTTTAGATTTTGTTTTTGATCCAACGCAGGGCAGTTCCCGCACCTTGGCAGGTCTTACACTAACACACACGGTTACGTGTACTTTTTGCATTTGCTTCTATGCCTCACCATTTCCAGTTTCAAGTAAGCCAGCATGGATGTGAAGAAATCAAGTTTCTTCCTACATTATGAGGCATGCTATCAGGTCTGTTTTATCCACAGGATCTTGCAGTGTTGACTAAGCCTAGACTGTTCATAATGCAGAAGTCATCCCTGCCAAACAGATGCAGTTACACCAGCATGACTAAGCCACGCACAAAAAGACTGAAACATCTCCACCAGATGCAGGTGCCACATCTCAGATCAGGAATACCCTGTTCCCCCATCCCAAGAGTCTTCTCAAAGAGGCACTTTCAGCATCACCTGTTCCTTCCACATAGTCTTAGCAGCTCCTGAGTGCAGGTGCCAAAGAAAAGCAGCATGTAAGTGTTTCAGATACTACTGGTCTCCTTGGAATAAACAGCAGTAGGCCAGATGGTTTTTGGGCACAGGCTGGACCACATTTCACTGAATTACTCTAACATAGAACACAGTTCAGACTGCATGAACTCCCTTTGAGAAATATGCACACTCGTAACCGCTGGACCATACAGCAAATGATCTACCCATATAAAATGGTGCAGAGATCAAGCTCCCTGTACCTCTTCCTAGGACACTAATGGTCTCTGTGTTCAGATTTACAAAAGTGTTGGTAATCCTGCATGTAAGACAAAGTTCTGACAGCGGTTGCTTACTACTGTCCCGTTCACAGTTAAATTATGCAACACCTCAATGAGATTATGGAAGCTGGCTGGTGTACTTCCAAGCTGAGTCATGAGGGTGTTGAAGTATCATTTCAAAGCTGAAGCATCAAATGAAATCCTCCCATCAGAAACAGTCTTTAAAAAACTGCTGCTGCAATTGCGCTCTAGTCACCTATAGTTCTACTCATATCAGCAATGAACATTAGGCATTTCTTAACCAAACACCTAGTGGATTAAACTAATCGACTCTGACCTAGAGTCACTCAGTTGCACTGTTTAGTACCACACCTGTACAGTGGAGCCCTGAACAAGGGACTGTTACAAAGGCAGGATAAATCAGAGACCCTTTGATCCAAGCTTTTTATCCAATTCTCACTGTAACAGATACTAGCTACAGCTACCTCATGCCTTCATTTTTGGGTATACCGCTTGTTCACCTGTCTTCCCCATGGCCTTGTTTCACAGCAGCCACCAAATCAACTGAGGAGGTTAGAATTTAGGGGGACATGCTACCACATTTGTGGAGTCTAGATGCTCTCCTGCCTCATATGGGCAACTGCAAGACTTAAGCTGTGATTTGGACATCCCTGCGTTTTACACATCTATACTGCGAAGAGATAAGAGACATCACTAATGCCACCTCTGAGGGACTGTCAGGCATTAAGACAAATCAATGAAACAGTACTAAAAATTGCAAGGCAAGGTGAAGTGCTTTAGTACCAAGTTACTCCTAGCACAACATGTCCCTTAGTTCAGACAAGTTTCTGGCAAGGAGTACCATCGGGATAGCTAGACGCTACATAACAATAGATCAAATTTGTAAGACACTGTTCAAACATCACTAAGTGAAAGATATTTCATATACTAATAAACTTCTGGGTCTACTCACTGACTACCAACTCTAGTCAGCACAATACATCTCTAAAGAAAGTAAAGCATAAAATGCTAAAGGACCACCTTATGGGCCAATTCTAAAAGCACAGGCTGAATCACTGGCATGTACCAGCACCATCACTGCTACACCGAATGCTCTGCTGTTCCAGGTTTGGAGAATTCATCTCGCAAAACTCAGCTGATTGATTACATAGGATTACTCACGCAACTGTAGTTGCTCATCCTTCTGAAGCATCCAAAAAGGTTCAGTTTTCAATGAGAGTGTCGTGATCTCCTATTACAAACTTTCACTTTCTTTTACGGGATACTGCAGTTTTCACAATTTCATAATATTCTGGGCCTGCTGCCAGAGACCCACTGGCTACATCCATACTAGTAAATTAAACAACATCAGGGTACGTCCCCAGGCACTGGAACACAATCAAATTATTAGAGTGATCTCTGGCACAGTTTCGAGCCTTGCCAACTGGTATGCCCCCAAATAATGCACGGGAGGGTTCCCCAGCAGACAATCTGGTGGTGGGGGAATGTTAAAGGATAGGTCAGAAAATAAGATCTGCTATACAACTGGGACTCTAGCATTTAAGTTGGCCACAGAACAACTAATGTCCAGCCTGTTTTACTTACTAGAATCAGTGTAAGGAGGTTTGGTGGATCTTTTTAATCCCTTTTGGCTGCATGCTGGGGAGGTGGGGGCATAGTGAGCATTTAGCACTTTTCAGCTACTACAGTAGTAACTTCTAATTATTCATAATCGCATCTTCCAGCTTCTGTAGCAAGAAGCTCACCACCATTTCACAGCTCAGTGCGACTACAGATGCAGACTGAGGAACTTTTTGCAAGTTAAACACGCTTCAGAGCGGAGCTGATGCTGCTGGAGGATTAAGCTAGCAGCTTTCCTCTTCGAGGCCATGAGTCAGTTGATGTAAGCGCACGATAGCAGAGCACTCCTTTGCCACTGCCCAGACATGCCAGAGTCAGCCTCTTTTGTTAGGTGCTTTGTTCACTGATGGGAAAGTAGTCATGATCTAGATGATTCCTCCGTTAGGACAGAAAGAGATTTAGAAGTCAAAGCTGTCTAGCTGCAGGCTGTTAGGCAAGTTTCGATGCAAGCCTCACTACCACTTTTTCATTGCACGTAGGTGCCACTTACACCCTGTTAGAGCCAGTGAGGTGGACAAATCTCATTTGGCCATCAAACCTGCCAGTGCGAGTGTCTCTATTACAGTTTCATAAGCACAGAGCACAGCAGGGGAGTGAAAAATATCACATATATTAATGTTTGTGTTAGATATGAATTCAAGCAAGCTTTGTGGTTTGTCTAGTTTGGGCTTTTACTCCTCTTACCCCTCAACTTCTTGACCAAAGAAAGCCTAGGCTCTGTCCCTAAAGAAGATACCTACTACCTGGTCAATGGAATAACAGGTTCTCTCTTCTGCAGAGATGCTCTTACCTGAGACTGATGTTTTGGTAGATAGACAGGCTGCTCTGAGCTCCTGCGGTTGTGCAGAGCACAGGCATCAAATCTCCCATATCACCATCCTGGGGTCAGGGCATACAGCCTCCAAATCCTGCTGTGAGCTGGTCAACAAATAGCACATGGCAGTGATAGATATCTCTATATATAAATATATACATACCTATATTTATATTTCTCCACTCCACTGGTCTCAAAGCATAAAATAAGGCAGCAATAGGGTCCTGTTTTGGGACAGGAAAGAGCTAGGTAGTCTCCTCCTACAGCACTGTGCCCGCCAGCTCTGATCCCCAGGAAATATAACAAAGGCTCCCTACCAACACAACCACAGCAGTACCACTGCTACAACATGGAGCTTCACAACAGCTCTCATCTGGAAATCATTACATTAATCACTGCTTGCTCTCCAGATGGTAGACTGGCTCCACTCTCCCCTGCCCACCTCTGGCTTCAATATATAGTCTGCTCGTCTAGTAATCCCTAGATGCAAGGGGCTGGACTGGAGCTGCTGACCGGCTCTGACCAGGATGTGTACTGCCACCAGCATTAGAAACTAATTAGAAGAGCTTTCCTGTGTACAGCGCAGGACAGTCATGGTCTGCGGTGCTGCCCAGAAAGCATTCGGCACACTCCCCTTACAACTGGAACGGAGTTCAAGTTTCCTTCCATTTAAAAGCCAATAAGCTCCTCATCACGTGGCACAGGCAGACAAAGAACAATCCCCGTTCTCTAACTATGGCTTGTGTACGCTCAGGTGATGGAGCCAGGGCACTCAGATAAGTTGTTGCATGAACCAGCTGTACTTTGCAGAAGGCTGGTTGACAGGAGTGTGTGCCTGGGACTGCCAAAAGCCAAAAATCAAGACTGTCAGCCTTTGTTTCAGTGACTGGCATATAAGACACTGTCATTACTACACAGGCAGTGCAGAAAAGTTACAGGGTGGAGCATGACAAGAACACAGAGCCTTCATGAAAGGCAAGATACCCATGAGTATTTTAAGCTGGTTGGCTGGCATTTCCCTATCTTTTATCAGTGCCTTTGATTTAGTCAGGAGTCATTCTGCAATAGCCATTCTGAAGACCTTTCAGTTATTAGAAAAGCCATGAACACTAAGAAGCAAAATGAGTGGATATTAAGGAGAACTATACTGCAAAAACAAGGGCTATGGAGAAGACAGTTCTGCCAGAGAGCACAGCAGCAAGACACATGAATAAAGTAGCAAGAGCTCTTCGACTGATCAATACCTGAAGGAGTTTCAAACTAGAAGCCTAGCAGGCTAGGCTAGTAAGCCATGACTTACACCACCTCCATGACTCAGTTGTAACTGCAGCTCCAGTGACTCAACAGGAAGTTCTGTTACCAACACCATCCAAATCCCACTAACATACTGGTTCCCATCCAGCAAAGCAAGCCTCACTGGTGAGACTGGTCTCAACAGTGAGATACAAACATTACAGTCAAGCATGGCAAGGAGCCCAAGCTAACAGACTCCATTGGACCCATGCCGGTTCCACAAGATCCAGAACATCGACTGTAGCCAAGCACTGCTTGAGAAACTGAGAGGTTGGGAAACCACCACATTAGCAGATGTTGTTCCGCAAGAGTTGCTTGTAGGAGGTCCAAATGTTATCTCACCTTGAGGTAAGGCTTCACAGTGCAGTAACTTTTCCACTAGAAAGTACACTATCCTGGGTTTCTAGCCAGGCCAGATAAAGCTCATTTCTGCGGTATACCAGTAGCCTAGCAGAGCAGTAGTTCAAATGAAGTACGCTAGTCAACTCTAACTTAGAGACCTGTTACTAAAATTGACACTCAGCACTCCTAAGGAGACACCACATGCTCTCTGCATTTTAGAATATCTTCTCAGCTCAGAAGTGAACCTATAAGAAACACCAGAAGTCCTTGCACTATTGGTCAAAACAACTTCCACTTTGCAAGTTCACTGCCTGTATCAAAGTCTAGGGAGTAACAAAGGTTCCTCACTTCTAATCCACAAATAAACAGCGCCTTTAAATACTAAAATGCTCTGATGCCTCCCCAACAGCTCACAATCCCCCTCCCCCAAATACATCCATTTATGTTTCTGCTCATATTCCTCACTTCAGAACGCTGATACAGGATGCAACTACACTCCCTAATTTCTTCCACAGCCTTTAGCAGAGTAAGACTACGGTATTGTTTGGAGGCACTGATCCAGTTGCACTAGAACAGGAGAGCTGTCGTTCTAGCTGAAAGCTGATGTTTCCACTGCTTTGCTAGTTCTCTTGGCACAGAAACAGCACCTATCCAGTCTGTTTTTTCATGGAGAGAGTTACCATAAAAGTAAGGCGGCTATCACTTTGAGCTAAATTGCTCTCAGATAAAGACACTAAAGTAAAGGTGTCTGTGCTCCCCTTATAGGCAAAATGAGATCTAGTCAACAAAGCCCCGACAAAGCAACTCACCTTGAAGTAGACGTGCAGAGGCTGGTCAGATAATCACTCTCTTTGGCTCTACTGATTACATCGCCATGACTATAATGAGGGCTTAGGCACCTAGCACACACATAGACACCTACATTTAGGTGCCTTAACATCAACTGAACAGTGTCCTGAGGGACTAGTGCCATTTTGAAGTACCCTATGTCTCAGCAAGTGCATCAATCTCCAGCTGTCCTGGAGTGCTGTATTAATAGCTCTGAGTTAATAAAGAGTAGGAGACATCTAAGATGAAAATACTAATGCTGCAATGCTGAAGCACTACAATTTTATCATTGACAGCACCTCCTCAGGAAAGGGGTCCTACCTTCTCTCTCCCAAGAAGCTCCCTCCTCCCTGTAGCAGGCCCAACTAAAATCCCAGCTCCCTAGATGCCAGATGACACAAACAAGTGTGGAATGTCCCTCTCAGAGGCATTAGTATGGTTCTTGGACACAAGAGCCACTTCAAACAAGGTTAGGACGAAGTGCTACTATATAGGCCACCTGGAGACATCTAAGCACTAGCAATGCAAAACACGTACTTAAAATGGACCAATTTTGCTGCTAAAACAGCAGCCTACATTTCAGGTTAGTGCACTAGCTTAATTTTAGAAGGCTTACAGGTTTCTTGCACTTGCTGTAACTTGTCTTGGGTTGTTAAGAGAGGATTGTTTGGTTTCCAGAAGTTTCAGAGTGCTGCCACTAAAAATGTTAGCTCTTCTAGCCACTTGAAACCAAGAGAAACCTGGAACAAAAGACTACAAACTTGCACCGGAGCCCCCGTACACAAGACAAACCACAGCTTATTTGTCTCTGCTCTAATCGGAGCTGACCAGATACAATAGAGGCATCATTTTACTGGGAGGTGGCCACCAGCAAGTGAGTGTTCAGATGGAGAAGCGCTGTTTATAGTGCTTGATAAATGAAGTGACGCTGCTCTGCATGTGCTACAGAAGAAAGTGTTTCCTCCTTATCCACTGCCTACATGTTTAATAAGCAAGCTGGACTACCTAGTTTCTTCTAATTAGTTTACGTTCAGATAGGAATGACATCACCTTTGGAAAAAGGTTTTGCCTGCTCTGCTAAGCTTGCGTTAACCGCCAGCACGCACCTACACCAGATGAGACAATCAAAACCCTGTTTTCCCTCACGATACAGGCTGGATTGTCCACTGCCCTCCCGCAGCAGGCTATGCTTCTTGGCTCAGTTGGCTTCATGGCAGGGTTATACCATGTAAAAGTTTCCATTTGAGGAAAAAGTAGGTTAATCTGTTAAGATGCATCAGCCGCCTTATTTCAAGGAAATCAATGCCCCCATCATAACAAAGAGGGCAATTGCTCTCATACAAGGTGTTTTGAGCAATAAATTGTCACCTTGAAGAACAGGAACCTCCCCAACCATTCCTGCGGGTAAGAGTACTTAGAAAGAAAACAGCTATTGTTTGGCCACTTTCTTGTTCCTGCTTATTACTTCTACGACAATATGCATGGATGAGTCAAGTCATGCAGCAATAGCCAAGGGTCAAGTGATGTGCCAGCAGCAGCGGCACCCTTTGCAATAATTGGACCACCCAGAACCCAACACAACCATGCCAATGCCTGTAGCACTGTGATCTGGCATATGCAAAGGACTGTGTAACGTCACTCTGCTTTCTGTGACCAACACAAGAGGTTTTCTGCCACTTGATGCAAAAGCATACTTATTCCAGATAGGTGGGAAAGGCAGCTTGGTCCATGTCACTGACATTTCGACATGGGAAAAAGGCCACGTGATCACCAGAAGGGAAACAGCCCCAGCGCTGAGTCACCACAGACAGCCCCAAGGACTTCTGCTCCTCCATGTGTTCACCCAGGAAACCCCTCGATCTGAAGTGTCATCCAGGCCTGCGTGTCTCTTACGCACAGGAAAACTCCAGACAAGCATTTACTTCATGTCCTTACCACTTCTAGTAGGGAATATTTATCACAGGGGAATTTTATCCAAATGCACTACAGAGGCTGCAGATTAACTGCAGTTTTACCACTTTATTCAGTAGAAAGCTTATTCAGAAGCTATGAGCAGAGCCCTCTCCCCATGAAACAGCATTGATTACACTCACATGCTCGTCATTTTTAGTTGTAACTACTCACTACCATGTGGTCTAGAAGGGTACGTGTCCAGATCTACAGGTGGAGTTCACAGACAGAATGGTACAGCAAAACTGGAGGTATTTTGAGCAGCTTAGATCTGGCCGTGCACTTTGTTCTGCCACTCCTTATCCAACTGCTGCTGTAGTTCATCTCCAGACAAGTTTCAAATCAATCACTCCCTTTCAGAAAGAAAAAAAACCCACCAGTTTTGACTTTGATGATCCTGCCTGATCACACAAAGCCTCATGTTCCACTTTTTCCTTCTAACTCATCCAAAGGAGAAGACTCCACGGGCGGCGCGCACACAGGTCTGGCACACACACACGGGAAGCAGGGAGCGAGTGTCCCTCACCACAGGAGAAAGGGATGGCGACTCCAGCTTTGTGCCCCTTGAGAGGTGGCCACAAGGACTCCTATCCCACACTCATTAACCCCACACAGAGGTCAGGGGACGACGCAGAGCCCAGGCACCCAGCACAGACCTGGAGCACCAAGCAAAGCGCTTTTACAAGACTGTGGTGCCGGACTTCTGTGGAAAGGCCCTCCACAGGCAGAGCAGAGGCAGGGAGCAGCGGGAGAGCCATCCTCTATTCATGGATGACATCTGGCGGCGGCTGCTGCTGTGCGGAAGCAGAGCTTTCCAAGGCTGAAAGGCTGCCCGCAGCCCTACGGGCTCTGCACGTCCCCAGGAGAGCTTCTCCCGAAACACCGGAGTTTTGAGAAAGTGCAAGCCTCACTATCACAGTGTTTGTTCAGGAGGAGTGCGTGAGGTCAGCGAGCGCAGAGCTGAAGAAGGCGGTGAGGAGGGGGAAAGCGGATGGCTCCGAAGCCCTGCCCAGGCGGCTCCGGTGGGCTGGAGGCGGCGGCGGGGCGCCGGGATGGCCGCACGCCGCCGCCCGGGAGGGGAAACGGGGCTGGTTTCCCAGGGCTGCTGCCGAGCGCGGGCGTCGGGGGAGCCGGAGGATTCGTGCGCCGAGTCGACCACCGGGATTTTTGGTTTAGTGGGCAGAAATAAAAGGCATCCGGGCGTACCCTCTGCTGGCCAAAGGCTCTCCGGGCACAAAGACGGCCGGGGAGCGGCCGACCCCGAGCTCCCTTCGGAGCCGGGTTGTGCCAGGGGCACGGCAGGAGCACCCCCGTTTCAGAAGTCACCCGTGACCGCGGAGCGCGGGGGAGGGCTCCCCGGCCACAGCTGAGCCACAAAGGGCCACATGCGAGCACTCGCCCAAACTCACCGCTCGCCCGCCTCCGGGGCGCACCACGCCGGAGGGAGGACGCAAGCATCTCCCCCCCCCCCCCCCCCCCCGCCTTTCGCGGGCGCACCGAGGGGCTCCCGCGCCCCGGCGGGAGGTTACCGGGCAGCGCCGCCCGCCCCGCAGCGCACCGGGGCGGAGCCGCCGGCAGGTCGGGAGCAGCCGCAGCGGGTCTGGTTTGAATTAAGGCTGCCGGGGCAGCCCGGGCTGGAGCCCGCCGCCAGCACAAAAGGCCACCGACGCCCTCCTGGCAGGGCAGGGCACCGCTCCCCTGCAATAACCTGTCGAAGGGGGGAGCCGGGCGGCTCACGGGGCGCGGCGGCCCCCCAGCCCAGCCCACCCTCCCCTACCCCGCCGCCGCCCCGCTCCCGGCCCCGGCCCCGCGCGGCCGCCCGGGCCCCGCCGCCCCACGTGCGCCGCACCGCCCCCTGCTCGCAGCGGGCTCACCGGGACAGCAGCCTGGAAGCAAAGGGCCACCAGCCACACGGCCACCACGTTTATCATCCTTCCTCCTCGCCGGGCCTCGGGAGCGCACAGCCTGCCCCTTCTTCCCGCAGTCCCCTCCGCCGCTCTTGCCCCGCTCCTCTTAGTATTCTTTTAAGTAGCTAAGGGGTTTCTCCCTTTTCTATTTTCCTTTTTTTTTCTTTTACCCCTTCGCAAGCCGCCGAACCAGCCTCCCAGCAGCGCTCTGCGGCGGCGAGGAGTTGAACTCTGTCTTTTAATGAACCCACTGCAACAACCTTCACCTTACGGCCACCCCCCGGCCGGCTCCGCCTCCGCTCCGCTCCGCTCCCCTCCCCTCCGCTCGGCTCGGCTCGGCTCCCCGCGCCGGCCCCGGCCCCGGCTCGGCCCGGCCCGGCTGGCACGCCCTGCCGCCCGCCCCCGCTTCCTTCCGCCGCGCTACCTGCGCCGCCAGCGCCGGGCGGCCGGACCGGTTCCCCCCTCCCCGGCCGGCGGCAGCCGCCGCTTCCATCCCATTGCATTCCCAGATTTCCTCTGCGGCAGCGGCATTCCTCCCGCCGAGCTTCCTTCCTTCTCGCTAAAAATAATTAATAATAATAATAATAACAACAATGATGATGATGATGTTAAAAGCCCTCCCTTCCCTTTCCAGTGTGGGAAAGTCAGAGGGGTGCGCTGCCTTCTCCCCTTCCCCCGGCGCCGCTCCGGGGAGAGGGGCGGGAGCGCTCCCGCCGCTCCGGGCCGGCCCGGCCCGGCCCGGCCCCGCTCGCCGGGCGGCCCCGCTCCCGGGACGGCTCCCGCTCACCGCCAGCGGGGCTTTCTCCCCGAAAAAATACGGTGTGTGCGTGTGGGGTGTCCTCCCTCCTGCCCGCGGATCCCTGGGGCTGGCCCCGCACCCTCTGCCCGTGCCTTCATGGCATCCGATTTTCTGCTGCTCGGAACAGGTTTTCTGGCGGTGTAAAATGCTGCGAGAGCTTTGCGGCAGTAAGTGCTGCTTTAAAAGAAGCGCCCTCCTGCAAATTACCCCTTCTTCTTGAGTTAAAAGCAATTTTAGCACTTTTCAGCGCTGCTGCGGGTTGGTCTTTGCACATCTCACTGTAGATAGCAAAAATGAGGCAGGCAACCGTCCTGCAAAAAATATACCACGGGCTGAATTTTATCACCCTGCTTACAGGGCCAGGGCTGGAGTTCCTGTTCACTTCCAGTCAATTCAGTTGTCTTTTTTTCTTTTTTTTCTCTTGTGTGTGTGCCAGCGCATGTTGAAGTGTTGGCTATAAACAATACAACTGAATGTGTGCGCAAACATTATTAAACAAAAAAAAGAAAGGCAGTTTTTAAGAATACTGCTGCTGTTAGCTGCAGGAGCGCACATTGGCTGCATGGCCGATGGGCACCGCATGCCTGCAGAGCAGCTGGATGGATGAGGGATGTGGCCAAGCCTGCGGGCACAGGGCCGTGCTGCCCCGGGAACTGCTCGTGGGGGGGGTTACCCAAAAAAGACCCGTAACTGGTGCTTCCTGGTTGCTCAGGAAACTTTCAGTGGGCGTTGGCCCATCTCTGCCAGACCCAGGATCCCTTCCCACAGCTGTGGCCCAATTGGATAGACGTACTTGGATATTCACTGTGGCTAAAACTCTTGTGATTTTATCACGTGTCTTTAATTAGCTTGCTTTCTTTCCCTCCCTCCCTCTTAAATTACTCATGCAGCCTTCGTAGGAACGACTCCTTCTATGCTGCCTTTCCCTCAGATGAGCCATGGCCACCATGTTCTTGAGCCATCAAGATGGGGTCATTGAGCCATCCCCACGATGGGGCCGATGGGGCGAAGATGGCGCCCACAGGGCCCCACGGCCAGGATGGCCACTGGCGTATGAGGCAGCCAGGTGGGATGGCAAGGTGGGGTGGGGAAAGGATGCAAAATAAAAGTCATGGGGGTACGTGGGTGCCTGGCAGGTGGCTGTGCCAGAGCAGCAGTTCCCGGGTGGGAGAGCAGGCTGCTGCTGAGGGATGGGGGGAGAGTGGCCTTTCCAAGCCACATCTTGAACCTGACGCAACCAGGACATTGGAGATGAGGCTTTTGGGATGAGGCTTGGGACAGAGATGCTTGGTGCTGGGGCCTGCAGAGTGTGAGGCTGAAAATGTCACCTGGGCTTGGTGGGCAGCTTCTAACATCTAGCTGTGATAGCATCACCAGGAATCAGGAAATGCATGCCGGGCACGGTCACTCTTCTCGGCTGATTTCAGTGTAGCAGGGGCCGGTTTGGCCAGGGCTGTGCCTGATGCTGGACCCTTGCAACCACGGAGGAGGGAGGAAACACTTCCACAAGGGCTGCTCCTGGGAGCAGTGGAGAGACACCGGTGGGGTTGTGCGACGTAAGGGTTTCATGCAAGTGTGGGGCTGTGTGTGTGTGTGTTTGGGGAGATGGTAGATCAAATCGTGCTGCGGTACTTCTCACTGGATTTGCTAGAAAACATTTAGAGCTTGACTGGGATGTTCTGGTCAGGATCTGTGAATGGGGTAAGGGAAGAACAATGCTGTGTTTGGAAGCCAAGTGTTTTCAGTGACATTCCCGTGCCCTCTGCTTGATCACTGAAGCATGCTAAGTATTGTGGTTTCAGGCAAAAGAGCTCCATGCTGAAAAGCCAGATGAGACTTGTATGGAAGGGAGTTTCTTGGCAGCCCTGAGCTCAGGGGGTGATAGGAGTTGGTTGCCTCTGCCCAGTACAGTGGAGCTGTGGGGATTTCCCAGAACTGGATCAAGGGCTTCCAGCAGTGTAGCCCAATTGAACTCAGCCTCCCCGGGGATAAGGCGCTGGTTTGAACTGTGTCCTGCCATGGGAAGAGGGGGAACACAGCTGGGGAAGGAATCTAGCCCGCTGCTTCCGCCACCACCAGAGGCAAGGGGGGAGCAGGGATGGCAACTGTTGCTTTTGGGCAACCGCCACCATTCTTCACTGTGTTCTGCAGCAGAAGCTGTCCTTCCTTATCCCCTAACGAATGTGAGCACCACGCAGCAGCAGGAGCTGCCTGCCTGGTTTTCCAGGAGTCGGACCTACCCACAGTAGTGTGTGAGGATGTGGCCAGTGTCACCGTGTGTCCTCACCTCGCATTTGCCCACCAGCAGTGGTGGAGCCTGCAGAGCAGATGACTGCCTCTTCTCCTGAAGCCTGGTGCCATGTGTCCTTAGATGGTTTATTAATGGACTGTGACCAGATGGGGTGCGGTTAGAAAAAGCTGATTCTGTTCCAAGTTCCTTAAAAAGGGCTGGATCGTACCTGTGGCATCAAGCTGGATAGGTTCACACATCACATCCCAGTGACTTCACCTGTTGACAAACTTGTTTGAGGATATTACAGCCTTACACCTTGGGATGGGGAAGGGGAGTATATTCCCTAATACACAGTGGGAGGTTAGAGTATATGCAAATACTGAGATTGCTTTAAGTGTACAGGCAGCTGCCTGCCTACTGGGATCGTGGAGTTGACAGCTCACTGCTAATGGGTGCTCTCTCTGGTTGGCTTCAGATAGTTGGCTTCCCTGCTGATGATTGCCTATTTCTCAGTTGTTGCTTTTGTGCCAGAGAGAAAACTCTTTTTTTTCTCCTATTTGGTAGCTCAGTTAACCAAAGGGGGATTATAAGAATGGGAAACCCACAGCTCCTCACAAGTTCCACTTCTTTCAGCTGTAACGTGTAGATGAGGCTTTGAGCGAAAGCCCTGAATCTGTGTGGTGATCGCTGAACAGGACAGAGTGGAAAGAAGGTGCCTTCAGACACGTGGGACAGTTACAGGATGTTAAACACATTCAGTTAAATGCTTTCAGATTGAGTCTGCCCCAGAAACTGGTTGGAGTGATGTAGGAGATGCACCCAAAGCAAGTGATGGTGTCTGGTAAGGGCTTGAAGTACTGCCACTGACGTTCCCTTCGGCGTCTGGGTTTTTCTAGCGGATGGTGCCTCAGAACGGCGAGCTGGCAATGAGAGGTCTTGATCAGAGACCTAAAACCTGGGGATGGAAGAGGAAGGATTGTTTGTCCTGAGGGGGCCAGGAGGAGGCTCGGGCAGTGTGGCTGGTGGTCTATTTGGAGACCTCGGAGACCAGGAAGGTTTGCAAAGTTTCATTCCTTGCTAGCCTGGAGCTTCTCTACTCCTTCCCCTTTAAAGTCCCTCTGGCCAGTGTTTCTATTACCCATGGCTTACACCACATCCTCCTCTTTCTAACTCCATGCAGTAACAGAAGAGCAATCCGCCCATTCCTTAAATCAATACCGACTGCAAGAACAAGTCTGCAGAGGAAGCAGCCTGGGCCTTCAACCTGGTGTTACCAAAACTTGTCTGCCAGTGTGCAACATTTGGCATCCAGTCTCTGTGCTGGCTCATCTGGGAGCCCAGACACTGCAGTTCCCGATTCCCACGACGGTCACTCTTTGTTCAGGGTGGTGGCACCGAATACACTTAACTCTCTTCCCGCCTCCTCCCATGCCTTGGCGAATCCTGTGCAGTTTGTTTTGGATGTCCTTTTGCACTGATGTAGAAATAATTGATTCTGACCCTTTCAAATGCCGACTGTGATTTATAGCAGGATCACCTGAACCCACCCAGTATGCTTGCACAGTGATATCTGATTTTGCTTGTTCTGTCCAGCCGCCTTTCCAGTGAGTCAGACATCTCTGAGCAACTCCATCTGCCTCCTGGCTTTCACTCCCAGGAAGTGAGAGACCAAAGGAGGCTCCCCCCGGCCCACCCCAAGGCGTGGAGTGTGAAGTTAGCCTGAGGGGATGTCTGCTCTGATGTCCTTTCTTCTCCCCCCCTGTAATGCTC
The DNA here is from genome assembly GCF_965638725.1 of Aptenodytes patagonicus. Taxonomy (NCBI): domain Eukaryota; kingdom Metazoa; phylum Chordata; class Aves; order Sphenisciformes; family Spheniscidae; genus Aptenodytes; species Aptenodytes patagonicus. The sequence continues at coordinate 11,706,015 of NC_134951.1, read as the reverse complement.
TGATGGAAGGGATGACCTTGCTTATTTGGTCAAGAATAAGCCTTCTTGCAAAAACTCCGAGGTTTTTTTTCAGCTTAAACAATGCAATGTTTAATGGTCCAAGTGTCAGTGTAGCTGCAGTGTTGGCTTTATAGATACCAACTGAATCAACTTGGCTGCCTCTCCCAAGAATTCGGTGGCTTTTTTTCTTCTCCTCCATCCCCTTTCCCTCTGTCCTGCTAATGAGAACTTCTGGGTGGACACTGAAAACTATGTATAAATGTGTCTGTGCCACTAACCAAATATTTCTCGACCTGGTTTAGCAGAGCTTCCTTTGGCAAAAGCCCGGCTGGCAGCGGCATGCCACTTTTGTGATAGTTTTCATAAACAGCTGTAATAAACCCAGCTGCATTTCTTTGATGCTGCATGTGAGGGCCTTGTAGGATCCTGCACGCTCATTACAGAGAGCCTCAGAACTGGATTTCGGGGGCTGGTGCATCAAAAGCTATGGAGGGGTTTCCCATTAGCCTCCGTGGAGTTTGGCTGAAGTTACATGGATGTTGCCCACAAGAAAAGACTGACTCGCTCTCTCTTGATGAGGTCTTTTGCTGTAATACTGGCTGGTGCTTTCACTGTTCAACAATTTTGGCCCACCAGTCTCAGGGCTTGTGGACTAGGCAGGTATTTCTCAAAGCACTCACTTGAATAACCACTGTTTTTTTGGGTTTTTTTCCTTGCCCAGGGAGAGACTGTCCTGCATTTCTGTGCTTCGCTTACTTACCCATGTGGTTAACTCAGGACGACTCACTTGCAGTGACTAGCACTGGTTTGCAGTGCATGATCCCTCAACCTCTGTGACCCTAAATAATTTGAGCACAGAATGGGGTTTGCCCTGATGTGAAAATGAGCACGGAGAGAAGGGTATCACAATTCCCAGGAGCATACAGACAAGTGACTGCTGCTGCTGGGAGCTTTGGAGAAGAGGGAAGAGGCACAGGGAGGACAGAGCCCATCTATTTCCACAGCATCCCTTGCTTGGTACCTGCTGACTTTCTTGCTGGCAGCCAGCCTGGCTCTTCCAGGGGGGGTTCCATTGATCCTGTGGTCCCATGAGGGACAGGAGCTTTGTTCAGACCAAGACTCGCAGGTTGGATGCTTGAGCTGCAAACCCTCTGACCATGGACGAGAAGTTGGACCCTTCATAGCTGCCTGCCATCCTGCGAAATAGGGCCTGTGATACTTAGCGCCTTCTTAGTGCCTCAATGACTGTCGTGAGAATAAAAATATGTGTAGTTTTAATCCTACAGCTGGCTCTGGCAGTGCCACAGAGACCCATTATTTGCCTGGGAGAGGTGGGGACTCCAGGTCAAATGAGGTATAATCTCTTATCAAAGGACTCCTGTATTTTCTCTGTGTATTCCTTTACTGTCCTCATCTGTGACAGAGGCTCCTGGATGCTCGAATAACTCGCGTGAAACTTTAATAAAAGTTCTCCTTGTGGGATGTGGTGCCTGTTTCTCTCTGACCATACCAACTATACAATGTACTCTTGAAGTCAGCTATCAGTTTTTGCATAAACCAGTGCTGTACTGCTGGTTAAAAAGTTCCAAATGAAGGAGAAAACTGAAGAGTTTTAACCAAAATATGGAAGTATTCAGTCCACATGAAACATGTTAACTGTATGCTTCAACACTTTTAAACAGCCAAATGACTTGGGTTAGGTGTTTCTGCTGCATGGAGAATTTGAGTAAGCACGTATAGCTCCAGGAATTCTGCCAAAGCAGGTTTAATACTCCTACGTATGCAAAAAAGCTGTGGTCTTGGAAGAAGCAGATGCTGTAGCAGAGCAGTCATGAGAGCAGGGTTAGGCTGTACCAGAGGTTTTAGTTCAATTTTAGTAACTGTTAGAACAGACAACATTTGCGGCATTGGGAAAAATACTGTTGGGTTTTGGGTTTTTTTTATCAAGCTGATATGATCTGGACCCCAGGCTTGCTGAGAGTCTCTGAGGAATGCTGCTCTTGGGCTAACTTCAGGTTTTATCGTTTACTCTTGCTATCAATCGTGACTATGCCATGAATTTGATATGATATAACATACAGGTTTTCTTCCTGATTAACCAAAAGGATGCATCTTGCTGTAATTATCATCCTTCATTTAGCATTTCGAGGCCACTTACCCATTTCTGCAGATATTGGCTGTCTCAGGGCTGTATGCAGTCACTCCACTGCCGTATCCCTCCAGGCGGTACAAGTGTCTCAGCTCTTGCTGCCATAGCATTGATTCACCCATTGATTCCCCACCCATCCTGTCTCATCCTTCATCCTGGACCTTCTCACGCATTCATTAGGAGTACACCTTTGCCCAGCTCCTGTTATCACCCCACCTGGGAGTGGGGTTAGTGTAACCCATACCCCAGGTATGTGTTTGTGCCACAGGGATGGAGCTGGTGCAAGGCTGGAGCAGAGACCAAGGTGTGCTTGAGCTGTCTGCCCTTCAGCACGTGTTACTGGTGATTAACCACCACCATGGGAACGCCTGCCCAGGTGGGAGGCAGGGTGCATGGCCAGAGGGAGGAGAGCAGGGTGGCACAGGAGGGGACATACATGGGTGAGGAACTGGAAGAAAGGAGTAGAGCAAGGGCTGTAACCCCATTGGGTTGTGGGGTGGGTTTCTGCAGTGCTGACCTACATGTCTATGGGGGAGAGAGAGCTGGGGTTTTACTTTGGGTTTAAGCTTTGTTTGGCATGTGTGCATGCTGCCTGCCCCATTCTGAGCAGCACTAATTCTGGCATGGTGAGCACAGATATTTTAGTTGCTTTTTTTTTTCCTTTTTTTGTTTCATTTTGATTTCTTTTTAGGTGATTGTGAAGTTAGCTATACTTCACAGGGAGGCCTGGAATGAAGGTTTTGCTGTGCATAATGGTGTCTTTTTATTATTACTATTTTTTAAAGATACCACTGGGTTCCCAAGGTGCTCCTTCTCCCTTCCCCCTCCCTTTCTCCCAGTATTTATAATCAAAAAAGTCATTATGGTTGTTTATTACCTGGTGGTTACAGTAGCTTTGAGCGTGTGTGTGTGGATGTGTATGCTTTGTTTCTCTCTCTCTCATCCCATCCTATTCTGCAATATAAAGCTGTTCTCACTTCCACCCCCAACAAACCCTTTGGGCCTATTCCTGCCTTCCATTCCCTCCCTCCCCTTTTAACCACTGCTTTATAAAAAGTTGCTTATCAGTTTCTGGTACCTTCTAGGTGAAGAGACCCATTGTCTATATGAAGGTGTCCAGTGCCATCTTAGATGTCCTGGAGTGGGAGCTAGAGGCTAGGCTGAGGCAAGCTCCTAGGGGATGTTCACCTGCTCTGTCCAGGTGTCTTGGATCTCGCCAGGGTCTCTCAAATGGCACCAGATAGCTAGGTAGGCAATAGGATCCATTCCCAGTGTATGTGTCTGCATGGAAGTGTCTACACCTAAACAGAAATAGTTTTAAACTTGGATGGTGTCTCCCCCGTAGCCTTGCTGATGGAGTGTAGCTGCATGGCCCTTGTAGGAGTATCCCTTCTCGAAGTGGATAGCAGGAGCCGTGCAGGACTTCACAGAAGTGTAGAGTGGGTGACCTTTAATGCCCCGATCAGATCTCTGGGCTTTTGTTTCCCCACGTGTGGAGGGGGTGGCACACGGGGTAGGGCTGGGTGAGAGCCCCTTTCCCAGCAGGATGCTAGCTCGCATGACTCCCAAACTGGGATGAATAATCAAGCCCTTGGTTCTCATGAGACACATGACATTTCAAGGAAATAGGAGACATCATGTGAATTTTGGAGTACTTAAGATAGTCACTTTTCAAACAAAAAGGCTTTTAAAGAGCCAAATGACACAGTTGAATGAGATCAGTGTATAGCCTGGAGCTCTGACAGGGTGAACTCTGCTCCATTCAAACCATCCCTCCATGCAGGGGGTTGGAATTGACGCTGTGGCTTGCATTGAGTTTGTCCATCCTCAGCTCTTCAGCCCAGCTTCAGCCCTCTGTAATCCTTGCTTAACGAGCAATTGCTCTGACTGTTCTACCAGCCTCTGCAAGCCAGGTTATATACAAAGGTGCGGAGCAGGGAGCAGCACTGAGGCAGACCCACCAGATCTGAGCCCAAAGGAGAAGCAACTGGGCTGAATCCTTCCCCAAGATCCTAGCTTGTACGAGCAGGTGGCCTCCTGAAACCTCTCCTCCTGGATGGATCACGTCGGGGGCGGGGGGAGAACTGCAAATACTTTCTGATGCTGTGTTTCAGTTCTCTTAGAGAAAGGGACATAAGATTATATAGGGGAGGAAAGAGAGGTCTTCCTTCCCACCAGGGAACCTCTAACTTCTGGTTCTCCTGAGGTAGACAAGGAATAGGGTGCCTATATTTGCACTCATGGGAGAAGAGAATATAGCTGTGAATGTGCTTTCTGTCACCATCTCCCTCGCTGGCCAGGCCAGCCAGTGCTTTCTGCCACCACCTTCCTGTGTGTTGCCCTTGCCGTAACACTCCCTCTTCTTGCAGTTTTCATTGGCCCTCAGTAAGCAGTTGCATATCTTCAGGGATCTTTATTTTAGGACCTACTTTAAATGACACCTGAAACAGCTCTGCTTCCTGTGAAAAGCCCTTTGACAGGAGCAGACTGTGGTCTTGCAGCCTGAGAGGGCACAGCAAACTTCACCTGTAAGGAGAGGGACCTCAGACAGGCTTGGCCAATTCCTCACCAGTGACATTCCCCTGCAGTGGTCGAGTACCACAGCAGCTCCATGCCGCTGTGGATACGATCTGTAGCAACTGATGGGAGCATTTGTGAAACCATAGCGTGTGAACCTGCCTTGTGATCAGCAGCCAAGCAGGCTGCGTTCCCTAAACAGCCTCCACCACCTGAGCACTGTTGTGCCGGGGAAGAGTTGTCTGCCTTCCTGCCCCCCTTAGGCTGGGAAAAGATCCGGCAGCCCGGAAGGGCTGCGGCACTGTGTGGCTGCCAGGAAATCTGAACCCTCCAGGCAGGTCTTAAGCTCAAATGAAGCTCATTAGGGCTGCTCAGCTCAGCTCAGCAAGGGGTTTCTCCCTGTCCTGTGGTCTAGTACATCAGCTGTGTCACCTGCAACGTGCCCCTGACTCGTTTGCAGATCTAGATACTTTAGGGCTGGGTAGGTACTGTGCAAGCAGAGGAGGATGAGGCAGAAGGCCTCTTGTGCCCAGAGCACTAATGCTGGTGAGAGGGTGAACATTTTATTCCTATGTTCGTACTTACTAATGAAACGAAGAGGGCCTTTAGAATAGGTCTTCCTACATTTCAGCTGCTATATAAAAAGTCTCTGGGGTGTTTCCAATTTGTTAATGATGGGGGAATGCTGCTCCCAAGATATATTTTGCATTAAGTTAATCTGGGAGAATCAAGGTGGAGACAAGGATCTGGAGAGCAGAACCTACCCACTCCCACCTGCGTGCTTTAGGAGTCATGCTCCATCTTGTGCTGTTTGTGATGCAACGAATGGTTCAAGCTGTGCTAAAAGCCCAGCCCAAATTCAGGAGCAGAAAGTGAACCCGCCCAGCTCCTTGTGGTTAGGACATACTGCTGTGAAGTGAGGGAGGTGGGTTCGAAACCCCGAGGCTGATAAAGGAAACTAATTCAAGCATCTCATTTGCTGGCCAAGTTCCCTAACCACAGAGCTAGCATGCAAAAGGAGCTCCGTCCAAAGGGCTGATGGAGGAAACACTCCTGCACCACCTCACCAAGGAACACCAGCAGTTCAGTTAAACCCGTAAGCTTGGTCTTCCCTAGTGGCTCTCTGCCCCTGACGCAGGGTGGTAGCTTCCTGATAGCCTCTATGTTCTGAAACTTAACATGTACGTTGGGTTTTGGTTCACTCCCTTGGATAAAGCAGTCGCCTCCTTTCCTTAACATGGGCACTGCACTAGCAGGGAAAAGCCCATGTGCTGTATTGGCTCTGGAGTGCTATCAACACTTGATAAGACATCCTCCCATCCTTCCCGCCTGGGAGGAGGTGACCTATGACTGGTCTTTCCATTATAATCTACATTTGCTAAGTTCTCCCAAACCTCTCTAGCCCAATTCTGCACACTAGCCCTTAAGGAACCAAGCAGAGCCCCAAGAGGGATATGCTATCCCTGACAGGAACCAAGTTTCCCCATCCCCAAGCCAAGAGGTGCTTGAATCGGCAATCTTTGGGCACATCCTGACATCGTTTCCAATCACAGGAAATACTTCAAATTGAAACTCTTCAGGCAGAGTAAAGCGTTGCCTGTAGCACACACTCATCGAAACATGGGTGTTGCCCAGAGACTAATGAGACCTTGGGATCACTTCAAGTGCCACCAGTAGCTTGGCAAGATGTGAACCGTTGTGTTAAACTGAGACGCTCCTACCCTGTTGTGGGCTGGGACAGCTGAGATCAGATAAAGCATGTGGTTTTCCCCTTTCTTTCCTCAAGCAGCACCACAGAACTACGTCATCACTGAACCAAGCTACAAAACGATCTGCCGCTCTCAGGATACACGATGACCAGCCACCACTCTCGGTATAAAATCCAGCATTAGGGCACTGCGGGTGACCTGACTGCAACCACGCAGTAGCAAACTGCTTTTCTGTAGAGTTAGCGTTGAGTATTCTCCCCAGGCACATGACTTGCATGCAATCTGCAATTTTAAGGACCAGTCACTAGATCTTAAAATGCTTTTGCAATTGTTCTCTCAGCTTTACTTCCCTGAATGACATGGTGGGAGTTGTCACCTCACTCTTTACCCATTTTCCTAGTATGTTCAACATCAAACATTCTCATGGAACAAAACTGATTGACAGATCAACCTAATTACCATGCTACTACGCAGCAAGTCACAAGCATCTCTTCAAATGCCTGTTCCTCAGAGCAGAGGGAAGAAGAGTGACTAAATCAGTTCCTGAATCTCCATCAGCACTCTAAAACATCTAGACATTATGCCCCCAGAAACCTCCACCTTCCCCATACTCTGATGAGAAAGTATCAGTGGATCTAGCAGTCAGCAATGGAGATAATAGTATTATGGTTGTTCTGTCCATAAAGGGCCACTTAGGCGAGTTATTTTAACACCGAAAAGGGGACCCACTCCCCTGCAGTTAGACAGACCACTTCGCTCCACACATTTTTAGCTCAAGGCTAAAAATGGTCCTTTGAAACACTCCTGGGCAGTAACGGACGTGAGTGTGGATCCAGTGATGCCACAGACAGCTAACAAATCCAATCCTTCTCAAATGCTCAGGAACTCATCCTGCATCCAGTGGTGTACGAAGAAACTGTCGTCAGGCTGTAGCCCTAACTATACATCAGTGAAGATGTTTTGTAAGACAATATGAAGGTTTAGCTGCTCAGGACTGGCCTCCGGAAACTTAATGATCTAATACGAGGTTCTTCAACAACTGACTGATTTCCACCAGATCACTAGAAATGTTTTTCAAAGCCGAGCTCCACAGACAGCAGACAAGTCATGTAACTGAGAATATAAAGAATGGCTGGTTTCCTACAGGAAAAACACAAGACCAGATGTATTTCACACAGTGTTATTCACACATTTTCATTTTGATTTTTACAGTATATACATGTGAACATTACATTATTCAGTATAAGCCACCTGGAGTCAAACCTAATCAAACTGGTCCATAAACAGTCTGTATCAAAAAGCAGTATTTGAGCAAAAGTCTAGTGGTTCTACCCAAAGCCTAAAATAGTGATTTTCATGTTCCTGGACAGAATTTGTGCAAAATGATTTTAGGAGAGCAAGTGGGAGATGATGTTCGAGATACTGAAAGCACTAAGGATGATAGTTATAGGACTGTTTATATTCAACCATGGCACGAGTGCTACAGGGACAAAATACTGGGACATTATCAGTTTCTGCCTGGACATCCCCGAAAGCCTACCTTACTGTCTTATGTGCTGAAGAGAACGTCGGCTCTGGGGATTGTAACACGCAGCATTTGTACACAGGGTAAAAATAGTCACCGAGGAGAATCAATGCGTCCAAGGAAGTGGCTCAAAGTCATCCTTTGTGTGACTACGGGAAAGCTCTGGCTCCAGTGACAGAGCTTGTACCTCTCGAGAGGAATTTTGTGAACTGCCACGCAAAAACTCCTTGGCAATTAGAATTGTGCTTACTAAAAATAATTAGGCCTACTACATCACGTAATGCAGGCACTAAATGACCGATTCAGAAACTGGAAGTAGGCCAGAACAAACTTTCCCATTTGCCTATTAATGATTTAACACTACCATTAAAAAAAGTAGCGCCTCAGATGTATGCTTTCGTAAGATTTATGTAAACCTGATATAAACTGTAATACGACAGAATTCCTTACACAAGTTTATACCACTACTATTTTCCTTCCTCATGATCAGACCCCTACCATAACAGCCTTTTATTTGATCAATGCTCAAGACGTTGCTTTCAAACTATCCTGTTGATCAAAACTTTAGGTTAAGCCATCCAAAATGAATGTTTTACACAAAATACTTACTTCAACAACATACAAAGCACTTTCTTTATCTTTCAGAAACTGAATATACAAAGTAAGCTTTTTCCAAAATATTTCCATAGGCAAAGGATTAAAAAGGATTTTAATTATACACATATGGTCACAATTCTGCCTTAAAAAGATCGTTGGGAAATGTACATAAGGCCGCTTGTAAATGTACATCATCTTTATGTTACTGTTACAATGTCTATGTCCAGAGAAAAAAATTGACAGTATCATACATATTTGCTTTATGCTGGGAGAAGGCTATTCAAAAATACAGTACTCTTCTGTACAAAAAAATCATGCCACATTTATTAAGATGGAAGAAGCATTGGTTTCTGTGATAACCAAATATTTCAGTCCATTTCTTACTATGCTTACTATCCCGATTTAAAATTTGAACAGATTGATTTCCCAAAGTGTCCATATTAACAGCATCAACAGCTATGTTATAAACAAAACATAATGTTTCTCACAATAGATAAAAAGAAAGCCGGTTCATATTTCTGAAACCATATAAAGATAGAATTTAAAAAAATCACTCTTGATTTGCTGAAATAAATTTACATTATACAACACTATATGCCAGGGGGAGAAAAGGGAACGGGGATATGAATATACACTAAAATGCAAATTTTTGTCCCAAAAAGGGGTAAAACAAATTACATTTACAGCATGAAGGTTTACAAATGTACATCTGTACAACCAAGGTAAGCATCACTACTAAATTAGCAAGGCTTGTAATAAACATCGAAACGAGAGATTTGTTTTCAAACTGTAAACTTACACCTATTAACTACACGTATACAATGCATATATTTATAGGAAGCAAAAAGCATCTGAATATTTAATCAATCATGCTTAAATGTTGAGCTATCAAGTTTACTTTTCAGTGGCCCCCTTTCTCTTCATCAATACCTATTTTTTTGCATCTACAGTGAGAAAGCAAAATAAATGCTCAACACTTTCAAATCCTTACAATTCTATATGCAAAATAAAAAAATACAAATCTCTACTCTTCCTGCGTTGTAAAACTGACTGTAAAGTTAATACAGGGTTCACTCCTTTTCCAACAGTGTACTTTACTGAGTGGAAGTACCACCATCATTTTAATCCCTCTACCTTGTACAACAATTAAATATATAAGTATATACAGCACTTTTATTTTTAGTACATCACTAGAGAAAACCTTCGGGCACCATTTAAAAAAAACCCAAACAATCCAACTGTATCCACAGCAAGTGATGAAAGCTAGTCTTTTAAAGTTTCCATTGTTTTATTATTCCCTACTTTAATTTGCTGTGCCCTGTTTATTATTTGGATAGTATGTTGTGAACCACCAAAATACAACTTAACTTTTCAACATGTTAAATAATGTTTATGCAGCTGATCAATTTTAATCTGGTATAAAAGACTTCACACAAAAGGGAAAAATAAGGATTAATTCTATATACAACTCTATAAACCTGTTGTGCTATGATGATGGGTAGACCTACCAGATTGCAAGCCAGTGTATTAAAAGAATACTGTACTTTTTCCCTTTAAAAACTATTTCAGTGACTTTACAAGGTAAAAATTTACAAAATATGTGACAGCTATTTTGATACAATTACATCATATACAGGCATTCTGTGCTTTGCCAGCCATCCAATCTGATAGGTCTCCGGATCAGGGCTGGAGATATTTTTTCTTTTTTTTTTTATTAATTCACTCCCCAAAAATATACACAAGAATAAAAATTTTACAAATGGATGAACAAAGTCAATAAATAGATTTAAAAAAAATCAGAACATTTATAGTTAAGTTGTATGTTTTGATCATTCACAATTCAATTTTTCTTCCACTTCTTTTTGTCTCTTACAGCATCCCATTTGGTGGTCCACCAATTGGCCCCAGATCAGTACTGTTCTTCAGGTAATACTTTTCCAGCTTGGCCAGAATGTGTTTGCCATAGGTATATTTACGCAGAGTTGTGATGTGGGGTCGAATCTGTAAGAAGAAACCTGTTATTTTTATTCCCCCCCCTAAAAATTGTAAGTAGAGGTTACTACATTTCAAAAATATTATGTAAAAAAGTGTCAGAAGCCTGTATTTCAAAATTTTGGAAGTTTCTGGAAAGATGTAAAGCTGGTGATTTTGACTCACCAAATAACTGATGTGCCTGTCACGGGAAAAGGGAGGCAGCCCTTTTGTGGGAATGCCCTTGTTGGTGACTGGGGGAAGCAGAGCTCCTGCAGGAATATACTGGGCCCTGTGTTAAATAGCCTAGGGCAATTATGGCAATAGCACTTTTGTCCATGTCTGGATATTCTTAAGTAGAAAATGTGCCCGTATGTTAGGAAGCGGGGGAATCTCTTTTGGGGGAACTGCAGAATGGATTTATACCAGCAACCAGCAAATAAAAAGAGAAACCTGTATTTCTTCTGTTATATTAATAAAGATGACAGATACTACAGTTTTGTATTAAAAGTATTTTCACAGAAAAGCTGGCACAAAGAGAGGGTATGAAATCCAACTTTTGAAACTTTTCTGTAGATTTACAATTTTTGCTCAGAGACCTGAATAAATTCTGCTTTATCAAGCTCCACTGAATTTAATGTTTATACATCAAGTTCTAGATTACAAAACTAGTGAGTTTTACATCCAGAGGGAAAGGTAGTCTAGCAGAAAAATTAGTATAGATAATATTTTCTGAACCAATAAAACTATATACAAATATACCTTGTGCATTATTATCTTCCGCTGAGCAGGTTCAGCCATATCAATCATCTTCTGAACAACATAGTTGGCATACTGGTCCTTCATCATGGTGTATAAGGCACTGTGAGGACCATCATTCTGGCAACAGACCTCATCAATAAGTAAAGCTCTTTCAGCACGAGAAGCATGAGTTACACATTTTTCTACCACATTGCTGAAAAATAAGACAAACGCATTCTGTGACTTAAGATGTAACATTCTTTTAGGTAGCAATTTTTAATTTATCTGAACAGTTCAAGTGTCTTAACGCCGCTAAAGAGCGCACTGTAAACGCATCAAGTCCTGATTTCCAAATCTTTAGTCTGTAATGATTGAAGAAGTTAAAGGATTATACACTCCTATTCATGTAAAAAAAAGTAATTTTCTGATACTTATTATCTTGTGGGAGAGATTTTCCACTGGACCTACAGCAGATATACTGGACCTCAGGTTGCAGATGTATTCTAGTACATCTATTTTGGTTGTGGGCCCTTTTAAGACGCAACAGAGAAAGCCAGATACGAGGCTTCCTGCTTTTTGAATAAAGGCGGTTTTCAGGAGCATGCCTAGATCAGAGATACTGTCAAATATTTTTTTTTTGTAGAGGAAGTCTCTGACCTTCCAGATATCTCAGAAGCTGGAAAGGCCATCAATGCTTGTAAGACAGCAAAGTGATTCTGGTCCTAAGTTTGTGCTTTAGAAATTAAGCAAGTCCCAGATTATCTTCATCAGTGTATCAAGCACATTCTAGGATGGCTTTTCACCTGGCTCTGGGGATCTGCACATGGAGACTTGGAACCCATTCCCCGCACTTGTACAAGGTGAACGAAAACCATCCCATAAACCTGTGGAATCTTCTTTGTTTTGCTACAGAACAGCATTTCCCCTTTCCCTTCCCCAAATCTAGTATAAAATACCACTACCGCTCATCTCAAAAATATGAAATTTCAGGAGGCAAGTTACACAACAGGAAAAAACCTATCATATCCTTTTTGTAACACAATAATTAAATCCAATACTACAACTTTAAAAGGTTAGTGAACCTTTAATATATGAAGGCTGTGCAATACCTGGCAAATTTGTGCTGACTCAGAGCTAGAACTTTTCCTCTTATTTCTGAAACTATTTTACTCTTGTCTTCAGGACGACCGTGCTCCAGTACATGTTGAATAACATAATTTCCGTATTGATCCTGAAAATAAGATGACTTCAATTTTCTTTTGTGTTCATACCAAGTAATCCATACAGCTTTTGTATATTTGTATAAACTTACAAATTACTATTTGCACAGACATAAGGAAAAATATAATAATGTCAACACTATACAAAGTGATGCAAGAAATATTGCATCAAGAATTACTTAATGGACCACAAAATTTACATGCAAAATGTAAATAATCTGTAAAAACAGCATTTTGTTAGAGTACCTTTCATCCTCTTAAAGAAAGAGGTCGTCAAAATTAAGATCATCATTCTTTAACAGCCGTAATATCTCCCTGAACTTTGGTTCCCCAAAACAGTGACTTGTATATACAAGAAACCACTGAGAAATAAACTGGACTGTGAATATGTAGCAAAAGGCAATTCTTGCCTTTTTGTGTGTGGAAATTCCTACTGAACACCAAGTCCCTTCCAGTATTTTGAATTGATTCAATTTCAAAGCCATTTGTAGCACTCATTTTGTTCGTCTGAGACCAAGACAGGAAATCATGTTGTATAAGGTCTTTTGCCTTCTTTTAGAAAAGAAGCCCTTTTTGTGTAAGAATATGCAACATGCATATTTTTGGCAATGTATTTGTGTTTAGACATTTTTAGAAGTTATCTGAAGGACACCTGAGTGAATCAAGATAAACTACAAAAAGGCAATCTTTGCAATAAAAAAATATACTAATTCTGTGCATTTACAATCTATATTTGAAGCTACAGTCAAAAGTGTAAGAAAAAGGCTTTTTATATCTTCTTTGCCTCCCAACTTCCAAATTCATTTTCATTAAAACTATGGAAGGAAAGAAGAAAAAAAAAAATCAATGTCTACAAAACTAAAAAGAGGCAAATGCATTTAAACTATTTCTTAAACTAAGAGATAGGAATAAGTTATGAGAACAAAAAAAGCTCTAAAATGCATTAAAAATGAATATACACACTAACCTGCACTAGCTGTTCTGTGTGTTGATGCAGTTCTTCCAAGATTGGCAAAGTCTGCTCAGCAGTACAGTGTTCCAGAATACGCTGAATTACTCTACAACCATATGGATGAGTTGAAAGTACAAATACCTTAAAATAGGATTGCAAACTGAAGTTAAACCAACCGAAGTTTACAGATATAGTAATATTACCATGTTCGAAATGGAATTGAACATGCCAACTACTTCCATAAAAAGAGTTTTGCCTGCCAATATCAGAATTCCATCTCCAGCAGAAGTCAGGAAAAGATGAAAATGCAGTTTTTTCGTGTGTCAAGGTCTCCAGTAATTATACAACTAAGAACCCAAGTTTTCATTACAATGTTTCTAGCCTCTTAGCTGCAAAGGAAAGCCTGGAAGTATGACCCTTAATTAAGCACTGTTCACCTTTCAACCTTTCCTTTTAAATTTGTACTTAATTTTCAGATTTCAAGATTTGGCATTTATAAAAAGGAGTTAATTATTGTGGCTGATTTTCACTAATTTCACATTCCAGCATATACAACAGGCTCCCTGTTACAGATATAAAGTTTGTAAATAAGTATTCAAAAACGTAAGTCAAAATCTTGCTTATTCCTTTTGCTTGCTTCTCCAGAAGCTAGGTTTGTGTTTCGGGGATTAATTCAGAAGATTTAAGAGTCAGTGTTGGTCAGAACTGAACACAGAATCTTGTCTGATTAGACATAGATCCAAACGATACAGGAAGGTGAAAGATATGTATTGTTACATGACATGACTGAAGCGTGGTATTTTTCATTTGCCACTTCAGATTAGCTAATATTTTTTATATATAATTACTTGGAGCTGAGGATGGATGTCCAGCAGATAAACAGAGTCACATTTTAGTCGAGGGGCTCTATTTACAGTTTAGAAACTGCACCTTATCTACCCCATACACACTTTTTGACATAAAAAGACCCGACCCTAGAAACCTTGGTATGCCATTTACTACTATGTACAACAATAATTCAGGTATTGCTGTCGTGTAAAATGTGAGAGAAGGATATTGTAGATTTTGTTAAGAAATACATTTGGCCATCCATTAAAGTAAAATTCAGTAACACAGCCAAGTTAGTAAGATTTTTACAATTCTTTGAGACTATAAAAGTACATGTTTGTCTCAGAGTATTAAAATCTTATTTAGCTGCAGCATATTCTCTAGCCTGCAGCACAATATCAATCTTATATTAATAACTTTTTTGGAAACAAAACAAAACCCCCAACCTTAAATAAACAAATACTGCCCCCCCCTTCACTTAACACTAGCCCATATGTAGGGAACAGATTAGTGTATTTCTTCAAAGTATTTCCTTAATGATAGGCATTAATTGGGAAACGCCGAAAGACAGACTTGCACCATAAGCAACAGAAGAAAACCGAAATTTTAATGAAAAATATATGCTAGAGAGCAGATACTTTATTACTACATCAAAAATGGTAGTGTTAAAAGTTATAAAGGAAATTTGAAATGGCATATCACAACGCTCAAACAGAAAGCCTAGCCTTAAGCCAAATGCCTCTATTGGTATTTATAATACATCCAAACAGGTCTTTCTAGAGCCTCATCTCCCAACAGATTCATCTTTTTACAGCATGTTAACTGTCTCTTCAACAGCTTTCCCATTTTATCATGCCTTTTTTATCCTACTTAAAACAAGCTGACTGCAAAGTGTCAAACACTATCTTGTATATGCAAATGATGGAAAAAGATCTGCAAATCAAAGCAACCCTACAGAAGAGGAAGTGAACTGTTGACACTACCTGTCCTTTGAATGCATCAATGATGAACTGGAGCGACTGGGGTTGAACACACTCAATACATTTTTGTACAACATGGTTTCCATTTTGATCTTTCACACATTTCAGAACATGACCATCCAACTCCTTCACCATTTCATTCTGGAAAAAAAAAGATTATCCTTGTCTTTACAGTGATTTTTTTCCCCCACCCCCTCAACGGAATATTCCATTTCATCCTAACTGTCCAATCTTCATATTCACTGGTGGTTTACTTGTGTACCTCAGCAATTTAATTTAAACAACTATTTTAGTCCCTAGGGCATTTAATAATGGAAGGAACAATCAACAATTTAAGCAAGTAAAAAGATGGATGCAATAAAAAGAAATAAAATAAAAAAAGTATTGCTCTAACTTACAATTACCTGCTGGTCAGGTGAGATTGACTCAAGTGCTTTCTGAATAACACGACAACCATACATCTGCAGGGCTAATGGCAGCACATGACCACGTATGCGTGTTGCTAGGGCTAACTTTTGATCCAGGCTTCCAAACTAAAAGAAAATAAATATGCTGTTAACAACTGAAGACATATTGCAGCATGCTGGAATTTACATGTCAGAGTAAGTAATTTCATGATGTGTTACAGGTTTACTGCGTGCCTTGAATGATTTTTCCCTTTATATTTTTGGTGGGTATATTTACCAGAAGCTTTTATATTCTAAATGCAACATTTTGCAATATTCCACATTCCACTCACATACCTGCTATCAAATACATGACCTTGAAAGACAACAGAAGACATCAAAGTAGTTTATACTTGACTGTCTGTAGGAATATTGAAGTGCAATAACCCACTTATTTAGACAAATTATACCAGGCAAATTAGTTACAGATTACTGTAACGTATTAATTCAAATCAGATTTTCTCCGATATCTCAAATTTGTACAGGTCAGTGTATCTTACATCTTGGAAACAGTAAGCAAGCTGTAACAGGCGGGGGGGAAGATTTCAACCCCTGAAGTAGCTTCTTGGTAACTTCACGTGGCTTGAAGGATCATTCTTACCATGGGCACTTTGGGAAATCTAGAAATGCTTGGGCTTTGCAGAGCAAAATCAAAATGGTTTTGTACACTGGCTGTATTAGAGTATAATTCAACCAACGTTTTTCATCAGTAGCTAATTCCTCCTCATTATTATTCCCTCCATGGTGCTACTACAACCTTTTCTGTGCTGCTCCATGTTGAGCAGAGTGGAAGCCAGTCAGGTTTTGTAATAATACACATAACCCTGTTCCCAGATCCCCATGCAAGCTCCTGAGTTGGCACAGTACAAGAGACCACACAGAAGTCATCACCTGGACAATCAGCTGGGTGGCACCAGCAATATTCATGCAGCACTGCTGAGAACTGTCAAACCCCACACCTGTAGTCACCTAAGGTTCTGAAGAAAGCTCAAACAACTTTGCCTTCCTACTCAAAGAATGAACTAAATCCCTTACTACACCTAAGGCCTAATGCACTGTTTTCTTGAGAACTCTTCCACAGAATTAAAATGAAAACACTCAATTGGCAATGATTATCTATGTATCCATCCAATCTAACATTATGGAAAAGAACAGCAATTGATGACCCTTGAGCAAGTTCAAGATCTTAACATACCATACGTCAGCCACACTTTTCAGAAGATATTTTGATTTGTAAAAAAGAGTATCAAGTAAGGAAAAAAGTGAGCAAATTGTTTAATAGATTACTCATTAAAAACTACATTCCTGTTTACAGCAACCATCTTATTTCCTATTGGACATTGTCCAACTTTACCTTCTATCCACTCAGATACTTTGATATGGTCCTTGATTTAAAGTACACTATGCTAGATACCTTTCCTACATATAACTTTTTCCAGGACACAGGTATTGCTTTTTCTTCTCTCTGTAAGTCAAATCTTGTAACTCTGATAAGGCTTTTTTTTTTTTTTTTTTTTTTTTTTTTTTTTACACCCCATAGCTTTTAACAAAACCCAAAGCTGTTTAAAATACTAGTTTTAGTAACAGATGTATCTTATGACATCCCTTCCTCAAAATTCTTCTGCCTCAATACATTTTATGTGAGTTTCTTCGTATACACTACTGGATGAAGGTCACACAGGTATTTATTTACACTCTTCACCAAGATGCAGTAACCAATAAAAAGTATCCTTCAAATCTTTGTTCCCCATCATCTGCTGAAAGTCTCCATAAATTACGCTAAAAGGCTTGCAAAGCCTGAGTGTGCAGCCTGTACATTCAACAATGTTCACCAACGTATGCACTACTTGTGTAAAAAGAAACTCTGCCTGTTACGAAAAAAAGCAGGGGATACAGAACAGAAAACATGTGTGCGGTGTTATATGCTTGGGTTCTGTGGTAAAAGTCCAGTAGAATTCTACTATGATGTTAAGAAAAACAGTTAAATTTAATCAGATTTTACAGCATTTCATTCGCATTTCTGTTCATACGCTTAGTGTTATGCTTACCTCAAAGAACTTCTGTATTACATAGTTTCCAAAAACATCAGTCATCAATTGATATGCTGCTTGCAGGATCTCATTAAATACCATCTGGCGCTCAGCTGGAGTAGCTCGCTCCAGCTTTTGCTGTATAAATCTAAGTGCAAAAAAAGGTACATTATGTTTTACATAAACAACAGGAAAACCTCTCAAATGCTGTTTCAATGAGACACCTCAAAATTCTAAAGCAAGTATTCAACATTTATAAAACTTATTAAAATGAAAGTACTGCCTTTGCATATAAAAGGATACATTTTAGTAAAATGATACTTAAAAACTTTCATTTGAAAAGGATTAAAGATGAAAAGAGTAACAATAACTAAGTACCTGATGATGTATTGCTGAAAAATGGTTTTACATTCCAGATATTTTGTTTTCTTAATCAACACCTTTTTGATACCTAAATACTAGAGTTTACAAGTCTAGTTATGAGGCTATTTCTACACTGAGAACTTCTACAAGCAGCTAAATTTATACTACTTCTATAATGAAATTTCCTAGAGAAGAAAAAGGTCAGTGTAAGAGCATGTGCTCCAATTAATGGCGTGCTTCATATTAAGATGACTAGCAGCTCATTCAAATGTTTGATGTTAATATAACACTATCAAAGCAGTAAAATATTATTAGGTTATTAACTTTACTATAATAATTACCTAGAACCATGCTGGTCTTGGGAAAATTCAACAATATGTCCAACAAGGTCTCTTAGTTGAAGATTAGGGAAACGATTGTTTCTGAAATCTTCCAGCAACCGACTACGTCCAGAAGGCATAATATCAGACCTACTGTAACGAAGGCGTGAAGGAGGGAAGAGCTGACTGGTGGAGCTAAAAAGACTGGAGGTACTTGCCGCACTGCGATACTTTGCTTCGGCTCCAGGTGCTGCAGAAATATAGCGACCACTACCATTTGTCAGTCCTCCTACAAGGAAGCAGTTCTGTCAGTAAAAGCCATAAGAAAAATAAGCAACAGCAAAACAGTAAGTACACTAGAACTACGGATACACCCTGGAGCCAGAGAAAACAACAGTGTTGTCTTGTTATTTATATTTACCTCATTATGGTTGGAGGAGTTAGATAGCTTTATCTTCCAATAAATAAAACCATTCTCCTCCTCATTTTTATTTTATGTGAAGGGCACCAGGAAAAGAAATGTCATTAGAAGAATATGACGAAGCAAGTAAAGTGAGCACCCACTCAGACTCACAGAAACTTTAGAACTGGGTGGGCCTTAGCTTAGTGGGCAGATTTCCACTTAACAAGTAATGCTGACTTACACCCTTGTTAGTAGTCTCAAAGTGTAGCCAATTGTTTCAAAATAGACCATGAAATCTGAACTACCCTTCAGTCCCTACTGAGGTACCTTTCCAACTTACAGTGTGAAAGGGCATTTTTGGGGAGGCACGCATGGTGCTTCTTGTCATGCTGTACCTGTTCTGGAGGATATTTGATGACTTCAGCATCCCAGGCTTTCAATCTGGTACCTCTTGTAAGCACTAAGTATGTCAAATTTCAAACCAAGTAACTAAGAATGCTCTACTTAATGCTAAAAAACCCAAAGATATATCAAACTGAAGTTCCTTTTAGAAACATGAAGTCCTTTCCTTGCTGCGAAAACATTCACCACTCTCACTACACTTTGTCTTTCCTTATTTTCTAAGTAGTGAATTGCCTTACTATCTTTAGTCCTACTTCTTTTTGCTAGTGACTCCACCTACAGCTATCATCATCTCACAGCCCTGTGAATTTCTCCTCACATATTGCTCTCTAATCAGTTTATGTCACTCTGAACTCCTCCAGTAGGCCTCTCTTCCCTCCACTTTACAACAAGCAGCAATTATCATAATAAGCACACAAACAAAGCATCTTTCCCAACTACAGTATGATTTTAAAAGGGATACTGCTACTATACTACAAGCAGAAATATCCAAAGACAATTCCCACCTAGAAACCTCAACTCTACTACTAAAAAAAAACAACCTAAAATTACTGAGTATTAATTGGAAAAGGAAAGCATTTTCAGTTTCCCTACAAATTATCTAGAAAGTGACATAGTAACTGAAAGCCCTCTCAAAGTCAACAGAATAAATATCCACATTTGAATTTAAACCAAATTGCAGTATGTGCTGTTTGAATGGTGCTCTATTACAAAATTAATTTAAAAAAAAAAAAAAGAAAAGAAATCAGCTGACAGTGCCCCAGCCAAGCCTTCTTTTGGTTCCAAGTATTTGTAAGGCCAGGCAACAACAGTGTTACAGTGGGCTGGTAATGTATTAATGGTGAAGTATCTTTTTCAAAAGGTCAAATTGCAATACTAGAATCTGAGATGTTAGTGCTCTGCCAGACATATCAAGCATCACATTTATTGCACTGTATAGGATTACGCCCTAAAATAGAAATAATTAGTATTTATTTTACAATTAGTTTTCAAAATTCAGTGGTAAGAATCAGTACACAATCAGTAAATACTTTATGCCCCACAATACCTTTTAAAAACCACTAGGTTTTCTTTTAAATTAAAGCCTCTTAATTCTTTACAGCCAGAAAGGTACTTTTTTTTAAACTATCATTTTTAGTTTTCATTGACAATCACTATTTCCAGAAAAAAGCTGACAGCGACATGATACTAACAGACAAAAAGAAAAAAGAAACCCAACATTCTGCACGTGAAGCAGTATGCAGAGTGATGCTCTACAGTCATATCTCTTCTAGGGATGGCCTTCTAAAGAACAAAAAGTCATGCACCTGAAATCATGGTATTTCTCATCTACATTATTTAAGTATATGAATGAAACCCTAGCTTCCCCGTAAATGCTGTGTAGTAACACTATTTAATGCCACGAGAGGGCAGCAAAGCCCGTTTAAAAGGAAGTCTTATAGGCCTCTTTCCTATTGTAACATCTCTACTGCTCCACTGATCACATGCTCAATTCTGTGCCAGAAACTAATAGGGTAGTTTTGATTATATGCTCACAAACTGCATGGCTCTAATTTGCATACACAGTCATGGAATTGCACATGTGAATCAGGAATTGTTTCAGCTTTTCTTTTTTTTAAATGAGCCTTCATATAAGTATAAATTAAATGTGACAGTTTATCCAGCAATTAAAACAGAGATTAAGAAACTTGGTAGCTTTTAACAAATATGCTATATATGTGTAGCACGTATACAATACATTTCACACTCAGGATTATCAAGCCTTTCTTCAGTCTAATTTGGGAACGATCTGTTTTTAAGACTTGTAAGACAACTATGCTGCAACTGTGAGACTCCTGTCTAGCCTGTGAAACTACTTAAGACAATCACATTAAGCAGGTTCATAATACAGGAAGGCTGAAAACATATCCACTGTGCCTAGAAGAACCTGTCATACATCAAAAGCACACAGAAAGCTTAACCTTATAAAACCCCTGGATGCTATTATAATAAAAACCAGTAATTTAATAGGTAATTAGCTTTTCTTCTCATGTAACCTTTTATTACAGCAGCAGTGTTATAGCTCAGTGGCAACTTTGCAGATCTGAAAAATAGTAAAACCCCCAAAATAAAAGCATATTGTCATAAGTACTTATTTTATGCAGATATACTCTTGTATACAATGGACTATTTTCTTAAATATTGTACTCATTACTTTCTCAGTCCAAAACCACCAAAGCATTAGCGCGGACGTTAAGGACACCTGGTCTCCTTCCTGAAAACTTTGAGTGTGAACAGTTTAGAAGTGGAAAACTGAAATCTGAATTCTAGTTACCCAAATCCTCCTGGTTAGCCTACCGCATCCCCATGCTCTTCCAGAACTCGGGACACTTGTTTCACAGAATCTGATTCCAAACTAGAAAGGTAACAGCCTAGGTCTTATAAATTATTTGGGGAACATACCCTACTGAATAAAGCACCTAGTCGAAACATTTCTGCAAACACTGAAATTTTAAGAGACTTATCAGGGATCAGTATAGCAACACAATTACAAACCATTGGGGAATAAAGTGTGCAGTTCATTCTTCAGATAATCACTTAGCTATCACTTCTGATCTCACAAAACAAAGATCTGTGATGCAATGAATAATATTAAGTTGTTTTACAGTTTAATTGGACCTAAATCCCTGTGGCTAGTCCATAGGGAAGAAGAGGCACAGAGGTATAAAGGGGATATACACCACTTAAAACAGAGCCTTACTAAGCTTCAAGGACACAACACGTATTAAATTACTAACTCTTTAACATGGATAGCATATTTAATGTAAAGGAGAACATGAAAAAAATATTAAAAACTAGATCTAGGCACATTTATTTTGATAGCATTAGTCTGTTAGTACTTATTACCAAAGTATTTCTTCAATCGTTTCTAACCAAGACATAAAACGGATTCACTGCACAGTAACTGTTGTTTAAATCAGTCAGCAATATTATTTTCTAGTAAAATACGTACGAATATATAAACACCTTAAACTTGATTTCTACAAAGTATTTGTTCATCTGTAAAAAAGTAGCTTCACCTCATCCTCAGCTAAAAATGTCATCTTCATATGGAAAACAGAATTACACATATATGCATATATATGTATATATATTTTATGAATCAAATAAGCAAGTGCTGATTATGCCTGGTTTACCGAAGCCCTACAGAGTAGGTACACAGCAGAGGCAATGCAAAATTCCCCATACTGTCTTGCCAAGGGGCCTTTACTCTTACCCAGAATGACCACTTCTGAAGATAAAACAACAAACTAAACTACTAACAAGCTTGGCTTGCAATGCACAGAAAGTAATTACCTCCAAAAGCCCACATTTTAAAAATCCTACTCTACACCAAACCCTTAAAATGCTGCAGGGTACCATCAGAGTAAGCACTACCAATCTAAAAGGATTTTTTAATAACATAGGAAAAATAGTTCCTCTTGCAGTTTTTTTTGTCCCTGGGAGTGAAAGGGTAGTTCAAATTCATGACCTTACTGCTCCAACTGATTACAGTAAAGAAGCAGTTACAGACAACTGACAAGTCCCTCCAAATACAGGAAAACTGACACTAGAACGAAGTAATTAGCACATTCCTATTTTAGGATGTTGGATAAGAGTTGGTGAGAAGAGATAAACACAGTAAAGTATCATGAATTTCTTGTAAAAGGGAAACTGGTCTTTTAAGCTACAAATTGCAGCAGTGTCTGACAAAGGGGTTATAAAACCATGCACCCTTTCCCAGTATTGTGCTCTAGTATTTTGGTGGCTGAAGCAGGAGCAACCGAGTTTGATGCCCATTTTAAAACAGGAGTTAAACTTAGCTGAACCTGTTGGTATAAGTAGGCAGGACAACAAGTTTTGAAGGTGGAGGGAGAGCTGCATTTGACAGGCATTATCAGAATACCAATGGAAACTGCATGCAGACATGAACTTAGAATGTTGTTCTACTCTGAAAAGTGACTATGTGATAATCATACCCTTCTTAAAATATATTCCCTGTTTGATTTCAGGTATAACTTCTTATTTGGAGAGAAAGCTTTGCCTTTTTATTTTTTATATGTGAGAACAAAACAAATGCTTCCAAGAGTGGTTGATGAACACACCGGAATAAATTTAACAGGACAGACAATTAACTGCAAAAATAGTCTTTTTTTGCGATGGTGCACCTTGGATGTAACTGTGCAAAGGTATGATACAGGGCAGAGTGCAGGAAATGCTAAAAAAAAAAAACCAAAACCACAACCTGCATTTTTGTGAAAGCAAAAATCCAGAAGACCTCAATTTCCAAATTTCAGATTGATTTGGTAAGGTAGCAAAAAGTTTACCCGTAATCAAGGTCCACTTCATTTGGAAGATGAAAAGGCAGTACACATGGGAGTCAACAAGGTTGTGTCAATTTTCAGAGTACAACTGTACATTCTGGCCTTTACACAGTGATCTAGTACATGATTTTAACAAACTATTATGCTTAGTTCACACTGCCAAACAGTCCAAAATGGATTAAAACCAGTATTTAATGATTTCTGCTGATAGAGGCAATCCTCTATACTAATCGCAGCTTATTTTCTCAGAACTGAAAAAAGTCTTTTAACATTTACCCAATGTGAAACAACATAAAACTTTAAATGTTTTGCATTTTAGATAATGCCTTCCAAAATTTGGTTTAAGTATAGTTTTCAGTAATATGAAAACTATTGTGAGAGTACTTTGAAAAGAAAGAAAGAAAAAGATTTCCATGATAACCCCATTGTCAGATGTTCAGAACTTTCTCAAAAGCCTCCATTTGGGCTGAAACTTTCCATGCTTGGTCTCAGCCCAAAGGTGCACTTTGTAGACCTGAAAAAGGAAAAAAGGTAAGTAAAAAAAATAAAATGTGCTGAAACATCCCCTTGCCCAGTTTTACTTCGGGTATTCAGCACTTAACTGTGAAGGGGATACTGAACTGTAAATGTAATATATTTAAATTACTTTTAACCTTGTTATACAAATCACTCACACATTTCTCACTTAAAGTGTATTTTGGTAGGCACTTTTAATTTTTTCCCCATTTTATTTGCACTAACAGAAATACAGGGGATTAGGTTGCCTATTACATGCACAAAACTGTGCACTGAATAGTTACTGGAGCAACAGGCAACTCAATCTTCAAATTACACCCAGTTTCATGGTATGATTTTAGCGTGCAAATTAAACGATCACAAATATTTGCAGCGAAAAAAGGGCAAGTTTATCAAGTAAGCTCAGGTTAGAGGAATTATCTTCTAAATACACTGTAGGCTGTGGTGGGGTTTCTTTAGATTTTTAAATTTTATTTTAATTTTTTTTAAAAAAGGTTGAGCTACCATGTCATCTAAATAGCTCAAAAATTTTCTAAAAGGTTACTATCATTGTTCCTTAAAAAAATACATCTGGTAACAGAGAGCCACCACTGACAAAGCCTTTGCTACTTCTTTCACAAATGCATTTTCTTTTTTTCCACCAGCCTGGTGATAAACTATTGTCTTCCTGGCAAAGCATCTGGGCCATAAGATAGTAAGCTCACTGATTCAAAAATCACCTTTCAATACATTTTACATTGAGAGCTTTGCTCACTTTTCTACTTTATCATGACAAGGGGCAGTAGTGAAATTCACTTCACTGTTAAACACAATATCATCTTAAAATGTCCTTAAAGTGGTAATACACTGAAGTAGAAACAAAAATAGTGCACCTTTGCTTGTCATACTGTAGAAACATAATACAAAGAGGACAAATAAGTCTTACTGGGCTCTCTCTATTGGGCTTCTGCAAGGGAAGAAAAATCAGTTGTTGGCCCGATACTGCAAAAAGCTGAGTGCCCTCCACTGTCAAATCAATGAGCATTTGAGCGTGCTCTTCACCTTTCAGGAATGGCCCCTCTTCATTACAAAACTGTTTAACAGCAAAGGTAATGTGACATCTCTTATGCAACATATATTTTACACATAGAAATACATACACACATACAAACAAAAAGTGTTTTTTTGGTTTTTTGTTTTTGTTTTTTTTACCTAAATGCAAACTGGATGAGGATCCATGTGATGAAAGTGATGGCGGTGGCGTAAGTGAATGTCCTGGCGTTTGGCTTGGCAGAGGCATGCCTATTGGACTTGGAGAGGAGGAAAATCCCAGACTATTGTAAAATGGCTGCCCTATGGGTGCTAGGCTGCTACTAGATCTTTTGTACAAGTCAGAGCTAGTAGATAGAGAATCTCTCCTTGTGGCACTACTACTTGCAGAACTGCCAACTGAAGAAGAAATAAAAAGACCCTAATTACACAGTGTCAACTGAATAAAACCTATCCCCAACTACAGCTGGGCAATAACAGATGCGATCACAATAATTACAGCAATCGTTACGACAAAGACAATTACTGTGATAACCACACATGCTTTTAAGTAAATCTAAGTGGGTATAAACATACCACTGATAAGTAATTTCAACAATGCCCATGTCTTTCAACATTTCATTCTAGACTTCTCACAGTAATATTGCAGTACTCTGTTTTAACTGCCTGGCTTCAGGCTTTGGGACAAATACGGAATTTATGAGATCAGATTACACTGTCACTTTACAGAATAAATGATTCTAAAAATATTTCCACTAAACTCTGATAAAATTTTTTCCACCATAAATTATTAGTCAGACAGCGATACTTGATTTCAGGAAAAAGGCTAGAGACAATTGGTTGCTGTTGTTTAAGGGTTCAGAAAATAATCTATGTTGCTGTTCAGCTGTTTCTGAACTTCCTCTTGTTTGTGAGCCCCTCACCTGCAGGAAAAAAAATGACTACTTAAAATTCCCTACGAGAATCATGGTTCTCAAAGAAGTGTTTTGAAAAGATATTAGAAAGGAGGAATAGGCTAAGAAGAAGATGAGAAGCAGAGCAGAGATAGGAAAATTAAGATGAGAAACTAAAAATGTAATTTTACTGCTACCAGTATTTGTGAAAGTCAAATTAGACTAGAAGCTTTGGATAACAGTGTATTAGTGAAGGACGGTTATCCTGCACAGCATCATTCAGCAGGGCGATGAACAGTCTAGGATAAATTAGGAGAACAATAAAAAGTTTTTAGAAATGTTAAATTCTAGTATCTGTTGCATACTAGTGAAATATTAAACTAGAGTGCGTATTTTAAACACTGGAACATTATTATACTCATGAACAAAACCATGATTATGGATATTTTAATAACAAAGGTGCTTCTTAAGCTGAATTTGGAAAATTGATTTCTACTTCAACTGAAAAAGGAAAAGGTCAGAATTTATACTTCCATAATCTTTACCCTTGTCAGGTACTTTCCTACTAAAGCTGGCAGCATGGCGCAATATAAAGGTCGCCTGATACTTCCCATTTTAAGACACTAATTTGTTTTCTCCTAACATTAGCAACTTGGCTAATACTTTTCATGGCAGGTACCTGCTCGGACCAAATTTTTCAAAGAAGTTCTGCCCAAACACCACTGCCATTTCAGAAAAACAGGCAAGGAAAGATGCTTTATCCTTAGCAAAATAATCCAGCTACCTATTATTTGAGAAGTTAATGCCTCAGACCAATGTGCTGGCAACAGGAGACCTTTATTTTCATGCTCTCTTTGCTTGAGCTAAAAATCTTAGCAAAATCACAGTTCATACAAGTTCAGCACAGATCTGCTACAGACTCATAGCTGAAAACTTAAACTCCTGTCCATATATGGCACATATGAGATGGCTGATAAAGGTTTTCCCTGCAATTGAACTTCTAGGCTTCTGTGTGCCATGCCAAAGATGGACTCTGAAACTGCTGTCCAAGATTCCACCTTGTGTTCGGAAGGCCCATCAAGCAGCGTGGAAAGGAAGTTTTCTACTTCAGATGCAGAGAAGACAAAAGCCACACACAAGAAGTAGACCAGGGAAAAAGAAAAAAAAAAAAGGAAAAAAAAAGAAACCAGAACCAGGAGGAGAAAAGGTCAGACAAAGGAGCCAACAAGGAGACTGCAAGAAAACTGGAAGCACTTTCAAAACCAGTGGGACTGAGGATGAAAAGAAAGCAGATCTGAAGAAAAGTTAGGCTGTAGAAGGTGTATGTAACTGTGGGGCAAAGAGACTGGAATAGTAAGCTGATGATGGGAACATCACACAGTACAAGCAGAAACAGAAACATATTTGGGAGGGGGAGGCGGGAGATAAATGTTGCTTGGAAACTGGGAAGGAAGACATACTACAGGAGAAGCCAGAAGGAAAAGATACTGGACTAACTAGGCAAGAAAATTGAGAATAAGAAATCAGAAGAGCAAATTAAGGCAACAGTTGAAAGAAGTCTCAAGATTTGAGACTAGCTCTATAGGTTCTGGCTCAGCTGGTGAACCATATGAATGTTAATATAATGCTACGTGATGGATTGTTATTTTTCCAACTATGAAAAAAGCTAAGCAAACTTTAGCTTTCTATCAGGGTTTCTTACTCAGCTAAATTACTGCAGCTTAACAAGTTACCGTGAACCAGCTGAGCTGCGTTTTCACACACACACAAGCAAAGCTCACAAAAACCAGAAGATAATTTGAATTAGCTTACCCCTCTTCACCACTGTCTAGGCTAATGCAATTACTTTACCCTTGTTACAAGCCAGAAGTAGGCATCTGGGAAGCTGCCAGAGTTGATCTAACTCTTAGTTACCTGTTAAGCTGCAGTAACTTACTGTGTACCTAAACCTTTAAAATGGAGCATGAATAACTTTATAATACAAGAGCAGAGACTGTAAAGTACATACAGCCATTTATATGGTATGCTTGCCTCTTCCTGTTTCTTTACTTCATTGTTCAGTCATTCAGCTAGAACATGCTCATCTTTGCATTTTTTGCAGAGCTATTTTTTTCCCCTGCAACAACTGAAAACATAAGGGCAAGATCTGTATTGCCATCTGTCAGTCTTCATGGCTATATTTTAACTGAAATTCAACCTTTACAACACACTGAGGGGAGTTACAAAGAAGCTGAAACTTTGGCAAATAAAAAATTAAACTTGTTTTTAATTTGCCTCAATGTGCATTAAGACCATTTGTGTAAATACTCATCTGTGTAATTCAATTCATATATACATACAGCTCAGGAACTCTTAAAAAAGTGATCAGGAAGCATTTTTTAAGTGGCTGTTATGGCAAGTACAATTTATACTTGGCAGACGGGCACTTTCAATACACTTTTATTCCAATAATACTACTAAAAATATTTCAGGTTTAGACAGCACCTTTCATCAGCACTTCTCAAACTGCAAAACCATAGGCTTCCTGCTTCCCTGTGGAAACTACCATGCTAATTAAATCACCTAGGATACTGCTGCAAAATTTCAGCATAAGCTGTCTATGCTGAAGGCTTTGGACAAAGCTCTGGAACTGACCTTTGCTACAAGAAAAAGGCTTAATCTCCTGTGCCAGAAAACTATGCTGATTCTTCTTAAGTAGATACACAACTAAAATTTGTATTCTGTGGAGGTCCTTGTGATAATGCTGATTAAAGACTTTTATGACTTAAAACTATTCTATCTAGAGACTTAAAATGGGTGCACTGCATTAAATATGCAGATATACTTATGATCACTACCTATCAATGAAATGAAACTGTACCTACAGCGAAACACAGCTGCTAAGAATTCACTGAAATCCTACAAGTAGCTCAGGACAAATTATATTACAAAATACAGCACTTGGATAGCCCAATTACTTTGTAAATAAGATCTACCTGCTGTGGTATTATGGAAAATTAAGAAACTCTACATGACTGAGTAGCCTCTCTCTTTTTTTTTTTTTTTTTTTTTTTTACATTGAAGATGGTATGTTTAGAGTCTCCTACTCCACTTTTTAAAATCAGGCATTAGAGAGGATCAGCGTAAAACTTGATTCTGGATTTCCTAGCATTAGTTTTGTTAAAGTAAATAAATTTTCAGATTATTTTATGAAAACACTGAGAAAAATCTCTGAAAAAAACCTACCTTGCATGTTTAAAAACTGTAATAAGAAATTTGTGCTATAGAGCAGAAACATGATGGCAACATTGTTTGGTTTGTGGTTTTTTTTTTAAACTACAGACAGGTTGATAATATTCAGGAGCATCTGTTGAAATAATTTAAGGCCCCAAACTTGCACAGAACTATTTATGTTTAACTGTATCTAAGATTAAACCTACTGAAGTTAACAAGGGGCTATTCTTGGGTATTAAGTCTTTCTGTTTTATAAATCCTATTAAAAGTGTTATGGAAACAAACACTTCAATATTAGATCAAATTTAGAAAGTCATATGCTATTTTTTAAAAATTAGGAATTTTCCTGACATGAAAATCACAACAAAAGAATTCATATCTCAAAAGTCATCAATTGTTACTTTAAACACAGAGTGAAGACTTCCTTGAAAATAAAAGCAGCTTACTAAAACCAGTAACAAACTTCTGGGGCAGAGTACAGTGCTCAATATGGAAAAGTATTTTGGAGATATCTATGACTACAGGATATTCTTCAAAATT
Organism: Aptenodytes patagonicus; assembly: GCF_965638725.1. Lineage (NCBI taxonomy): Eukaryota > Metazoa > Chordata > Aves > Sphenisciformes > Spheniscidae > Aptenodytes > Aptenodytes patagonicus. The sequence continues at coordinate 11,676,328 of NC_134951.1, read as the reverse complement.
GCATCTTGTATACAGAGCCCAAGTGGATTTGAAAAAACCCTTTTTCCTCCCCTATAATTTGTTTTAAACTTGAATAACCTATTTTTGCATTCTTTTTAGAAATGTATGTGTATATAATATGTCTGGATACAGATACATTTTTTTGCTTAACACAAAAGTCTCACAGAATTTCCTCACTATATTAATAACCTACCTGATGAGCCAAATCCACCAAGTGCAGAGCCGATAGCTGCTCCTAAAGAGCTGCTACTTCCAAAGCCAAGAGATGTGCTTCCTGGTTGGCCAGGACCATGTGAAAAAAGGGAACTGCTCTGGGAGTTATTGGTCAAAGAGTTACTGCCATAAAATGAATTGGATTGTAGGCTACTATTTGTTTGCTGTTGCTGTTGTTGTGGCTGGGCACCAAGGGGCCGAAATAGACCATTCGTGGCTCCCGCGAGATTGTTTGCTGTTCCTCCAGCTGAAGCAGCTGCAGCTGTAAAACACATGTTTTCAATCATAATTACTCTCTCAAACATTTCGGACTGAAAATGGACTATTCAGATCTAAATCGTATTTTCTTGAAGCCCTCTTAAACAAGCAGAAATTCACATATTAAAGGACTAAAAGAGACTTTATAGTATTACACAATCTTAATTACCCGAGGAAAAAAAATGAAGACAGCATATGTTGTAGGCTAATCAAGGCTGTTAGAATTGTTAATGTAATTGAGGGAATTTTCAGTGTAAACATATAAGACATTACTGTTTACTGAACTGTACTTTTATATCCAAAGTCACAATAGCAGAGTTGCAGCTAAGAGTCATTCAAAGACATCTTCAGCTACTAATGTCGAAAGCGAGTTCTGCATAGAGATTAATGTAATTAATCTGGTGTTAGTATTTTGGATTTTAATTTAACAAATGCAATAAATACAACGGTTCAGTAAAGTAGTACCAGACCCTATCACTGATAAAAAAAGAAAACTGGAGACTTTTGATATAACTAATTCTCCTCTTCTGCTGTCCATTCTGTATTTTTTTCCTTGCCACACTTTTCAGGAGAAAATACTTTCAGGAGAAAAGCACAGCAAGGCCCCAGAGCACTCCATCATCTTCTGCCAGGCCGAAGCAATGAAATGATGCTTCCTAGAGGACACCATTTAGGGGATTGATGAGAAGTGCATGTTATATGCATGGGGAGAGGAAAGGGGGAAATGTTCGTATCTGACAAGCAACAACATTTGTAGAAACATGCCTGTATATGTATGGGGAGAGGACTGTAAATTTGAATTTAAAAAAGGAAAACTACATCTCTGAGAAACAGCAGTGTCTCTCAGAGAAAGGGAGGCGACAGAATAAGAAAGAGAGTATGTATGGCATATTCTTCACAACTAGAAAACTTCACAGATGCATACAGAACACATCAACAACATCAAATACTAATCAACCAACATTACTGTTAAGATTCAATACAAAAGTGGAAGAAACCTCCATGCAGGATCAAATACTTACCTGCTTGTGCTGCTGCAGAACTGATTATAACAGGAGTTGAGGCCACCAATCTGACTGGTGCTCCAAGGCCAGTTCTCGCTCCAGGGCCTACTACTAAGGCACCAGTCTGATCGTAATAGGCAGTGGGAGCTAGTACTTGATAGCCTACACAACACAGAATACAAGAATTAGTAGTACAGATAGTCCCATATAGTCAGCATTTCTTCCCTCCTTGAAATATTCTGACAACAAACTACAAGGGGGAAAACAGCATTTCAGCCATATTGCCTTAGAACGTCAACTGGACATCAGAAGAAAAAACAGCGAACATTGTAAAACAGTGTGACAAAATCTTATTTAGGAATGCTCGACATAATTTTTAAAACTAGAGTAACAACTAAATTTAGTAGTCTAAAGTTGAATTTTATTTTCAAGGTTAAACAAAGGAAGTTTGTAACACCATAGTTGAAAAGGTACAGGAACAACACAACTGGCCATATTATCGAATCAACTTTTCAGCAATTTAAAAAATTCATATTTCTCTTGTATTCCTTTTTATATGGAAAAGGTATTGAAATCTGTACAATTAAAGGGCTAAACTAAATGCAAGTTTGGCGATGCCATACATTACCTAGCCACACTTGAAAGTCCATCTACAAAAACACATTAGGAAAGGAATGCCCTATGTGCAGGAATACCTTGAACCAGAACAAAAATTATCCAGTCCCAGTCAGTTTCACAGAAAACAGACTGTAATCCAAGTATAATTTCATTCAGTTGACAGTTAAGAGTTGGAACTGGGGGAGAAAAAGGAGGAGGAACTGAAAAAGGAGAAAAACAAGCAGTAGGAAGGAAAACAGGATACAAGATATGAATGAAAAAACAAAAGAGACAAAAAAGGAGCAAAACAAAACCCCTTTATTTAGGACAAAAACAAGAGAATTAATTTTAAAGCTCTAACACATTATAATGAAGTAGAAGAATTGGAATAAGAATCCCTAAAAAAATGGAAGACGAGCGAAGATAATCTAAGAAAGGGTGCTGACAATGAAAAGATAACACCACCTAATTTTTAGGTTGACTGTTCTTATAAAGCAATAAAACAAAACCCAAGAGAATTTTAATATTCCTCCCATGTTCAAATATATACTAATGCTATTAAGAAAAATGTCAAGATTGCAAAAATCACACCTATTTTTGTACGTCTAAGAACCAAGATTTTGCATACTACTTTAAGTCAGTTTCCATGTATGTTCAGAACTAGGTCCAGCAGAGTTCTCTATGGACCTGAAGACCTGGGCCTCTAATTCCAGGTGAGTACCTCAATCACCAGGCTTTCAAGTCATATTTTCTCCTCCTCAATTTCTAAGACATCTGTATAATCTCTTCTGCCTAGATGCCTTGCTCCAAAAACAGAGCTGAAAACACTATCTGCCTACTGGCCTGGTGGTTATCGTACTCTGCAGGGAAGCTGGAGACGCAGGTCCAAATTCTCTCACACTAAGAAAATCCAAAGATATGAAGGAGACTCAGTAACTGAACAGGAGAGGAGAGATGAAAATCCAGATCTTTAGGTTCAATTCACGGTTCTGGAGATGAATGCACTATACTTGTTATGACAACTTGTCATTACTATCATTCCTAACCTGTTTGTTCTCATTGCTCACTACTTGTTTTGCATTCCAGGTCCATCTACCTTCTCTTTCCCACCAGCAGCACAGGAAGACAGTTGTCCTCCACAGAGTTTGTCTGAAAGTTTGGCTAGTTAAAACCAACCAAAACAGGTTCTTACAATTGAATTGGTTAGGTAATTTTCACTATAGGTGCCACTGCCTCCTCCACCTACAAAATTGTGCTGTGCTGCCCTACCACCTTCACCACTAAGAAAGACTGCTACATTCCCAAGGTAGGGGAAGGTGAGAGTGACTGCTGCCTGTTTTACTGTAGTTCTGTAGAGAACACAGCATAGAATATTAGAAGATTAGTGACACAGTAGGAAAGCTCTTTATAATCATAGAATGGTTTGGGTTGGAAGGGACCTTAAAGACCACCTAGTTCCAACCCCCCTGCCATGGGCAGGGACACCTTCCACTAAGACCAGGTTGTTCAAAGCCCCATCCAACCTGGTCTTGAACACTCCCAGGGATGGGGCAACCTGTTCCAGTGCCTCACCACCCTCATAGTGAAGAATTTCTTCCTTATATCTAATCTAAACCTAGCCCCTTTCAGTTTAAAGCCATTACCTCTAATAATACCACATATGTTCCTGCATACGTTAGCAATGTTTAATTACTAGTACCTACATAATTTCTACTTTTACTCATAGCACATTCAATTGATAGTACGTTGGTCCTGCCATTTGTTACTGCTGTATCAAATAAAACCACTTTTTCAGAACTCAGAACTGGCTAATACTGACCAGTATTTACTCTGTCCACCTACCCCCTTCAAATGTGCAAACCCACAGATAATGCTATAGCTGTATAAAAAAGGACTGATCATATATTTACACTCTTGTGCTCATCTGAAACATGCACAGCATTTTATATTACTTCAGGCCCACAATGCAAACAAGCCTATTTTCCAATGCAAAATACTTGGGGGGGGGGGGGAGAGGGGAACCACAAAAAGATAACATACACAGTATTGCATAAATTAAATTTACTGGGATTAATACTAATGTAGTTTAATACAGTAATTTTAGATTTTGTAAAATAACTGACTAGTATGACTGCTGAATTAAAAAACGGAAGCAACTTGCACATGCTCTTTGCATTACAAAATGCCCAATTTCTCTTGAAACTTCCTTGCCACTATCTTACCTGTGATGCCACCCACAAACAGGTCATTTAAAATTAGTAACAATAAGCTAGGTCATGAGCATCAAGATACTGTCCATCACAGAAGGTTCAGGCTATGCATGAGAACTGATACATGCTTCTATGTTCCTAATCTCTGAAATGAATACATTCTGACCTGGAATAGGAGGCTTCTCAGCTTTCTACTCAAATCTGCTAAAACAAAAGCAATGTAGGACTATTTGTGAAATTGCATCTGCAGCCTCAAAAGTATAAAATTATTTGCTTTGACATGAAAAATACGATTTCAGAGGGACCATCTCAGATCAGATTAAATAATTGAAGAACAGCTCTCATAGCAAAACCTATGTCTTCTGCTTTCCCTTCCTTCACAGTATTCTACAAACTTTGCACCCTACCCCAGAAAGGTGAGCACAAAGAGAAAAACTATTTCCCAGCCTTCTCTCTTATCGAAGATAAGATGGTGACTTGCCAGATCTTCTCTCCAATTCCGTCTCTCCTCCTGTTTCAGTTTTTATTATCTCTCCATCACATCATCATCTCCCTGTCGCTGTGCAATTTCCCCTCCAAATTAACAACTATCAAACCTCATTTCAGTGCCTTCACATTCAAGCTTACTGTGGTCTTCCACTGCAACCAAAAAACTAAAACATACTCTTTGTTTCCTAATCAGTTCCTACTCACACCTTTTATTTTAGAATTCAACTGCTCTATCTACACTTACCGTCTTCATATCAGCAGGGAATATGAAGGTAAACAATCTGGTTTACCAGTACTGTGCTTTGCTGAAATGATTTCTAAATGTCTCCAAAACTACAGACTCCGAAAACTTCCTGGATTCTTTTCACACAAGCCTTAAATGTTCTTAAAGAATGAGAGGAAATCTGTTCTCTTGGCTCATGCAGCCCATTCTTAGTGTTGCTCTTATCCATCCAGTAATTTCTTCAGTGTCTTTCACTGGATACTTCACACACTCTTCTCACATTTTTGTATGTAATACCACAAAGCTCTGCCCAGATCTCCTACTCCCTTCCCTCTATGCAACTTGCCTCGCTGATGACACCCAAACGTATGTCAGAGTTTGTCACTTCTCTCTACTCAGTTTAAGTTAACAGATGTGACACGTCTTACTGCCAACTCAATTATCTGCCCCTTTTAACACTACCATCCTGACACCTCTCTCTCCCCCCCCCCCTCCCCCCCCCACTCAGGAGCATAACCTGCAAGTCATCGTAGAGCCCTTTCTCCCTATGTAGAAAATTTACTGCTTCTCCTTTCTCAACATTCCCAAGATCCAATTATTTTCCTCTGCATACAGATTTGAAAATGTATTCAGCTCTTAATCTTACATCTTTCCTTAAATGCTGCAGTCTTCACTTCAGTCTCCCAAGCTTACTAAAACCTGAGCCACTATAACCTTTCGTTTGTTCTAACGAAGATATGCACAGCCTTATCTCTGCACTTGTCCTCTCACAAATCAAATTCAGAACTTACTATCCTACCAGTAAATGATTTATACTTTCTATAGCCGTCGTAACTTTGCCGATACTGTAAACTCCCTGTATGTCTGCCACAATTAAATCTGACTTCTATTTCATACTACCTGGAGGCACAGAATGCATGACCCACCACAACGTCACACTTCAAATTCCTCTAGGTAATAAAAAATGCAATGCCAGTAGACAGAAATTGTTGATTTTAATGTTTTATACATGTTTTTCAGACAACTCAATTTACACGCCCATCTGCATGCTAGATGCACCATTACAGTCAGTGCTAACAGCTTCACTTGCATGAATTCAGTAAAACTAAGTTGCATTTGATCTAGCCAATGCAGTCAATGAAGCCTCCGGAGGGATTCAGCTGACCCGCTACTAGACATCTATTTTAGGGTAAGCTGAACAGATCTGCAGCCTCTGTACAGCAACTGCACTAGGGAGGATCTCCACTGAGCACAATGGCTCCTTAGACAACCGAGGTCACATGCAGATTCCTGAATTTGGATGACTAAGCTGAGTCCATCCGTTGTCTGTGATGAGGACTGGTTTTATTCGTAGAAAAGAATATATACTGATCATATTATGATGAAATTGGGAGTACCCTCTGACTGTCTTACACATTTATTCAATCAGAAACTGTCTGGTTTTTAAGAATCCTTGTTACCGAAAGACTTCCTAAATTAGGACTGGGATTTAAAATGTAATTGCACAACTCCAATGCAAATGTATTTCACTTTTGATGGTTTTAAAAAAGAACCTGATTTTTTCTGAAAAGAGACTTAACAAAAACATTATGTGAAAAGTAACCTGGATTTCAGACACTTCCTCTTTGCACTCAGGATGAGGTATGTGCCTTAAGTGCTACGTGAATACACCTCTCTAAATAATTAATACAGAAATACTTGAAATACCAAATTTGAAAAATAAAACAATCCCATAGTTGGGATAGCTCATTAATTTCATCCAACATGAAGGTTGTGGCAAGGAGAAAGCAGCTGAAATGATTTAAAGACAGCAGTATGGAGCTGAATAATACACACTCATTTATTAGCTCGTAGTGAAGCCAAACTACAAATACTCTCTGTAAAGAATATTCAAAAGCCTGAAACTCAGTTTGGACCTATGCTTTCTTGTAAAACATCTAAGTCCATCAAAACAAGAATTCCACACATTTTCTGCTTGTTTATTACGTTATATGTGTTGTTCAGTGGTTACTACCTGGGGTTCACTTATTCACATTTTTGTATCTAGATGCAATTTAGTGACTTTGACTCAATTTTATACTAAGTGAATAGAAAAGGCACCTCTGGAGCAAAACCCACTTTATTCTAAATCAGGTAACTAAAATAGAGGCAGATGAATCAAGACTAAAAGTTCCTATTTCTCTTCACTAGCTATAAAAGGAGCCTTAAGTATCTAGCTCAAATAAAGACATCAAACAGTATCGTGATTCCCATCTAAAATGGCTTGTGTTCATTTCATCATCCTATATTCTTCCCCTTCACCTAAAAAGAGGTATCACCAGCGCTCCCTATGACTCACTACAAAACCAGTTTATGATGACTGAGAAAATAAATGTCCTTTTTGTTTGTATTTTGAGCCCTGTTCTCTGTAAGAGTGTGGTCAGTAAGGTTGAAAGCCAGTTGCACACAATTCCTATTATGGAACAGTCTGAAATACATTCACATGAATAAACTTTTTCTCTGGCCATCCAGGCATGCAGCAGATGGGACAAAGAAGCAACCTACAATGGAAACTGAATAAAAAGGTTCCTGCCCTCACAGAAAACCTCTTGGGGCTTGTGGAGGAGGAAAAAAAGTCTCCAAGTCCAATCTTCACAGGACAGGCTCTTGCATTACCGAGTTTACATATTTGACCACTCAGTATTACTTTCAGTCATCCGTTTGGAGAGGGGGCCTTTTTGTGGATTTTAAGAACTACCCTTGAATTATTTAAGACAGATACTTTTCTTTTTGAAAATAATGCTCTTTTTACATCTTCCTATAATGAAGTCACAAATTTGGGCTGGGTCAAGGTCTCAGATGTTGATCTGACTCAAGCTAAATGTCACAAGCTTTTTACAAGGCATGGACCACCCTTCTCCATTACTTCAGTGAGGCACAGAGATACCACTTGACAGGTGCTGTGACAGCACACTTTGCCAATTCCTCATTTTAGGTGAAAGAGAAAGATGCTAAAAGCTGAAGATACTACTGCATGAGAAGAAATAAAAATGGCAGTTATAAAACAAAAGAGACACGAAAAACACCAGAGCCAGTCTGTTCTGCAGCTAGAGGTGTAAAATCTGATCATGTGAGGCAAAGTGCACAATGCAGTCCTGGAGCATCCAGCAACAAACTAACTCTGACTTCTATAGGTTGTGAGGCATTTCAAAGTAGTGCTGACAGGGGAGAGAACCTGTACAAGTCAAATGCATTTGTAGCTACCATCAATGTTATCCGACTTAAGATTTTACATAGTTAACTTTCATACTGAAGAATGGCCAAGTATACTTAAATTGTTCTTGCTCAGGTAATTGTACCAAACACTTAAGTGACCCTGAACTTCAAGCTAACACATTGTGCATTTATGATACATGTACTGAGACTCAGAATAACCATTCCCCGGATAAGTCAGAAGCCATGCACACTAAAAGGATCTGAGGCTCCAAGCTTTGGAGTGCTTCTACTTCAAGCCTGTTGTGATCTTCAGAGATGATTAAGCAGTAATTTTCTTTTAAATTTCCTAATTTTGGATTCTGAATCTTAGATTTTACTATTATTATATGCTGCAAGTAAGAAATTACTTCAGAAAGACAAATTAATACTTCCTGTTGCATCAGAGTAACTATTCAGACAACTCATGACCTTTTAAGACAGCATGTAGTTGCTTCATTATATATTAAAGTATCCTGCAAAAATCTACAATACTCCTTGTGCATAGATTTGTAACAACAAATACAGAGAAAATGCTCCAAATCAAAAATGCTAGCGGAATTTCTTGTGCTTTAAGAATCCTGTGCCAGTATTTTAATCCAACTGAACAACATAAAACTATATAAAACTCAATTCTAAGCAGCTTATCATAAACACAGGAGGACTTTGATAATTAATCTGGTCTCTAGTAACACCAATATTTTAACTTTCAGTGATTCTCTTAATCCACTGATAACATACATACCTGGCATGCCTGTAGCAAGACCCTGACCAAAAGCCAAAGCTGGATTTGCTGCTGCAGCTGCTGCAAGTGACTCTGCCTGCTGCCCTTGCTGACCCTGATTGGGAGTAAGCGGGCGCTGAGTTGCTCCAGCACGCAGAACCTGGAAAAGACCAACACGACACCCTTTCCTTAAAAGGTAAGAAAGCAAGTCCATTATATGCTAAAAAAGGTTTAAAAAAAGATATAGAACAGTTGCTTTGCATATTTGATGCCACTTAGCTCTCAATTTTGTTTTGGGAATATTCCACCTTATTGGTTTCAAGGATATACACATACAAAGAATAAAAGGCATAAACTATTTTGCTGACAAATGTCACAATAAAATATCTGCCCTGCTCTGGACAGCAGAACCCATGTATGTACCATCAATGGTAATAAGTATAAAGTAAGGAAGAAAATCTGTAAGACCGATACATTTATGATCTGCATTATTTATTAACTGAACAACTGTCCTTCCCTGATAAATGCATTTGTTTACATTATTTTCAGGCAATTGAATGATGTAAGTCTGAATGCTTTGGAGCTTGTAGTAACTCGTCTAAATAATTAACACTACACTGCCAACAGTGCTGTAAAAAAATGCACCCACTAAGTTTTAAGAATTCACGTAACACTCCATTACCATGCAACACAGGCTTATTTTATTATGTTCTGACAGCATATCTCTGGGAATCTGATTAAAAAGCAATCTAAATTCTTGCAACTACTCTTTCCTCTTGGTTAAAATAATCTTTTCCAGGTCCAAAATAAGAGGGAAATACAATTTACAATATATCCCCACGAAATATCTTAGATGTGATTTGCATAAATTGGATATTAATTTTATAGAGAAAGCAAAAAAACACTGGAGAGATGATATACATTCAGTTATCAATGCAGTTCATTGATAACAACAATCAGTAGGAGGAAAGATCCACCTGAATATTAAAACAGTGATGAAGCTACTCTGGAACTCTGAGTCATAGTAACTCAAAGTCACTTCTTATTAAATTTATAAGAATGGTATTGAAATGAACAATATTGCTAGTAAAAAAAATAGTTACATTCATTCAAGCATAAGATCATTACAAGATTTGTGTTTTTTCTTTGTAGAAAAAGGCCATTTGTTTATACTGAAAGATCATACAATGGTTTTAAAAATGCATCCAGAATAACAATAGAAAATTAGCTTTTTCTTTTTTAAAGTAACTTTAAGAAATGGAAATTTCAACAAGTTCTTGTAACAATTGCTTACTCTTGATTTATCAAGGCAAAAATAACATATGGCACGTGGTGATGTTGTAATACAATTATTCTGTCACAGAAAAATATGCAGGGCAATCCTTCTTCCCCATGAAGCAACAAAACTACTGATACTTATTTATATAATGTACTAATATTTATTTCCCTACTTTTTAAAGAGACAAAGAAAAATGTGTAACATTCCATTTTCCAGCTAATTAATAAAAATGCAGATCAATTTTTTCCCAGGCTTAAAAGAAAAAATATCCTCCTAAAATTACTAAAACATCTCTTTTCATCCCCTTATGTTAGCTTTCTAGATTAGTTTTAAACTTTACATTAATTTTTGAGTAACTGTACAGGCAGCATTATCTAGACATAAACATAAAAGCACAGTAACCTGGATTAAAGGAACTATTTTTAATGTTTTTTATTTAAAAAATTGGGACTGCAAAGTAAGCAGAATATTTAGTATGCAGTAAATTAATTTTTAAAGAATGATAATCAGTAATGTAAGGAAATTGAGGATTTTTAATATTCATTATTTGATACAACAAATCATCTGAATTATGTAAAATTTTCTAGAATCTGATCCTTATATACTGAAAGTGTTAAGGTAAGGCTTTAAATGCACATCTCCTTTTTATGAAGAACATACCGGTTGCTGTCCCTGTTGTGCCTGTGAAGCCGCTTGCTGATTTGCTGTGGTATTTGCTGCTGCAGCTTGCTGCTGAAATAAATTGGCTGGATACACCCCCCATGGAACACCATAATACTGAGGCGGAACCACAGCAGGACCTAAAAACAGAAAACATGATTATTCCATCTATTGCAGCTAGTTAAAATAGTTGTTTATATTGTTTGTAGCATCCCTCTTTGATCTATCTTCTAAATGTCAAAACATAAATCAGTATTAAAAAGAAATGAATTCCCCTATTAGCCAAAACGATACATGAACACAGATGGGTTAAAGGATTCACATCAAACCATACCTTCTCTATGAAAAAATAAATACCCTCGTGAGACTCAGGTGACAAAAAAAAACTTAAAGCAATCAAAGCTTGTATACCAAAGAACACTCAAAAAATCAGTTTCCATGGTTGGAAGAAAGATCATTTCAAAACATCACAGAATGAACCAAATTCATCCTCCTGACAGTGTTATACTGAGACTTTGATCATCTATTATTCCTCCTTTCTGTATGCTTCCTTTGCTTATAAACACAACTATTGCCTCTGCCTCCCCTGCCTACTACGTCACTGTCTTCAGAGCGGGCACACTTACCTCTACCAGTCTATTGATAAAGAACCCGTAGAAGAATGAGCTCTCTACAACACTGTATTGTACACATAATGCATTATGTATACATGTATTTCTACTGCCTTTCCTGTGAAACCACCAACCGGAGATACAGAGGTTTTTTTCTATGCTCAGGTCCGAGCACTAGCTGGGACTTGAATAGTCAGTGGTGTTGTTTCACAGCGGTATATATTAACTTTAAGAGATTTTCCTGGGCTTGGGGTTTATCTGTTGTCTGGGCCTTTTAGCACACTGAAGACCATCTTTATTCTCATGCCCACTGGGAATGAGAAAACCTGGAATTAGAAAATTAATGCACCGAGTAAAAACCTACAAGGAAAGGCTAGCTGTCTCATCTTTTGAAAATAATACGTACTACTAATGTCAGATGAAACCTTATTAAGGAAAAACATTTTTAGAACAGAAGAAACCTAATTGTTCTATATAAAAGTCCAATGGAAAGAAATACTCAGAACCCATATATAACGGAAACTGAATCCCTTTACATTTTAGTGAAAAATCTTCAAAACTGCAATATTACTTTTCCTACAAGTCCCTCCTTCCCAGAAATATATTTACAGAGAAAAAACAGGATGGATTTAGTCTTTTTTCTAATTTCATTCAGTAAAGTTATCAAGATAGACACTAGAAAGTGTTCAGTTACCTGCTAGGGTAGCTGCTGCAGCTAATCCAGCTGCAGTGTATGGGTCAGTACCTGGAGGAGCAGCACTGATAATGTATGGGTTTGGCACAAAAGCAGCTGGAGCCAAGCCTGCTGAGAATACGCCTGCTACAGTAATAAACAGAGTTTAATTATAGCTAACACACTTAGCAAGCATCATCATATTCAAACCAATCAAATCACAAAGCATATTTGTTAAAATCAGAACTGCTTCTACTTTGGGAGTTTCTAAGAGCAGGTACACCATTACAGAAATCAACACTTCTACCTCTTCTCACCAGTTCTTTCTTACTAACGCCAAGGCCTAACAGCTTTGTTTTGCTGGATCTACAGACTCCACGGAAATTTCTCACATGTATCTACCCACCCTTATATAGAAGGGATTATTCAAAGTGGAATTTACCTTGCCCAACTTTAACTACCTAAAAGTTACACTTGTCTTACAACTAAATCTGTATCAGACAAATCATCTAGTGTTTTAAGTGAATCAGCCAGATAGAATGAATCCCCTGCTAGAGATAATCATCTCTTTTCACTGACAATACAAAAAAAGTCTAACCAGGCAGCTTAAATCAGATATCTGGCTTTTAAACAGCCAGTTATGAGATGCTAATCTTACTTTCAAGAATCTAAATTTGATATAAGGATTTTAATGCAAGGAGACAACTGAAGAAACTCACGAGTCAAACTAGGCATTGCTACCCAGAGTTTGCCCCATCAGTCAGTCAGGTTCATGTACTTTCTCCAGCACTGAGGCAGCAACTAGTCCAGCAAGCATGGCACATCAAACTATGTTTCTCCATCCAAATAGGAGGCTTCTTGCTAAGTTTCTATTAACACGCATATCAGAAGATGCTGCATTTCAAAGGGGCAAGATACAGCTGACTGCTCAGTCAGCACTTCATACAAAGTAGGGGCTTCTCTGCATTTTAGAAGTCAAAGACAGGCAGAAGACATGACTTGTGGACTCACAAACATCTCAATCTGCCATGCTCCCAGCTCTAATACTGTATTAGTCAGCTACATAACACTAAAGAGCTGCCACTTTTAAACCCCAGATATAGGCTGCTGATCCGTGTCTGAAGAGACCTCACAATCCAGCTAAACAAGCCAGTGGGAAAACTTAACTGTCACCATATCGTAGGAGAACACGGACACATCCCTTTGGAGATGCTGGTTCCTATTTTTGCCTGCCCTTCAGAACCTGAGAACTCTTTTTCCTTCGCAGAGGAAGGAGGTAGGTGCACACACCTCAACAGCCTAGTGGTAGAGAGTGGGACAGGCAGGAATCTTTACATCTGCCCTACAGTGTCAGAATTGAAGAGCTCCCTTCCTTAAATAAGGAATTGCTTCCATGTGCGTTCCAACCTCCCTCACCCCAAACACACAGCTTCCCCACAGTAGCAGATAAAACTGTTGTCACTGAAATATAGCCTCCTTGTTGAGTTGCCAGCACACTAAGAACTTTATGCATTTAATTAATTCACTGAATTACTTTAAAGAGACAGAAAAAAATGCTTGCTAAAGAGTAATTCCATCACAAAGAAAGGTACCCGCAAGAATAAAGAGTTATCTGTTTAAAAGGTGCCATTAACAAGGAAGGATGAATTAATCAACACAAAAGTCTGATTTCAAAATCCTACGACACAATGGTTTTAACTGGATTATCAAAAATAGTGAACTGCAAGAGAAGACTAGAATTGCATATTTTTGTTACTTTAGTAAACAAAGCTAGTGTTTCTATCACTACTTATAGCAGAAAAGCTTTTTTACTTTTTCTCCCATCAAAATTCAACTATTGTTCTACACAAACAAAAATAATTTTTATTTCTTTGTATACAACAGTTCAAAGTAGGCAAAAATTTACACAACAGAAGACTTTCTCTAAGGACCGGACAGTCTTACGCAGTCATTCTGAGCAGTTTTCAGGAGAACTGCTAAAATGGGCCAATTGATCAGCATCTATTTGAATGAGAATACTGTGGGTAAAACTGAAAGGATTATACAAAGCAACACAGCCACTTTTGCCAGGGATGCTTGCTGTACTTCATAAAAACCTCACCTATGTGTGGCTGCTGAGCTGCAGCCAGTGCGTATTGCTGCTGCTGGGCTGCTGTTAACTGTTGAACAGTCAGAGCATTAGTCCTCTGGAAAAGCTATTGGAAAAGAAAAAAGATGCATTTCAGTTTTCAAGTCAGGGCTATAATATACTGGATTTACTTACAAAAAAGATTTTAAACCAAGCTTCTATTCTAATAAATTACTAAACTAGAAAATTGTGCACCAATATTCTTCTAGATTAAATATACATTTATTTGCCTTTGACTAAGTCACAGACAAAACAAAATTAAATGCATGATATGCTTAAATGACTGATTATTGAAGAGGATAATGCACAACTTAAAGGACAATTTGGCATGTTTTCAAGTCCAGTACTAACCTGCTGCTGAGAATTGTAGTCAAAAAGTCCTACAGTAGCTCCTGAAGAGTCCATTTGTACCTGATTGCCAGGATAGTCAAACTGTAGAGAATCAAGACCAACTTGTTCCATGGCATCTAGATTCTGATTTTCTGGATTTGAAAATTCTTCTACCAGAGGCTTGTGGGCTGTAGGATTGGGAAGTGGACCTAATCCTTCCGTGGTGCTGGGATTGGGGCCCAAGCGTTCAGCCACTTCTGTTGGGGAGGCTTGTCGACTTCCAGGGGTACGACTGTTTAGAAGAAATTCAAGATAGACTCTTCAGTCTTAAAGCTGTCCATGGACAGACTACAACATTTCTGTTTTAAAAGGATCTCTGAACTCAAGAGACTTTACAAAGGGAAGTGACAGACTGATTTTAACAATTTTAACCAGCATGCATTGATGGCTCAAGATAGAGAACACATTTCATTTCAAAGCATAATTTTATTTATTTTTTTAAACTTTAAGACTATACAGCTCTTCAAATCACTGTGAGAGAAACAAACTAATCTTTGAGGCTGTTTTGAGTGAAATAGAGTGAACTGTGGTCACCTGTAACTTTTGGGATGACTCTATTGCATTTTGCAAGCGACAATTATTGGAAAACGTATTGAAGAGAAATTAAAAAAAAAAAGGAAATGGCTAAGTATCTCACGCCGAAGGAGAGAAAGAGACAATAAAACTTCAACTGGAGAAGACAAACATACAATATAGCAAGTGTCTTTCACATCTCAAAAGCAAACAATACATTTTTCACCTTAAGTAAAATGGACTAATAACTGCCTCATTTAGCATTTGACTAAAACGTTTCATTTCCTACACAACTCATTTAATAGACTACACTACACCAGATGATTGGTCAGGGGAAAAAAAAAAAGCGTTCCTAATATAATCCCATTGATTCCTTCTCAGTTTCCCTAAGAATAAATACAGCCTGTTGTTCCAGAAGAAAATCTTTACAATGGAGCAAAATGTAGGTGTTTGATTTCTGTTGGCAGTAAGACAGAGACACAGAGCTGGAAATTGTTTACTATGCCAAACCCCTGAAAGTTCAATTTCCAAATATGAAGGGCTGGTGGCAATTGAGATGTAGGTGGCTACACTTACACATCTCTAGGTGCACTAGTGTTTAAATTCCCATCAGAGGGGATGAAAATCTAGTCAATACCATTGACAGAGCCTAGACAGCAACTCAACTGACCAGTCACTAGGTGTTTACTTTAGGGTAAAAGCTGAATTGTTCTCTCATCTCCACCAGCTGTATTGACTACATCCCCACTGACTACAGGGGAATCTCTGTGCACCTATAAACACCTACAGGCAAACACCTGAAGTGAGATGTCAACAGATTCACATCCTAAACAGATTCCCAACCCTGTATTTGGTTAGATTTAAGGTACCTTAATTTGGAGTGGTACCCCACCTTCTGAGTCAGGCCACATTGTTTAGACTACCAATTTTTACTGGCAAAAATCTAAGTTAACTACTAGGAAGGAGTTGTGTGAGAGAATCTGTGATCCCTTAACAGCATTATTGTGTTGGCAGAACTCTGTAATAATATATTGTTTCTCAGGAAACATACAACTTCCAGTTAAGTTTGCTTTATTTGTGAAAACTGGGCTCAAATACAAAATGCCGTCTTGCAGGATGAAACTACGTTTCACTGCAAGACCAGTATGGTATACTGCTAATTCTAGGATAGAGAAACAGCCTTAGTACTACCTGTTCTCCTCCCTCTTCAGGGCTCCAAAGTTGAAGTATCTGTTCCTCACTGAAGCACAAGATTAACGCAAAGAAATCTGCTAGTACTTATGCGTTTGCTGATACCAACTCTAAAGACCGTATAGCTAGAAATCAGACTTTTAGTGAGTTTATTCAACGATACTGTATGATCTATTACTTTGGACAAGATACTTTGAAGATAAAGCAGTTACACTAGGGTTTTTTTAATGTAACGACCAACCTCATGATGATTGTCTGTAACATACTGGCTACCATCTAAGTATCCTAGCTAGCAACCATGTCTTGTTCAACATACAAAACTTGAGTTTGAAGCCATTTAATATTCCTTATTCTTTCCAAGTGACATACAGTATCAACAAAGTGAAGAACAAAAGGAAAAAAAGGCAGTTATTTCAGTACATAGTTTAAAAGAGCTGTAAGTACAATAAAAATACAAGGAGGAGGACAGGACAAAGTTTCTTTGTTAATACTTATGTTTACCTAATATAGGTTGCTCCTTATATTGGTGCTGTTCTGTTGCTATAGTTAAAGTTGTGTCAATACTTCAATTATAAACCTCTGTTCGGAGGGCTTTATACCACCATTTTACACAGCCCATTTAAATTAGATGGCCTTTTTTTTTTTGAGAGAGAGAGGTTTACTGGCTTTGGATGCTTTTTTGCACTTGTATAATTTTTAATAATTTCTCTCTTTAAATAATACAAAAGGTAATTTGCAAGCAACAATTTCAAAATTGAAATAGATACCAGTAAAGAAAAGCAGGACAAAATTTATTCTGCATTTTCTACGTACAATATTGAAGGTAACTTTGTTTATCGTGCATATTGCAGCATGCATCCGAAAGGAGCTAATTTGAGCTCTCTAATATGCTTGGTATTATATTCTTTTAAATAGTATGTCTTGGAAAATAGACTTGAAGAATCCCTCCTTAGCCTCAGGTAAATACATTTTTTTAAAGGGTAGGAAATACTTACGTATGGGATTCAAACATGCATTTTAATGTACTTGTTCAATTATGAAACCACAGCTATTCGGTCACATTCATCACATTAATACAAATTTATGAGCAGCACTCTAGTTTTCTGATCTTGTTAATTCTGTATGACAGTTACAAATGCATCACAGTCATTTAAAAACAATGATTATTACTTTAAAAATACCCAATTTAAAATGCAGTTTAGTATTAGGAAAAAAACAGGCTGGCTGTGCTGTCATATAGGAGTTCACAGTTCAAAAGCTCGAGCTTAGTCCAAATTTTTTTCCCTCCTAAGAAAACAACCAAACCACAACACCATTCTATACTGTGAATAGGTGACATTTAGCTATGTGAATAGGGAAATACATTGTTTCTCCTTAGTCAAATAGATGGTTTCTATAAAGACTTTTGTGGGGAAATAATTGTGTTAGGCTGTGGTATCCACTAGCAAAATTAGAAGGAAAATTAAAATTCTGTAGGACTTACTCTCTACAACAACAATCAGATGCAAAAGTTAGAGTATTAAAAAGAAGCAGAGAGAGAAAAGAATTTAATTTCAAATTAAAAGGGTTAAAGTTTTCATCCCTCTTTAATTCACCACATTTTGAAGGTACCCATTTACTTTGAATAATTACTATATTAAGATGAATTTGTCTCATGAGAAGTGACACACACATTAATGACATCCTAAGAAACATGTGGCACAGTGGGAAAGGGAGGACGTGAGGTAGGAAGAATCAGTCTGCAGCTGGGTAATGTTTAAAGCTGACACACAAACCAGAACTGTAATAATGCCCTTAAGAGACATGCTCGTCTTCTTGAGAAACAGTTAAAAGCTTACTTAAAATCTTTGCAATCGGCATCCATTCCATTTGGCAAACCTCTGCCATTTATTTTAGTAACATCCTCATCATCTCCTTGTTTAAGATCTCTGTTTTTGTCCTCCTCAAATGGAGAAGCCTTGCCTTTCTGATCTCCTTTCTCAGGTCCATCTGTTTCAGCATCTCTAGTGCCCTGAGGAAAAAGAATCTGTTTGATTCTGAATATTGAACAGAACACAATAGGAGCACCACAAGGTGACCTAATTCTACACTACAGTGCACGTAAACAATACAAACAGTTTGTTTTCAATGAAATTGCATTTGGTGGGTAACTTGGTCATCAAGTTTCAACCACATGCAATTAATAACTGCCATAATGTGAAAAGGAATGCCAAGATTTATAATGGAAGAGCTAACTCAACCTTAACTATAGCGGTGCTGTTAAAGCAGTAACACTTCAAATTAGATAAAGTTTATTTTATACAGTTAAAACATCTAGTACAAAACAAACCCATATGTAATCACAGAATAGAAGAGCTAGCATAAAGCCCATCACACATTTTAAATTAAGCTATTTGCAATCTTTTTCCTACCTTTATTTAAAGGTGTTAGGAAAGTACGTTTTTTTAAGACAGCTTTTTAGCGAAGATTCCCAAACCACTTCCCTCTTCTGCCCCCTCCAACCAAGGAGGACAGACAGATAGCAACTACACACTTCCTTCTAAAGAGAAGAGTTAAAAAAGGAAAATGGACAAATAGAGTAGAAAATATAGCCATATAAGACAGTAAGACCATAGTAGGTAACTAGGCAAGCTTAACACACTGCATTACTTACAAAAGCTCCTTTCCTAAACCGGGAATCCAATTTATCAGCTGGAGAGGAACTTAATACATATTCTACCATGCTCACTCCAAGGCCACCACTTTCTGATCGTGGAGACAATACAGCATTTACTTCACTGTTTCCATGAAAACCCTGTCCAGGCTTTCTCTGTACCATAATAGGTTGGGACATAGAATGGTCTGTTAAAAACAAACATATAAATAGATAAATAAACCTACTGTATTTTTTTAAATACAACTTGTAATGTTTTTGCATTTCATTACAGAGGCAATATTAAACAAGACCAAAATTAAATTAAATAAAAAATTCCAAATCCCAGTTTCAAAAAGTGTTATTGGCACACAACCACCAGTGCAGTATACATTTTCACAATTAAAATTAAAGAAAAATCAAATTTAATACACAGTAAAAATTTATAATATTAATTTACTTTGAAATAACATTTAGTAACCATGACTGATTTTTCAATCCATATACATCAATCACTTACGAGGAGTTCCCCATGCAGTCTCTCTCCACTCATCACCAAGGAATATCCCTTTTTGTCCATCTTTTGCTGAATCATCAGGTTCCCAAAACTTTTTGGCAGGTAAAAGCTGTTCCAAAAGAGAAAACGGTTTTAATTTAAACTATGCTTATAAATGGGCAAAAAATAGCAATACTATTAAGAGGATATGCAAGTAATTAATTTTAGATACCAAAGTCAGCTTTACATAAGGAAGCATGCATTGCCAAAGAATAATTATAAACACTTTAAAGTTATGTTCTGTTACTGAAGCTGATGTATAAATAAATTGCTCAAATGACCCCAACAAGACTGAGATTCTGAAGTTATGAGGGAGAGATACAGAATATAGAAGCAGCTGTGAAAAAAGCTAATCAAATTAATCCCTGTGTTAAACCAAGTCAATCCTCTCAGAAACTTTAACTAACACTGCCTTCTTTCTATGTTGGCTCAAAAGCTTGGCCTTGAACTAATACTATCATGATAACCAGAAACAGCAGCAGTTCATTGTAAAGTTCTGTTCACTTAGAAATGCATCATGTTCCAAATTTTAGAAAGCGACTAACACACATGGTGGCAAGTGAGCTCCTTTAGACCATAGGGATCTGCTGGTTACAAATCTGTGACATTCAAATTTGTTCAAGTTCCACATGCCAACGATTTCATTTAGCTGTATGATTTTTTTTTTTTCATTACTACTTCTAAAGCAGAAAGTTTCAAGTTAGATCAGTATCACTTCTTGTACTGTCTTCAAGGACAGAAGACTTAGTGTGGCATGACAGAAGCACCGCACAAAAATACCTCAAATGTCAGCATTCTTTTCACTTTTATTTTACTACTTTTACTTTATTCCTGTAACTTTTCCCATCAGTAGCAGTACAACTGCCAAACTCCGCATATCGCGTTTTCTCTTGAATATGTAATTAAAAAACTGTATTCTCAGACAATATATTACGTACTTTATAAGGTCCATCAACTGAAACTACAACGAAGACAACTTGCAAAAAAATAGGGAAGAGCTCTGAAGACAGCATCGTAATCCATCAAATTTTGCAAAATGCAATGTTCAATTTAAAATTTTAAATTTTGTGAATTCAGAAAAAAAAATGTAATCTGATAAAACTTTGTTTGCAATAAACAAATACATTCTGAAGCTTTGATTCTTCTGCTACTTAAGTGACTAGAAAACCCTTCTGAACTTCACAGCTGTTTAGTATGAGCCTTGATGAAACTACTAACAAGAGAATTTTTTTTAGGTATTTCTTAATGTAGCATTGAAAGAGCTTGTGAAAACAGCTTAAAGAAGACATTAAGATTGCCATTAACAGGCCACAATATTAACACTGAAACAGAGGTGACAAGAGCTCCTCTAGAGTACCTTAAGGATTGCCGATCGCTGTTTTTCTGTGCTGCCCAGAGCTCTTGCCAGAAACAAAGTCTTTTGACTAGCTAACCTACTGAAATCCCCGGGTTCCTTACCTAAATGCATTAACACAGAAGGACTCACAGAGTGGAGGATGATAAACAGCTGAAGCTCAACAAAACTACAGGGGAGTATTATGCTTGCAAGAGTGTTATACTGTTATGACCTGCCCTGACAGAGATGCCCACTTTCTCAATGCATGGCAGAATCATCACCAGGTATCAACCAAACATACTTTGGGAGCACCAGGATATTAAGTTTACTCCTAATTTAAGGGATGAAGTTAGCCATCAGGGGACAGAGAAATAGATTAATAGAATTTTACAACTGTGGTTCAACTAAAAGCAAAAGATTATAAATTTCAGATCAGCCTATGCTGATCTACTCGTCCTTTTTAGCTTTATATTGTAACAAGTTTGCAATACTACTTATTTTTCATTTTGTAGGATAGTGGTAGAACAGAAAACAAGCATTTCATGTATCTATGAAACCTTGGCTTTGAGAAAGAGAATCACGCTTTATTTTAAATGCAGTCTAAGACAAGTTCAAATATGTGTCCAGCTGAGATGAGAGCTATGAGAAATACGAAAGTGAAGATGTCAACCTAACACAACCTTATCAGAATAAAACAGATTGAGTAATATCTTGGGTGTCATAAAATGAGCATCACATTAAAGAATGCTTACCCTGAAATTAGTAAATTCCACTATCAGACAGGTGTTCAGAGAACAGAGTGTAAGAACAATATGCAAATTTAGAGCAGAACACACTGCAATAACTGGTTTTGATTTCAAAACTCATTCGCAACTCATTTCCTCATTTCTACCAGAGGAAAAAAAACGCGTCCATTGGTAGAAAGCAGCAATAATTCCTCACTGCAAAAGTACAGGTTGTTTGGGGGGATTTTGTTGTTGTTGTTTAGGGGGTTTTTTTAGGTCTGCTTTGGTTTGATTTTTTTTTTTTGGTGGCTTTTTTAACTACATACTCTGAAATTCCAAACAGATATAAAACTGCTTGTGGTCTTCATGTACTCTGGTGTACACAAACAATATAGAATATCTTTAACACAAAACATAATGCATCATCTATACTTCAAGAGGCTAAATTTAAATTGTATTTTACTGAAGATCAAACAGATTTAGAGAAAAAGTTTTTGTTAAGATTTCTACACAAAGAAGTCCCTCAAATATTTAAATAAATGAGATTTTTAAAAGTTTACAATTTTGCACCTCCCTGAGGGCCACTAATTTAGATTTATTATTTACTTATTTTTGACAGATGATGGATATGACATACACTATGCTTTTTTAAAGGGATGTTTTAGCTATTGGATTGCCATATAAATGAGCAGCCCTAGCAGCTGTCAACTATTTCACTGTGGAACTCAAAAAAAAAGAGTACTTTTCAGAAAAACAAAACAAGTATGTTCCTCTTTAACAGACAAGAAAAAACCCCACTTGATTAGTTCTACTGAAAAAGACTTAATCAAGAAGTCATCACAAATTAATACAAGTAGCTAAAATCATGTTTTACCTTTTGATAACGTGTTTTGCTCAGTATTTCCTGCATTTAATCCAATAAAAAAGAAACTTTACAAAAGATACATCCAATCCTAATTCAAAATAATGGAAAAGATTGCCATATTTCTTACTAAGCTCTTACAACAGTATGCTAAAAAGTGTCTTTTTCAGCATCAGCACTGATCCCCGTTATGTCTCTGCCAGATGAACAAAGCCCTTTTCTACGCACAGATAATAACCAATTATGCTAAAGCTGCCTCTTAACCAGCTCTCTGGTAAGTAACTGCACAGTCTCAATTACCAGCTCTTGAATTAAGGATTTTTTTTTTTTTTTTTTTTAATTTATTTTTAAGATCAGAAGTTATTCCTACAGAGCCTTCTACAATTTCTCTGAATGAAGTTTTGACACCAGAAATGGATACATTATCCCTAACATGAAATATGTCTGTGCTTTGGCCCTGTAAGTTTCTACAAGAACAGACTTTATAAAAAAAAGATTTAGTTTTATAGTCTGTTTGGCAATTAATTTTATGTATGCCTGTATTAGGTCACACTAAAGGTCTTGAAGCCTGCTCTGCTGGCCCTGAAATGGCAAACAACAGATGCCTAGAGAAGAGAAATAGCACCACGTGTCAGTATTTCTTCAGAATATTATCATGACCTTAAGGGTCATGACCTTAAGGGTCATGATAGCTTTTGGGAGCTGGAGCCAGAAGCATCATCTGTGTTCAACCAATCTAAGAGCTAAAATTTTAGAAGACATTTAGAGAAAGACACTTGCAGTACAGCAGATCTCTTGCTAATAAAACTTTAGTCTGTTTCTTTACAGAATAAATTAACAAAGAATTGCAAGACAGAAACAGATCAAGGAAACCGTACATCTGGCTCATGTTATGCTGTCCTATTCCCAATACTGATTGATACCAGGCTCCATCTGAAGGCAGCTCAGATGGATAACTTAACAGAAGGATTTCCAGTACGTATTATTTCCAAAATGTGTTATGGTACAATGAAAACAGATTTCATACTATATTCCTTTACATCAGCACATGGAAGAGATACTTGCTTGAGGATTCACAGACAGTCTTGATTTTAGTAATGATGTGAAAAGTAAGACTTAACAGCCTCCTAACGTCAAGTATTGATTCCCAGTCGGGGGAGGGGGGGGGAACCAAGAAGGAACAGAATTATGAACAAAAAATTAATTTCAGTTCAGAGAAAAATCTATCCAGACAGAGAAAATGAGGGAGAGAACAACTTCCCAATAGCTAGAAGCAGATCACTTAACATGACCTCCCTTTCACACCTTTCAAAGTAGTCAGAGGGCAGCACGTAAGAACATACAACTACCAATTCTAGCTTACAAGGCTATTTATGAGGACATTTCCTTTAATATTTTGGAAGGTTATAATCAAAAGTTAAAACAGCCATGGAATCTGTTCCAGAACTACTTTATTGTTGCGCAATATGTTAAGAAAATTACTGAGTAAGTCAGCCTAGCTATGTGAACCTGTATTACCTCAAGATACTTGGAAGATGCCATTGAAATGAAAGACATAATAACTGCAGGGTCACAATATAGTATCGATTTCTGATGCTATATTACTGTACCAGAACTCTGGCTCTTCATGTACGTGCTTTTTTGTTGTACCTTTTTTTTTTTAAACATCTTCACAGATCCACAGAATACCATGAAAACAAACAAAATCATGCAGAAATATCTCCCCCAATCTGAGATAACCTAAAACAAAGATCGTATAAGCAGTCATATATACCTCAATTTAATTCCCAGGCATTTGTGCCATCCTTCACTTTCACTGCTTTCAATCTTTCAGAGTACTTTGTGGGCAGCAAAAGAACAAACACCAATATGAATTTTACCCATCCACTCTATCACACTGTTGGTACTACCACAGATACCGTACTAACACCTTTATCTTTCAAAAGGAGTTTTAAGAGCTGGGGGGGCAGGGGGAAGCAAGCATATCCAATGTGGCTACTCAGCTTTCTAAAGAACAGGGCTTCATCCGTTACTGCTTTTTCAAATGGGAGAGGGTTCAAGAAAGTCAACATGGAACCCTGGATGAAGCAAAAATTGCTGAAGAGCCAACTGATTGGTTAAATGTTTCATTAAAGTAAAAAAAAAATCAAATAAGAATAGCCATGTGTCAGCCCAGAAATGTTCATGGCATTTGTTTTTCATCAATAAGTTATGATTTCCATAGACATCACAGTCCTACAATCATTTTAAGAAAGTTAAGCTGAAATATTGACACTGGTTCAATATCAACTGAATTAGGTAAATATCCAGCAAGACAAAATGATCAGTATTTGAAATCTTAGTTCAACGTGAATTTATTTCATTACCACGTCCTGTCAGGGCAAGTAACTCTAATGCCTGTTGATTACTTTCTAAGGAGTTCAGGGAACTGCTTTTGAAGGAGCTAAGTCATCCTCCATGATCTTAACACTCCCCCCTCCCCCCCCCAAAGTACACTGACTTAAAAATCCTTCTTCCCTCTAGCTAAATTATACAATAGCACTCTTCAACCTGGTTAAAATCTTCTTTTAAGGAGTAATTACCAGTAAAAAAATAGTAAATTACCCCACAGTTCTGCTAGGGTATGTCAGTTTCACTTTTTCTGGAGCCAAACCTTTTTTAGATCCCAGTCTCCTTGGCTTCTCAGAGGTAGTGAGCAATTGTTTCACTAGCTTAGATACACTGACACTGGAAACATGCCTCATTTCATAGAATTGCCCAAACTTTCAAACAAATTACCCTGTCAGTTCCCTAAGAGTATCAGTCATCTAAGACGACTGACGCATTAACACAGTAGATCCAGTCAAGAACCATCCCAGTGCTCTTGCAAAGTACTTAGTTTATCTTCACCTTAGAACAGAAATCTTCAGTTGCCTGAAAAATTAATTTGGTCTTGAGAAGCTCTTTGCTTCATATCGTATTATTTAAGACTTCTTAGATTGTATCAACATTTCCAAACCACCCACTGGATTTTCAGCCCTCAATAATTACCTCTCCCATTCCCCGAGATTCTAGGGCAAGAGCTTGAAACTCATGATTCATCTCATCCACAGATCGAACCTGTAGGGGAAAAAAACCAAAAAAGCGAATCATTAGTCAAATAGATTTTCAAAAGTTGAGTTTGTAGTACTCCACAAGACTTCTGACAACTGAAAGCACACACAAAATTTGCTACTCAGTCTAGGCTGAACATGAGTTTAGATTTCATGAACAGATAGATTTAGTGACCAATTTAATGAACCATGCTAAATATAAACATGCAAGAAATTCCAAGAGACTTTAAAATTTTAATCTTCATATATCTGGATGGATACCACTCACCAGGGAAACAATGACCAATATTACATTTGCAACAAGTGCAAAAAAAAGTGAAATTTAAGATTTGGACATACAATATCTTTTGGAAAGGAGATGAGCTGTTGCACACAATGTTACTGAGTACGCTTAGCAGCGAACAAAGAAAAGCTCACAAGAGAGGTCACAAAAGCTACTAGCAAAGTGTTGCTTTTAAAATCTAGTAACTGATTGCATTATCACAATTTCTTGTGCTTTCTTCCAAGAAATAGCAGTCTTCCTTCTCTGTGGGTTGTCTTTTTGTTTGTTGTAAATATGAAAGGTATATTACTAAAGCAAGAGTTGCTGCTGCAATAAAGCACCTCCTCTTCCATGGCACGCAGACATAATGCACTGGGTGCATTCTTTCCTGAGAAAATAGTTTCCACAAGGAATTTTCAAAGCCATGACAAGCTTAGAAAAACAAATAAAAAAGGGAAATTCAGAGCTGTTTCTCCCCTTCCTTCTTTCTCAACAGTGAGATGCAGCAGAGTAAAATGGTAAAGTTATTCAAGTTCAAAGTAAAATTAAAGTTTCCTTCCCAATACCAGTCTCTCCTGAAGAGTTAATGTCACCTAGTAAACCCATCTGTTTACATTAACAAATAAAATGAAATTAAGTTACTCCATACAGCTGATAACACATTAAAATCACTTTTCAAAAAATACTCAAATACTAGGCAAAGAAACAATCTTGTGCTTTTAATATTCTGGCGCAAACAACTTTTCCAATTCTTTCTTAGCACTGGAAAAGTGTTAATTACCTGTCAATAGATGCTCTATTCTCAACATTCTACTCTCAAAATATTGTGATTGCCCCATAATCATTATAAGCCATTAACTTCTGAAGTTGAGTGTCTTTGTACTTTTGAGGAAGAAATTTCACAGCTCACAGGAATATTCCCTCAGAAAGAACAATATTTTAGTTAAGATGGATTCTGAAACCAATTCCCAACAATTTCAGTGAGCTACTGAAGAACAAATTTAGTTTCACAGTGAATTATGGCGGGGGCGGGAATCAGCACCTTGACCTTTTTTCCAGTGATGCTGACATTTAAGTCAATTAGGTTAATTTTATTCTTTTAAAAACTGAAAGCAGATTTTCATGTATCCCTATAAAAGCTAAAGACCTTTTTTCAAATGAACTAAAAACCAGATTATTTAAAAAAAGAGCTTCTTTCACATAAATTTTATTAGCTCCGAGGGATAATCAAATCTGTGTGCATGCACATAGAAAAATTAACTGTAGAAGAGGAATTATTTAGAAAGAAAAATCAGAAATTCAAATTTTGAAGACTTCTGAATTTGGATATTACAGTTTCTGAAACCAGAATTTCTTCTATAGATGGTTGAGAGAGTTGATTATCTTACCATAAGCCACTCCCCATGCTGAAGTCACACACTTTGGTTTCAATTACAATCAAATAGTAAATTAGATACTTCTGGTTCGAAAGGTGATTTTGGTCTAACAGTACTTCTTAACAAAATTTGTAGCTAATGCTTGCCAAACTATATTTACCATAAACACTACCCAAATCACTCTTAGATAAAAAACAACCAAGCTTGAAAGATGTTTAAGATTGTTGGTTATAGGGGGTTTTTTTGGTTTTGTTTTTTTGTTTGTTTTAATTTTTGGTGGTGTTAGTTTTGTTTGTTTGTTTGTTTTTTCTGCAAGACCTAATATCAAATGCTTATTTTTCACAATTCAGCAAAGATCAAAAACATGGCCACACACACTTCCAAGCCTTTAAGAAAGAACAATCCAAGACTCAGAGTAATAGCACAGCTAACTCTTTTCCTGAGCAGTTCAGAGTCAACTGTAAGAAACTGAAGTTTTCTGAAACCATAAATAAAATTTAGTACACTGAACACTGATTTTGCTCACTGCCCCCCCTTCTTACACACGTGAAATTTCAGTTAGTGTTACCTATTGCTATCAGCAGCAAGATAAATTATACAGTCCTTTCACTGTAGTGAAGAGGGTCTCCACTTCTGTTTCCATCAAAAAGAGCAGTCCACAAAATCCTGTCCCATATCATCAATACGTGTTTCACGTATCAGTTTAGAGACTGGAGAAAATACAGGCAGTGCTATTATCATCCAAAGACCTGCTTTCTTCAACACTACCCCTATCACTACAAAAACATCCAGAACAAGGGCAACAAAGCTAGATCTACTACACATAAAGACATGCCCTCTCCCTGAAGGAGGAACTTTGGTTAGGATCATCTGTATTACCAGGAAGTTTTATTTTCTCTAATTCAATGCCAACATTCATCTAATTCATATGCTCCAGAAATAAACATTTTCAATATATACTTTTTAACCTCAAATTCAGAACATTCAAAAAAATTTTCTCTATTTTTATTCATCCCCTGTCATCTGGAATAATTCATAAATCAAAGAAGAGGCCTATGAAACATACTGCTCAACATCTACAATTTTTTCCTGGTTTTGGCTGATTACATCTTTTTTCTTGTTTTTTTTTTCTCCCCCACAATCACTCTGAAGACTCCATCTTTCTCCATTTACCACCTACCTGCTTTTGGGATTAGTTGCTAGATCTAATCTTAGTTTTCAGGAGTTGAATGCTAATAAGCCTTTCCAACTAAGAGAAGCTGGCAACCGTTCCACACTTCTGATACACATCAGATCATTCCACAGGGCCCCCGAATTATGCACAAATGGATACTACACACCAAAGAAGTCTTTGGGTAGAACAATTCCTCACACACTGCTGCTAGATAGAATGGTTTAAGTGTATCCATGAACTTTTCCCCTTTGACATACTGATAGAAAATTCTGATCTTTTTCCCCTTCCACAGAAGCTGGATACAACATACCTGCATGTATTAGTCCATTTTTCACCACAGCATTAGGAATGAGATTTTAACAGAGTAAAAATGAAATTACATCTATTTTTAGTAGACTCTCTCTTCCTAAAATTTACACTCTCTCTCTCTCCCCCTGAAATTCACAAAATAAATTATTTTAAATCTAGAGTCCTACGCAAAAACTTTCCTTTACTCTCTCAAAACTCCTAGTAAGATTAGTTATCTCATTTCTCTGTATTTCACTACTACCTCACACTATACCCACAAGACAATCCTCAACACTGAATGCTGCAACGTTCAACCAATAAATTGAATTCATGACAGAGCTGAGCACATCTAGCCAGCTACCGATGAACAGGACAGTCCTTCCATCCTTCCCCCCAACAGCTTTCACCACTCTCCTTGCAATAAACTTGGTAATCATCAAGTAAAAGATTTGATTCAGAAGTTTTTTTTCCCTTCTTTTTCCATGCATGAGAACTTCACCAGATCAGCCA
Organism: Aptenodytes patagonicus; assembly: GCF_965638725.1. Lineage (NCBI taxonomy): Eukaryota > Metazoa > Chordata > Aves > Sphenisciformes > Spheniscidae > Aptenodytes > Aptenodytes patagonicus. Next base: position 11,647,121 of record NC_134951.1, on the reverse strand, counting down.
GCTGAACTGGCTAAAACACCACAGCAGCAAGACCACTAGATTTGACACGGGGAAAGCAACAAGGAGAAGCTGATCTGGAGCAAGGTGGAGCAGGAGTACCTGCTTAGTGGCAGCTAGATGATAAACCAGTAACATGAAACCGTGTCCTGACATAACTCAGGACAAAATTCAGGAAGCAGACTGTTGACTGGATAGTCATCTAGGATTACCACAAGAAACACTGCTTAAAATAATATCCATTTCTGGAATCCAGGCACCCAGACCCAGGTCTAGGGACAAGTACTCTCTCCAATAACCTTGAATCCTGCCAGAAATAAGCTTCTAACATTTTCTTGCAGAAGGAAAGATCAGCCCCTTTGTTGAAAAAAGAGTTGGGAGAAAAATAATAACAAAAAATGTAATATAAAAAAGAAAGACATGATGACTTCATTTTATACATCAAAAGTGGTTAAAGCAGCTGACCAGAAAGTAGGAAAAACACTTTTCCTGCATTAAGAAATTCCAAATCTCATCCCTCCCCTCCTAGGTGAATACCCTAACCACCATGAAAAAGAAAAGAAGGACACATTTTGCAGTTGAAGGTGTGGTACTAGGCCAGAAATTCAACACAAGCCACCCGGTAATTACAGTACCGTGATTGGAAAGGAAGGGAAAGCTGTTGTTCACATTGCAAATGCTTAAGCCTTTTTCTTTATTTTGCTGAATTACTTTAATGCAAAATACCTTCCTAGTAGTTTTCTACAGGGAAGTAGAAAACTGTAGTTTTCTACAGTTTTCTTCTGCAGCATTTATCTTATGTATGATATATGCTTATGGCAGAGACTTAGCATTATCAGCAAGTTAAACTAATTTAAGAACACAAAAATGGCTATATTTTAAAACACAATACATAGCAATTCTGCCAGACCTCCATTAAGTTAAACAGTCTTGTAAAGCCATGTCAGACACTTATGACAGACTAGATATTAAAAAGATGTCCAACCAAAAACATTTCACTTATGTCACAAAAACTTATGTCAGACTAGATATTAAAAAAAAACCAACCAAAAACATTTCAGGGGGTAGCCAGCTTGAAACTACTAAATAAAAACTATGTTTTAATACAAATTAAAACATTAGACACAAATCTAGTAGAGATTTATAACAAAGGACAACAAGGGAAAACTATACAACAAGCCTAAACTGCAAATCCCCAAACCTCTATTATGAAATACTACAGTTCAGGGCTGTATATAGAAATTTCTCTTCTAGAATATTTTGCCAAATTACCTAACATTTCCTTATTTTGGTTTAGAAGATAATGCATCCAGATAAAAAAAGCTGCTCAGCAGCTGAACAACTGAACTATGTTTTGTACACTAGTTACAAAATACTAAATATTTTGTGTAACATTTGAAGAAAACATGGCATTTGTTTGATTAAAGCTGCCTTTGGCTAGATGCATCTTCCCATACCTCTTTGAGGCATCAAGGAACCAAAGGCTCGCTTACTACCAAACTGGTTAATAAAAGTTGCTGCTCCTGAGTAATTCAAAGTCTACAGGTATGTTGTGTTTTAAAGAGTTAACATTTTTTGAGCACTGTATGTAACAGTAATGCAACTGCAGACTTAACTAAATACTCCAAAATGGAGCAGTCCAAGCTCCTTAAGCAGTCCGAATAAACAAGATGTTAGGCATTTCTGACAAAACACTTAAGCATGGAAATGTGTGTTAGGACTTAAAATTGGTTGCTTATAACCTCAAAAGCATAACACCTTCCCCCAGTAAGTATTTAACAATTTTCATTGCCTTAAAATATAGTGTTCTAAAACCAACTCAAACTTTTTGCAGGCAAGTGAATAATTCTTCATCCCTATATTTTAGGCTTCTTAACTCATATTCTGAGATTGAGCTATACTTCTGCACTATATTACCCTTAATACATTCAAATGCTCTAACAAAAACAAATTTAGTTTGTCAATTTAGTTGGCCTGGCTCAGCAATCACTCTGGATCTTAATGTTGTTGTGTTTTATTTCCTTGTGAACTTTGTATTGTAAGTTTGAGAAGCAATCCTACCAGTGCTGAGGACACTAGCAATGAAAAAAAAAAATTAAACTAGGAGATTTCTGCAGCATGTAGCAAAGCAAAAAAAACCAACCAAAAACAAAACAAAAAAACCACCCACAAAAAAAAAAAAAAAACAAAACAAAACACTTAGCAAAAGCACTGTCCAGTCTGCTGAAAAAGCTAAGTCACAAAGGGGCAAGGTGATCATAAGAGCTGAGACTTGTATACACAACACTGACCAAATGTTTTGCTTGCTTTCTTTTCAATAGGAATATCGGTTATCTGGAAGCATGCACACAGGAGAAAGGAATTTCCCAGGTTTTTATCAGCAGTACATATATAAAAATATATATAAAATTATGCTGGATAGCATCTCACAAGCCACTGCCAAGTTTGGAAATTACATATCTACTTGCACAGTCCTCTGCCAACAGACCATACGGAGCAAGCATAACAGGACACCACCTCCCATGAAGAAAAGCAGAGGAAAATGAAGCACATCTTGCCACCTGTTTCAGAGCTACGCGATGGTTCATTGGCCTAACAAGACTCAGGAACCTGGGTTCTGTTCCCAACTATGGAATGAAACGTGCTCTAAGAAACAGGTAACTGCACTCATTCCCCCCGAAAATGAACTCTTCCATCACATAAGAAACTTGCCTCTTCCTTGCACAGGCTTTCATGCCTGCCTTCTCACCCAGCAAGTTCAAGCTTTGCTCTAAGAGTGGCAGAACTGTTTAGCACAAGTTTTTCTAAACTACTGTCAGGTGTCCTCAATCTCAGGATTTTAATCCCTACAGTCAAATACTGGTAGAAATACCAGCCTCACACAAATTAATAATAACATGTCTGTACTGAAACCAGATTTTATAACTACTTATAACACTTACACTGTTTGCTCCATTTGAAGAGCTAAAGTGATATATTCCAACATAAGTAGGGCATATAGTTTATACTAAATAACTTAGCAGGTTTCTCAAAGTCTTTTAATCATGCAAGAAATTATCCACTCAGAAGAGTTTCTAAGAAATGTACAGAACAGGAAGTCAGGGTGACAGATGTTGCAGAAGTTTGTAAAATAAAAGTCTAGAGAAGAGACAGTAGGTAAGTTTATATATAATTTTACAAAATTTCATTTTCTTTACTCCTGAATATGGCAGATGCATTTACAATAACATTCATTTTTCAAGCATACAGTTTTCAAGAACACTAGAGGCAAAACATGAAGTTCCGCCAATAATTCTACTGCCCAGAAGTTTCTAGCATCATGACTTCTCCCTCACAGTCCAGTACCCTTTGAACAAGCTCTGTTTGTTTTTTTTTTTTCCTCCTCCAGCAGGCAAGAGGAAACCAGGGAATACCTACACAGTCTGATCTTCTCAAAGTGGGTGCTAAAACCAGAGATGAAGAAATGGAACTACCTAGTCTTTAGGCAATGAATTGAGTCACGGATAGTGTAAAGAAGAAATTCAGAATTTTTAGACTTCTCACTCCACTATGAATACCTAGTTGTTTGAAAGAAAGCTGCTGATAAAGCACACAACTTCTCTATATCACCAGCATAAAATGGCAGTGAAAAACCCCAAAGTTTCAAATATATGCCAGTCTGCTTCAAAATCTACCTTGATTCTTCAAGCCTTTAAACTCTGCATAACCTCAAGGACAGCCAGAGAACACTAGAGCATGTTTCTTTTAACGTATTTTACAAGAATTACTATAGGGAAGCATATGTGTTTTCTACTTATCTGTCTATAGCAGGGGAATGGACACTTAAAGGATCTGCTGTTATCAATTCTTTCAGCTGTTTTCTAAGAATGTTCTCTTTGGACAATATGTGTATTTAAACTAACCAGATTGCCTAAAACCTGAAAAAAACAGCCAACTGTAAAAAACCTTCAAAGAGAGTACTTCTAATTCAATAAGCCTCATTTTTAATTCAGTAAGAGCAGCAGCTTAGCCTTAGACATTAATATCTCATTAAATGTTGGCCAGCATAGTCCTTCAAAGGAAGTAAAAAAAAAGTCTAAAATAACACAGAAGACTTTATACTGATGACAATTAAGCTACTGGAAATAAAGTAGGCTATTTACAATTAAAATTAAAGTAATAGAAGCTTTGTAACAAAAATTAGTTCAAAGACTGGCATTAGTACATCTGTGTTACGATGGATTTAAAGCCAGATTCTTCAACCTTTTCACTTAAGAAGCCAAAAATTTAAGAGCACTTATATGTAAAGGCAGCTATCAGCACATCAACAGCAGAACTTAGGGTAGGCAGAAGCAGTAACTGTGGACACACACACAAGAGAATTTTTTTACTTATCAAACAAAATAAAGGAAGCAATCTTACAAGCAAAACTTCCGATTAGATGTCTAAAGTCCAGGTTATTCATTCTCATCCAAACTAAAATATTCCCTCAAACCATTTACCTGATTACGTGCTGCCCCCCTGCTTCCCTTCACATACTTACCCACCACTTTGCTTTGCTCCCTGTGAATTCCAACCTCCATTGTCTTCACTAAAGAGAAAAAGCTTTCACATAGCTCTTTCTTTACCTTCACAAAGATACCCAAGGGCCCTCATCACCCTGACTTTAATGTAAACTGTAGCAAACCAAGGTAGTTCAGAAAACTAAATGTAGCTCCTCCGTGCAATAAAGCAGCGTCACACATTTTCATAAGCCCCAATTTCAATCACATGAAAAAAAGAAAGAAAACTACATTCTAAACCTGCTGATAAGAACTTAGATTAAGCAAAATAAATAACACTGCCCCAAATTTAAAATATTTTTGTTTACTTGACACCTTGAATAATAGAAGAAAGTGAGTAAGAAAATATGAAGAAACATACTGCAAATGCAAAATGCCTGAATGACTACATGCAGCCTTTTTTTCCTGAGCTTACTGGCTCCCACCACCTTACCCTGGATGTCTACGCAAAACTCTCCTAGAATGCCTAAAACAAGTTTTAGCTTTGGGACAAAACTCCACAACCACATAATAATCATGTTTGGAATGAGGCCTCACTTGTAATCCCACCTAGAACCTGGAGCACACGGGAATAAAATGCAAAGAAACTTCAACTGTCTCCATAAGCAGCCAGCTCTGGTCTCTGGTTCCCCTTATGTCAGGCTCCAAGGTGCACGAATACGCGTTGACTGCTTTCCAGCCCATGTTACCTCCAGAAGCAGTGCTACCATTCAGATTTATGCTACTGTCAATAATTCCTCGCAGACCTGAACTGATTCTGCACAGAGCTATTGCTGTACAAGTACACAGAATAATTTATCTATATGTAAATCAAAGATAACGCACAGTTGACCACATGCTATTTGTTTTGCTGTCTCCCTATGCTAATTACTGAATAAGCACTAAAGTACGAAGGGCTCAGCTTCAAAGAGCTCTCAGTCTAAGCATAAGACAAATTACAAAGATTGATACAATGACAAACTGAATTGGTAAAGAAAGAATAAAGTAGTCATTCACATTAAGACACTCAATAATGCATGAGTGCCAGGTATTTGGAGACATCAAGGCAGGTGAAAAAGTAAAGGCTAAGTCAAGGAGTATGTCAGGGCAAAAATTTAAAGACTAACTCAAGAAGTATGTCAGAAAGCACAAAAAAGCTGAAGAAAGCACAAGCACGCTTGTGAATATACTTAATAAAGATGCAAATACTACCACAATCCACAAAAAGAGGGTAGCAGTTCACAGCTTGGTAACATATGAGACAATATGCAGTGGGTGGGAATTGGTCAAGTATCTCATGAGCTGAAACTATCAGCTGCAGTTTGAAATGTTGCTGAAAAGGTCAGAAACTATGCAGATGCGTCAAAATGGAAATGTGATTGGAAGGGGTGATTGATTAAGGAAGAGAGTCTCTGAAGAACAGAAGTTACATGGAGTAAACTTGTTTGCACAAGTCAGGTGACTGCAATTACTCTCCTTGTCCTGACAGTTAACATTAAGATGTCTATTCCATGCACTACATGCTTGAAAATACTAAAAATACAAATCAGGTATCTGCAAAACTCAACGCTGTAATTTTCTTCTCTCTAGCTAGGGAAGTGATTTAAAGTATATCACAGAAAAGTTCTCAATGCTTTTCTCTCAGTTGAATTACATGAAAACATCTTGCAGTATGTCACAAAATACTCTTTTTTAGCTATTTCAAATCAAAGAGAGGGGAAAGACAGACAAGTTACCTCTTTCCAGCTATGTCTGCTGCCAGAACTGTGAGAGTCACAAGTAGGTAAAAAGGTGATGTCTCAAGTACGCAGGTTGCAAGACATTTAGATTTTTTTTAAACACACAAAAAGCCACAGCCTTAAAATTCACCTGAAAAACTTATGATACTTGCTCCAAATTATACAGCACTAGCATGACGGAAAACTCTCACCAAGAACTTATTAAACAAGGTTGTTTTAACAGCGCATACAATGTTTTCCAAAACAGGAATCGAGTGCCATCCCCCCAGCTCTCCCCTAACCACAATGGAAAATCCTTCTAGTCTAAGATTTCTTTTCCTAGTTTGTGAAGCTTGAAACGTTTTACTAATTTGCAAGTTTGAGAAGCTGCTTAAATCATACATTTGACATTCATAATCTGGGTTTCTAGTTAAGTGGAGCTAAATGCTACTGTAATTAACTGAAGAAAATAGCAAAAGAAAAAAATTAAAACCACTGCAAACTTAACACAGAAAGACAACGCTTATAACAAAGTTGTTATAGAACCTGTTGATTGCAGAAACAGAAATAAATTATCTTCAGAACAGCTTCAGGTGGACATTAACTTTACAGGGAGAGGGAGCCATCAATCAGCTAAGATAAAACTTGAGCTTTTACTATGATAGACTAGCAATTAAAGGAAAGTATTTATGTGCTGCATAGTTGCTTAGCACTTGAAAAAGTCTTAAAGTATCTGTTTATGAAAGTTATTTTGAAAGCACTTTAAAATAGTTACGTTTTACAATTATACTTTATTTTTAAACTTAAGTAAAAGTTGCAAACAAAGTTAGGAAATCAAGAAGTATGGACTGCAAGTTCACTTAGATTTCTAGGGACAGTTTTAAGTAGAATCTATAAAAGGAAGAACTAATGATTCAGGAAACGCGACTCCCACTGTAAGGTCAGGAAACAGATTATGTTGTTCCCAATTTGAATGATGAGATTATGTTCATTGTTCCAAGGGATGGCTACATGACTGTGAGGTCTCATATGGGAAAATTATTTCCCAATTTCCATTGCACAAACATATTAGCATATCTTACTTGATCAACCAAAACAATCTTATTGTTTAAAATCAAGGCAAAATTTTCGCTAGAAATCGTCCAATTTATCCTGGAGGCAATGTTAAACACTTGCACATTTTATTAGTTTAATAACATCCACGCATTTTCTCATGGCTATATTAATTCTAATAGATCCCCATGGAAGTCATGCTGAATACTTGCAAAACCTGATATATAGAGCTTCTCCTCCATACCACAGAAGTGCTAAAAAGCTCTTGAACTCAGTAAGACTCTTTCCTTTGTTCTCTCCATCCCCCCCAAAAAAGATTTTTCTTTGTTTTGGCAGCTATTCACAAAACTTCTCCAGAAGTTTGTAAATTCTAACACAAATGAGTTACAGCAACTGCAGCTCATCTGAACCTTTGTACAAAGACACAATTTATATTCTTTTGTTTATAGCACCACTATCCTTTGGATGCTTTGAAAAGGCTGCTACAATCAGAGCATTTCTCTGGCATTCTTTTGCTTATCAACTCTTCCTTCTTCAGGATCTGACAAAGGCTCTGGTACACCTAGCTGCAGGACTCTAAAGTTTTCACCATCAGTTCCTACCCTTTTCCCTCTACTGAAGGCAGAGAGCAGGAGCAGCAAACATTAAAATTCATGACCCGATGTATTTAGCTTAAACCGCTGAAGTGCTTAAGTACCTTTGCCATGAGGGAGGGAAGGAAATAGGGCAGATAGGGGAAAAGACAGGAAAAATAGCTTGGGCAATATCACACTGCTGTAGCTCTTTGCTTCAGCACGTGGGAAGAACATTTGGAAGTATTCTGACATCCAAGAAAATATATTCTGAGCTTCCTAAAAACCTCATCTCCGCAACTCCAAATATTACGGACTGCCTGCTGATCACTAAGCCTTTGTATCCTAGGCAGTTCTTCATTACAGAAGTGATGTGAATTAAAGACAAACAGATCACTAACCTATCTGCAGCCCCATGAGGATGTTAACAAAAGGATGATGCCAAAGTGGATAGTGGTCTTCCTCAGATGCTGTGCTACCAAAGAGCCTGAAGTGCTTTTTTGGTCTTGAGGGAAAGGAAAAAATACCAAAACCCCAAGTGAGATAGTTTTTATACTTAGTTCATTATCCTTTAAAACTCTTTCCAATATTAAGTATTTTAAACAAAGATGAATGAGACCCAGGGATGGTTATTTCTAGATTAAGAAGTTTATACTTAATCCTGCCAGTCAGTGACTAGATGCTTACTGCTGTTTTAATATGAAGGTGACAATGGAGGTCTCCTGACTCAGATCGCACTTTTGGCTTTGACATCTCGTATTGAAGAACTGCACATGCATTACCTTTCAGCCGAGTGTCCAAAGATTTTTGGTTACCATCTCTCATGCAAACGAGTGCTCCTCTAGCCTCTGCCCTCCCTTATGCTGCCAATTATTCTGTATAGCCTCCCTCTCTGCCAGCAAAGCAGTTCAACTTTCCAAAGTTTTTGCCATATGAGTAACTGCTGTCCATCACTGTAATTTTCTGTTGCTACAGCTGAAGTAACCTTAGAAGAACACAGACAGAATGTGAATGTTAACAATATCACACATTTCTGTGCCTCTTGTTCTGAAATGTTCTATGAGCCAATGATATTAGTTTTGAGTCAGAGTGGCTAGTTAATTTAGGCACCATCATGTCAAGCATACACTCATCAAAAAGATTTTTCCACCTCAACTACGTGTCGAATTCCATTCAACTGTGGTGTGTTTGAACTTCCTGCTCTTCTCTTAAATGTGTGTGGCACCTGAAATTTTTCCATCGCAGTCTTGATAATTTCCAAATCAGCATACATTAAGCCTCAGTTCTACCACAGAACTCCAGGATAACCCACTTGATCTTTCCCTGTGCTATCAATGGCCTCTAATACTACTGTGTATTAACTTAGAATAGAATATTTCAGTTGGAAGGGACCTTCTAGTCCAACTGCCTGACCAATTCAGGACTGACCAAAAGTTAAAGCATGTTATTAACGGCACGAACTGCCTTCCAACTATTGACATGTCACTGATAATTCCCATAGTTCATTTCTCAATAATCCCTTATGAGGGACACTACAAGCAATTCTTCAGTCTTTTAACCAGAGTAAATTAAATATCCTACTAGACAAATAATTATCTTTACTAAAGACGTTGTTTTGCCTTATGCTTAATAAGATGTTCAGTTCTTTTGGAGACATTTCAGATTGCTTTCAGAAGACCAAAATAATGTTTCCCTAGTCCTCCTAGGAATTAGTTTCTTGGAATTAATCACGTAAATTTATTAACTTGTTATTCTGACTTAGAATGGGCTACCCGACTTCTTTAGCACTTCAACCAATTTGAAGATTCTTCAAAATCCACCAGCGATTCCAGCCAAGTTGATCTGTTCCTCTTAAAAACAAATTGCTCACAACAACTCCTCTTTCAACTCACTGCTATGTATCACTCTAAGAGTCAGTCAAAAGTATCAGGCACCTTCTGGTACAGAAGAAAATACATTCTGTATTTACTTGAATCCACCTGTTAAGGCCTCAGGCTTATGCCAGTTTCTTGCCAGAAGACTAGTAGGGTTTCAAAAGATAATTTAAGCTATCCCTATTTTCAGTATATGAAGATTTCTTGCTTTTTATTATATTTTTGCTTGCAAAATCCCTGCTGAATTTACAATCTTCCATTTTTGTATTTCAATTTCTATACATTTTAAGTTCCTACTGAATCAGTGAGGCTAGAGCTCCATTGTCTTCATGAAAAAATGGTTCAGTCTTGCTATATTTATCTAAAATGCTTTTTTATTACTTTGGCATTGTCTTACATTCTTTGACTGCATTATGACATGCTAAAATTTATGTCAAATCCACAATTTTAAGATATGCTTAGTTGAATCAAAGATTTCAGTATCTTCATTTCGACTTCTTACCTATATAATAATCTGGGCAACTGGCTCTAGGTGGTCCTGCTTGAGCAGGGAGGTTGGACCAGATGACCTCCAGAGGACTCTTCCAACCTCAACCATTCTGTGATATTTATCTACTATTTCTATTAATTTTCTTTCCAGTTTTTCTCTAAATGCATCAAAATATTCTATCTTTCATGTATTCATCTACACAGAGATTCTGTCTACTCAATACTCACAGAACACAATTGCAACTAAACTCCTTCCACAGTTTGCATAAATTTAGATTTTAGAAAACCCGTTTCTTCAGTACTTCTAACTCAAGAGTTGTCTCTTCTTCCCCCAAAACACTGGTACACAGAACACTCAAATCAAAGAGCTGAAATGGAGAAGTCACCTGATCTGTTCTTGATTTCTGTTAGTTCATATTGCTAAGGAAGAATGGGAGCAGTGAAAAATGGCAGAACATAAAGGCAGTACTGATTACAGTAAGTTGGAAAACACTGTTTTCACATGGGTAACAATGCACAGCAAAGTAAGAGTAGTTTCCCCTTCACTAAATCTTCATAATGCGTAAAACCAATGAAGCACTTTAAAAAATGAGAGTACTTGCCCTGCATCCCCCATTCAGGTTACAGAAAACACACGAGGTTCACGACACTTACCTGCTGGAGGAATGCAGAAATATTTTGATGGACCTAACTGATTATTCAACAAAGCTGCTGATTAAGACATGGCTCTGATTCCCACTGGGGATGGAAAGCAGGTGGCAGAAGACAGATGCAACTGTTACTCAGCATTTACTTAATTGGTGAATAACGTTATCTGCACAACGTATCAGCCTTGGGAAATGCTAGTGAAAGTCAGCACCGTTGCCTTTATAACAGGCTGAACGCTGGCAAGGAAAAACCCAACATTTACATACTCAGGAAGTGTGTCCAAGTGGACAAGTCGAATATTGCAGAATTTTTTATTTACAGAATTGCTTTACAGTTTCTGTATAATACAGAATGTGATACAGTATGAAGCAGGATGTCAGGGGAAAAGATTTTTTATTTTGCTATATAGATCAGTGTAAGAGGAAGAAAAACAAAGTAAAAGAGTAAAACCAGAAAAAAATGCCAAAAGAAATTAAAGAATGAGAAAAGACAGATGAAGAAAAAAAGACAACAGGTATTCCTGCTTTCAAGGTCAGCAAATTTCATTTATTCACATTTGCTCCTTTATTTACTACATTTTTTGAATACATTCCGTAAGTCCTTGGGCTTGGGAAGGTGCAAAAAAAGTTCCTCACAGACTTAAGTGTGGCACATTTAAAAGAGTCCTGGGGAAAAAAGCCATTCCTATCTGAAATTCAGAATGAAGTGTTTAAAGAAAAATTAGGAAGCTGTATCAATTAAACATTTAGGGGTAAAAGCTTAAAACTGGATTTTTTTTCTTCTAGGTTACTATCCGCAAAAAGAGAAAGTTAAGTTTTGATCTACACTTAATTCTACTACTTCTATATTACCTGAACAATTTTTTTTTTTACCTGCAATTGTAACAAGTAAGATTGTGTGCTAAATCCGTATTACTTCTCATAAAGCCTACCAGAAGCTAGTCCCTTTTCAAACTAAACCAATTGTTTTGCATAAATTCAAACCTAATGATTTGATGGTATTCTAATAAAAAAGGGGTACTCACAGAAATATGAAATGCTTATGTAAGTTAAATGAATGGTTCAAACTGAACATTTCAAAATTATTTTATGTAGTTTTATTTATAACTGCTTTAACAAAATTAACTGGAAATTTTAGAGTTTGGGTTACTACAGGCTTCGAAAAACTAGCTTAACTCACACATAACTTTCTTAAAGATGTGGATTCAACACAAAACACAGGAATTGTTTCAATGAAAAACAAATAAACTACCTTCCGAACGATCTATATGAACGCTATCTCCTGGGGGCCAGCGGTGTTTGCTGGAGTAGCCACTCAGCTGCTCACCAGCCCACCTCTGGAAGAAATACCCAACTGTGGCATCATCCTGAGAACATCCACTGAGGGGTACCTGGACATTGGAAGCACCTGACACTACAGCTGCAGGGATGCTGTGCGGAGTGTTTCCACCTGAATTGAGCCCTGATGTTGCTTCAACTACTGTTCCAGCTGGGACAACCCCTACTCCAACCCCACTGGCTTCCTGACCAATGTTCGCATGCATCATTTCTCTGGTCTCCTGCCAGGCCACTTCATTCATGCCTAGGAGAACACATGGAATGCTCATTCCATGTAGAAACCTAAAGAGAATAAGTCTTGATAACATAAAAGGCTTTCCCACATATCTTTAAATATGCAGTTGTTATAATTAGGATTAAACAAAAAAATCCAAGCTATATAAGAACAATATTCATTGTCAAAATGTTTATTGATTTAAACTTCAAACTTTAAATACCATTACAAAACTAGGCCTCTAAGATAAACAAATAAAGTACCACAGTTTTTACAAGACAATATATTAATATGGTAGAGTTCCACATATTATAAATGCTTGCCCACATATTTCCCTCCTAAAACCAATCAAAATACGATTTTTCAATCATAATGGCAGCAGTTTCTTTTACATTATTACTCAGCACTGATGTGTAAAACCACTAATTCTGTCATACTGCTATGTCTGATTTTATAAATTTGTAGACTATGTCATGAAGTAGCACAGAAAACTAACTTCTTGATCTGAACTATATCTCATTCTTACACACCAGCCTCAGTTTTTCTTTCAAATTTGTTAAGCTATGTAAGGCTCTAACACAGTAATTGACATTAAACATCTCTAACCCACATTATAGTACATTTTGGGGTTTTCACAAAATGAAGATTTCAGGCTCAGACTAAAATGAAGTTTGCCAACTCATTTTTGAAGCATTTAAGTCTTGGCTTGAAACAAGTATAAATGACAACAGCAAAAATCTCTCTCTGATACTGACAAAATCCTCTTCAGGAAAAAATACCTGCCCCTGAACACATACACTTAATGATCTCCACACATATTCTTAATCTACCATAACTGAAGTATTATCAATCTTTTAGTATGTAAATGGACTTTTTAAGGCAAGAGGACTTATATGTATATAAAACCCCAAATATCTCCTACAATCTTAACTAAGTACTTTTTTTGGGGGGGTGAGGTGGGGATTTAGTTTTCGAGTCCAAATGTCTCACTTTTCATGCTAAACAAGTGTTAAGTCCAAACAATAAAACCTGACATATATGGAAAGATATTCAATCAGAATAGAACACTTAGGTCTGAAAATGTAGACAAAAGAAACCACAGTCCTCTAATCCCTCTACACAATCCTACATTTTTAATCTAGCCTTATCAACTACTGAATGTCCAATCTCAGGGAGATATATAATATATAGATATATGGTAGGAGGATTTTTTTTATAATCTTGAACAATCTTGGTTTTGTGAGTAACACATAAGAGCTAAAGCTACTTTGTCTTACTATTACTCTTACAGTAGAAATGTGCTTATTGTCAAAATACCCTAACATCAGTTCTGCAACTTCTTCAGACTACATGACTGACTCATCATTGTAGTATGCCCAGAACTAAAGTTTAAGCAATATATATCGTAATGGAGATAAACAGCCAGGTACTCGAAAAAATATGAGTCAAAACAGACAGACTCGTTATTTTTAGCTCAACTACACAAAGTCATGTCCAGCATGTCTAGCTTTGTATTTAATCAATATGCACATGTAAAGACTTACAGAACTAAACACAACCACCCAGATTTTAAAAATTCACTTCCCCTTTGAAGAGATTTGTGAACAAATTCTACACGAAACTTCAGCCAGCCACACAAAGAAAAAAATGTATACAACTAGTTCAATACATCACTCAAAATTCTTCCTCAAAATAACATGGATGAAATCTAAGCACAAAATTATGAACATAGGTCTGACAAAACCCTTATTTCTATTACGATTTACATGCCAAGAGCTTTATAATGGAAAGAAAGACAACCAGACCTATTACCTATAACTGCAAGTTTTGCCAATTTCTCAACAGCACTGATGAAGCAAGAGGTAACGTATCTTAGAATTGTATGAAAAATTAAAATTGAAAATAATCAAAATTACAAAATGTACACCAGATTACTTAGTCCAATGTACACGAACATATGTTGTAAAAATCTGCCTGTTAGAAAGGCTGCAGATGTGATATTTAGCACAGTCAGTAGAGGACAGGATCATATCACCGCTCTAAAGTTTAGTGGAAATAGATACATATAAAGCTAGTAAAAGTCAAATGTGGATTATTACAGAGATACTTCTGCTACATTTCAGAGTTTTACATTTCTTTCTTTCTCAACTCCTAAGATGGTCGTCATAACCTCTTCAGACATATTTCTTCTACATGTCTACAACTGTTCTTAAATAGCCATGTTTAGAAAAAAAATAAATCTGTTAACCAATAATGAAACATAATCTTTAAAGATATTGCTAGAGATGACATCTGGTCTTTATTTGTAAGCTAAACATTTCACATACCAGCTTGAAAAGCTCTTGCCTACTATTCTAAAAGCCACAGCAGGTATTCTGAGTGGGATTCAAACTAAACCTTGCTATAAAGTTTCAGTATGCAAGCCGTTACTATAAAATAAATTTTATATAACTTGTTTGAAATTACACCCAAGCAGCTAGAACTGAATACGTTTACATGTTCCGATGTCATTTAAAGCTCTCTTCCACTATATGACTTTGAAGTGCCTCCAACTTCATTATTAGAAGCACTACACAACTGGTATTTGTTGCTATAGGAGGAGAAAACGAGCTTTTAAACGAAAGACTTCTTGTCCCATTTCTGAGACAAGAGCCTGGGCACTGGCTTTGCGACAACACTGGAACGGTTGCATTGTGTGGAATAATCAAGACAACAGCTATGTTATGGGTGGGGAAAATTCAACTTAAATGAGGTAAGCATTTTCAACTAAATTTATTGACAAGAATAAGAAGATTGGTAACTCTCTCACATACCTATACATATAATACACACAATGAGAATTATTTATAAAGTATGTCTACTCTACAGTTTTATGTCATTTCCTTTGTAGAGTTTCTATTAGAAACTTTTTAAAAGAAAATACAATGTATTAATGCTTGTTTCACAGGAGATTCCCAACACAGAAAGAATTTAACATTCAAGAGAATTTAGCTTTTTACTGCAATGGACAGTGAATTTTTATATAATTCCACATTCAGAAAGAACCATGAAGACACACAAGCAGGAATTCAAACTGTCTACTGGATTACTTGCCTCTGTGTGTGTAAAAACTTGGTCTAATCATTTTGGGGTTTTAGAAACCACTGTACAAAGAAAAAAAAGATGACGTTATCAAGGAGAATGCTTTCAGCAAATTCTACATATGCTGATTATTCAACGCACACTCACATATCATTAAATCAAGGGGGGAAAAATATCTAAAAGTGAACTAGAAAGTGCTGTTGAAAATCAGATCTAGTTCATAGTATTCAACAAGCTGATATCCTGTTAACGTACTTGCCCCAAACATCTGCAATATCTGGCTCAATGAGAACGCTGCAAAGAAACACTTGAGAGTGCAAATCTTGAGGAAAACATGTACATAAAGCTTTCAACGTGCACCACAATCCTACATGAGATGTAATATATACTGTCACAATAAGAGGTATCTTCTCATCAAGACAGGCAAATCCAACTTTTCCAGCCAACTGCTGCTTGCACTATTAGCTCAATCATGATACCAGATACAATAACTGCCTCAGCACTGTGCCAATATCCCTAACATAGAAGACAAATATTAAGTATTATAGAGTGAGACTATAGAAAAAAGTACCATTCCCTATTAACGCAGAAAAAATACTCTTCAAACAACATGGACTTTCCTACGTGCAATATCCACATAATAAACTGCAGAATCTGCATTATCAAGCAGTTTCTCACATGCATTTGCCTACTAACCATTCTGCTGGGACAAATTCCAAATTTTCAACTCTCTGAACACTTCAGAAAACTGTCAGGTGATTTAGTGTCATTTCTACACATAAAACACAAACTACACCACCACTAAATTATCATCTCCCTTTTTATTCGAGCTTCCTTCTCCCACCTACCTAACATATTTATATTCGCATTGACACAAATTGAGTTGTAGACTAGAGAAAGGTAGACTAATTCTCTCAGCTTCTCAACAAAACTAGGTCTGTTGTTAACATTCGGTTTTAAACCTAGACGTGACTAAATATAACAAAATACTATGTTTTATATGTAAAAATGGTAACATGGGGTAGTAATTATATTTCAGATGCATTCATATCCCACATACCATGACTTGATGGTATAGCTCTTCAGGTAACTAAAAAGGCCTAATTGCTCAGTTGAGACGCAACAAAGACTTCAGTAAAAGAGAAAGTAAAATAAACCTGAAAGTATTTTGTTAACATGTAGCATATAAGTGACAAACAATTAGGCACTATAAGAAGTTTTACCGATTCTCATTTGCAATGACCTATATAGCTCATACACAGCTACATTACTCAGAAAAAAGCATCCCAAAATCAGCTGATATAACCTCTTTATCGCATCACATATAAAACATGCTACATATTTTGGTGTTAAGCCATCTTGCTTCAAACAGTAAGCCAGAAGAATATAAAGCGTCCCGAGTATATCAATTTTCTCTCAAGGAATTAGAGTCTGAGGTTATGAAATACACGAAAGAGAACAATGCCAAAAAAAAAATTCTTTGCACAATGACTGCCAGGGAGATTAAAACCCAAACTGTTAGTTGTAAGCACGATCCACTCAGGGCAGCTGGCATTTTTCTTAACTTTTTGTTATCGTTGTCTGCGCAGACACGTTTGAAGAAAAATTAAAACCTAACACTTCATTGTGTGGTATCAACTACCAAAAGCATTTGGCCTTCTCGCTCCACCCTCAGAAAGCAGTCACTATTCTTAATAGCACTAAAAAAGAATAATACAAGTTTTCACGCTTTCGGTACATTTAAACAAAGCCCATTTTATCCAAATTCCACACGCACGCAAGTGCCCATGGGGTTGCCGAAACGACGCCCCCATCTCCCACGGCTCCCTCAGCGGCTCACAGCACTTCGTACCGAAGGCTATTGTAACACCCGGCGCCGTGTGTCCGCCCCCCCCGGGCCTGCCCCAAACTCCAGTCACCCTCACGCGTGTATGCGCCCCAGTACCTCTCCCCACCTGAACCCCCAACCGCCCCCGAGGGCCCTGCCCCCGGACTTCTCTCAGGCAACAGCTTCGCCCTCCAAACCCCGCTGGGATGGAAACTGCTCCCCAAGTCCCCGTTCCCCTCGGCTCGCCGAGAGCACAATGCCTGCTGCCCCCCCCCCCCCCCCCGCCCCGCATCGCCGCCTCCCGCCCCCCTCACACCGACGGCGCCGCCACCGCCTCCCCTCACGGCGCTCCCTCCCCACCTCGGCGCCGCTCCCCGGCGAGCCGGGAGGACACAAAGGCGGCGAGGCGCGGGCGGCCGCCGAGCAGGCCCCGCGCCGCCCGGTGACCTGCCACAACATGGCCCCCTCCCGCCCTCTTTCTCCCCTCCCTCTCCCCTCCCCTCCCTCGGCGCGCAGCCGAGGCCGGAGACAAAAGGGGGCTGGAGGAAGGGGGGCCCGCCCGCTCCGCCCGCGGCCTACCCAGCGCGTCCCCGGCCCCCGAGGATACTCACGGTCTGGCTGGCGGCGCTGCTCGCTGCGATGGAGCCGGAGCGGGCCCTGGGACACCCCTGCCCGCCCGCCCGCCCGCCGGCCCGCCGCCCCCCTCCTCCTCCTCCTCCTCTCGGCGCCTCTCCTTCCTGCCTCCCCTCCCCCCCTTCGGCCGCGAGGGGCTCACAACAACATGGCGGGAGGGCGAGCCCGGCGCGCACGGAGGGAGAGGGACAGCGAGAGCGCGGCAAACCTCCCCCCGCCGCCACTCGCCCCTACCGCCGCCACAGCGCATGCGCGTCCCAGCCCGGGAGGGAGGCGGCGAAGGAGAGGGAGGCGGCGGCCCCCAGCCCCTTCCGCCGCGCACCGCGCATGCGCTGGGCGGGCACCGAGGGGGAAGGGGCCGCCCCTTCCCTCCCGCCAAACAAACCGGTCAAAACACGGCTTTTGTGGTTTTTTTTCCTCTTTTTCATTTCTCGCTTTCGGGGAAGGGTGGCGGCGGGAGGCGGTGCCCGCCCGAAGGCCTGGGGTTAGGAGACAAAGGGGAAGGCGAGGCCCGTTTCTAGGGGTACCCGGTGGCTCCTGAGGGTCTCGCTCCCAGCACCGCCCGCGGGGGGGGTTACTTTGGTTTTACAATAAGCAGAAAGGCATCGCCGTAGTTACTATTTAACTACTGAGCCGATAGTTGCTGCGTGATGATTTTGGGAAAAGAGTCAATTACTTCCCTTCCTCGAGAGAGTTAAATACGGGATCTCTGATACAGCTGGGTGGTTGCCGTTGGTAAATACGGTACTGGATGCTAGTGAACACTGCTAGTGATGGTTTTTAATAGCCTCACTCAATACGAGCATAACTTCTACTTATTTAGCAGCCCCTGAAAAAGAGAGGGAGCTCTGCCTCTCAGTGATTTTAAAATACGGATTTCACAAGAAAATCCACTATTTTTCTTCTTACCAGTTCTTAAAGGAGTCTGGCTAGAGAGTACTCCATTTCAGGAAACGGCGCACAGATGCCATCCACAGACCGAACCTCCAGATGAAACCCGGTTATCAGTCCTGCGGCGGCCGTTCAAAACACTGCTACCGGCCGTTTTTTCTGTAGGCGGAAAGGAGGCAGGCTCTGCCAGCCCCAGTGACTCCTTCTGGGTACGGCAGGGCGAGAGCAGGTGAGTTAGGGTGCAGGAACACCACGCGTACTGGTGCTAACGCTGGCAGCAGCAGTTGTGGGGATGAGATGTCTGGGACTACCAACTGTGTTCTTAAAAATAGAGATGTCTCGAAGGAAAAAACCCTCACTGTTTTCAGTATTTATAGACACGGTTAAAAACATGAAAGTTTCCAGCTCCTGATAAAGATAGAAAAGTTTTCCCAAGAAATGAAAATTATTTCTTCGGCTTAATACTAGTTAGCTAAGTACCCAGACGCCTGCAGTCTGCTGCCTGTGATCCCCAGCGTCCTGTTCCACTGCCACCTTTGGGCTGTCTCCAGGGAGGCTGCAGGGCTGAAAAGCCAATTCCTTTGCTTACTTGAGGAGAGAAGGCCTCTAAGTCTCAGCCTCCAAGTCAGCCCTTCCCTTCATGCAGACCGGCTGGGACTGAAGAAGACACTGTTACGCTCTTGGCATCCTGAACACTTACAGCAGCTGGTCTACGTTACAGCAGCTCTCCAGCTTAGCCCCTTTTGGGGACCCTATTTGTCCTGGATAATTCTGATCAGTGTTTGTATAAAGCATTAAATGTTCAGGAAGAACTCAACATGCATTTGATAAGCATAAGCTTGAACGACTTCTATGTGGGTCTGCTTCTCAGTACTGAAAAACCTAACCTGATCACGAAACAGAAAAATGTTTAAGTGCAATCAGTTTGGGATTTGATCTGAGAAATACAATTATTTGGTTATTTTCTAAAGTATTTTTCTGAAAAAAGAAAAACAAAAAAAATTCCTCCACCACACACCTCACAATTTAATAATGGCACTAAAGTTTTTGGCTCACGCTAAAATAGTTCAAGAAAAGTCTTTCCCTCTTACCTTTGTTCTGAGTGGAAACTTTAAAAGTACTTAATACTTCAGATAGTTTAAATTGGTATCACTCCATTACAAAACGCTTTTCCTAGCTATTCCTGTTTTTAAGGAGGTGTTAACAGCTGACTGGGCTCTGCTTACACTCCAAATGTTTCAGATAAACTCCATTAACACAGTTATGTTTTGTTTTTTCTGTGAATAAGCATCCTCAATGGAAGATACTAAACAAATATACAGTCTACAGTTTAGAAAAGTAGCCAAGGATATGGAAAGCTGCAGTCCTACCGACCCCCACTCAGCTAGTGTCTAATCCTGAAGATGTCTACATTTTCTAAAGCCACAAACTTTGGGACCTAAAACTGTCTACATGATCAAAATTTGTACTGCTGTGCCATGACATCCACGTCCCCCAGCAGTTTTGACAGACTGTGCTGTTAGATATAGCAGGGTAGCAAATAATTAACCTGTATTAATCAAAACCAAGGTATTCCTCCATGGAAATGAAAAGAAAAAAAAAAAAAAGATGTGGTAGACCTTCTCAAAGCATCTACAGAAAAGACGCAGGTACCTACAAAAGGTTGCACTCTTAAAAAAGTGTGCAACACCCTTTACTCCCAGGACTGGGGAGCACCCAGATCTGATTCATTTGCTCAAAATTCACAGGTCTGACTTCCTTAGTCTCTTGAAAATCCAGAGACTACTTTGGCTGCCCTCTGCTGCAGCTGGGCTGTTCTGCAGGGAAGAATTCAAGATCTTTGTCTCAGATCTACTTAATGGCCTTGCTGGCCTCGGAGTCATAGAATCATAGAATGGTTTGGGTTGGAAGGAACCTTTAATGATCCTCTAGTCCAACTCCCAAGTCTAACCAGCCCCAGTCTAATCCCCCGTCTAACTACCATCTTACTGCTTAAGAGGAGCAGTCATAAATAGGTGAGCCTCACTCAGTTCTCTGAAATAACAGCCGCAGTTGACTACCTACCACCTTCACAAGCACAGCAGTGCAGCTCGAAAGCAATTAGACCTATCTGTCCACGTTCCAGAGAAGGGCCCTGGAATGGTGGTTTATATCCTTAGCCTGTCCCTTGTTACCTACATCTCTGTAAGATATGCTGACCCGGACGTATGTTTCGTGCATTTACAGGAGCGGATCCCGTTCTGAAGTTATTATTTTCCCCACATACTGTGTAGCAAATCTAGGCACCCAATGCACAATTCTGGATTCCACTTTGTCAACAGACATGATTCCACTTTGTCAACAGACATACAATTAATTAATTAAAAAAATCAATGAGTCTGAAATACTACATTCACGAGACTTGCTGTTAAATGCATTGCTGTAGGAATCGGTCTATACTTCATGTTTTAGGCCAGCAGTGACCATAATACATAGGAGGGTTTACTGAGGTAAGAGCTCTGGCCCAGTGGGCCAAGCGTCCCCTTTGGCTAGCCTCTCCCCAGGGCCTCAGAGAAATGTGCTTATAAGCCACAGACTCTTTGTACAGAGTGACTTTCCCATCCACGTATCCTTTTGCCCCACCATTGCTTCACAAACACAGCCTTTCCCTGCCATAACCATTCACCATGCTAACTCAGGGTAGACTGTTCTGTTCTATTGCTTTTGACCATGTAACCTGTTCATTAACTCTGCTCCTGCTACATCTCATTGTACCAATACTGTTGCCTTAATTCCTACAAGCTTCACAGCCTATTCCTGTCTCAACCCTCTCTCTTTCGATACAGAAACATTTGGCCCACTATATGCAACTGCATCCATTGTCCAATTCTAATGTTTAAAACTACACATCTTTAAGCTTTTTTCCCATGTGTGGGAAGCACTCTTCCGAGTTACCTTAGCATCCTTCAAATTTCCCATTTGACACAAAAACTGGTACAAAAAGGCCTTCCTTTAGTATGATTCCTGTAAACCCATTTGACAACAGCCAGGCTCTCAGTGCGCTGAAAAGCCCAGTGCTCTGTTGCTCAAAATTGTGGTAGTATTTCCATTTGTTTCCCCTATCTGACTGTGCAACTGTAAGTTTCTTCAAGGAAGACCATCTATTCTGTTTTGGTTTTGGTTTTTTTTTTTGACTAGCTAGCAACTGGCATAACATACTGAGCTGGTGCAAATGAGAACACTTCAGTTTAGGACCAACAGAAAATTCACAGCTGAATTATAATAAATTTTGTCACTCATCCCATTTTTGTATGGGATACTCATTACTATACTACTGTTCTAAAATGCAGGGATGCTGACCTGCCATTCAGTTACATGGTCATTGCTCCTGTAGATATGATCAGCTTTTCCAAAGAAGCTGTTCTGCAAGAGGTTTAAAGGAAACGCACGAGAGGAGGTGTCAGCGAATGGAGTGCACAGCCCTGCAGTACGTTTCTTCATGAACTTGTCCCAAGAAAGAAGTGTCTCTTGTGGATGTCCTTTGCTAAGTAAGTCTGTGCTAGAATGGCCAGGAAGGTGTCAGCTGAAGTCTCAGTTCACCAGCAAGACGGTTTTTGTCCCTGAGTCATTCACCCCCTCATAATTGGCTGAGGTATAAACAAGCTTCATAAACATACCTCAGAGTCACAACCACCAGAGACAGTCATTGTAACACAACAAGAGTAACTAATAGCATCACTTCATGTATGTGAATGTGAATAGCTTTGGAGTGGCAAAGCCAGAGATAACGCCAGCTGTTTTTTAGATTCACATTCACTTTGCTCACAACAGAGTGGCTATCGGTGCTTACCTTAAGAAAAAAGCCTGCGTGTCTCAATAGAAGTATATTTGTCTTTCCAGTGGTGAATTAAGTTCCAGGAACTCTTGCTGAACGAAGACTGTGGCTCTTAGAACTGAAGATCGCATATTATACTCAGTACAAAGAATGAAACCTCAAAGGTGAGCATCAAATTGATTCTCACTCATTTTATATATTAAGCAGTAATGAGTAAACACTCTAATTTCTAAAAAAGGGAAAAAAGTTCAAAGAAATATCCCAGGCGATGGAAGCAATCACAAGAGCTCTGAATAAGAGGCAGTATTTTTTTTGTGCACTTAGAATAAGATGGTTCAGCCATATCAGAACAAGGAAGAGTAGGAAGAATGCATTTTTTTTTTCTCTCCTAAGGAAAAACATTTTAAGAATCCTAAAAGCATATCCATAAGTTTTAATTTTGTTGTAAAAGTCTCACCCACTTAACTTGCGTGAACTAGAAATTCTCTGTATCTTCAGAAATGAGAAGCCATAGTACAGGGATAAACTAGAAGAAAGATCTGCAACAGTACTTTGGCTTATATAATTTCTCTCGGTTTAGGTTCATCAACACCCTTCTACCTATTGCCGTATCAAATACTGATCCTCCTAACTGCAGTAGCTTCTTCTGACAGGGCTCTGAAGAAGCAGCCGAACACCAAGTGGACTTTGCTTAGGGTAACATTGGACATCTGTGGTCATGTCTGCTCTTGTGGTGTAATTACTAGACTATATATTTTTCTTCTATCTTAACCATACCTGAAGCTCCCCATAATTTCCTGTTCTTACACAGTGTCAAGGGGGCCGACCACAAGCAGCAAAATATGTCTACGTGACTGGACACATCATTTGAATACCAAAATGCAGCACAGCCATATTAGCTCAGAACTAGTTAAGACCCCCATTCTGACTCACCATTATAGCATGAAGACATACCCACTGGCCCCCGTTTCCACGTAGAGAACCCAAACCTTATTCTATGCCAAACATGCCTTCAGAGCAACAGGGCATAGCGCAGTGAATATACAATGCCAGAGATATATTCAGGAAGAGAAATCCTAGCTTGCTTCCTGAGCATAGACAAAATGGTTGAGCACTGTAATACTGAAAAGTAGGTGTCAATGTTATGCATGTATTGCATAAAGTATTACATAAATAGCGACAGTGTATTCATACATATGTGGGCTTACCTTTAATTATATCTGCAGGTTTTACAGACTTCTAAAGTACCTCTTCCATTTCCAATGCATCCCTCTTCCTAGGCAGTTAGTCAAACAGAACAAAACAAAAAATTCATCGAGCTTAAATAATGTATTTTTTAATATTGCAAAATTCAAATTCTGTTTCTGAGTCAGCTCTCCCTCCCTTGCAGTACAGGACCCCTCTCTTCAGCTAATCTCCTATCAGGGCCCAACAGCCGTTCGTGCATCCGCACCCCCCAGTGCTGGGGTGGAGGCACAAGGGTGAGCCTGCCTCTGTAGCAGAAAATAGAAAAGGCAGGGCAAGAAGGAAGAGCAGCACTGTTTTTCTGCAGGAGCTGCTGGGGGAGGAACCCACCACCCACTCAGCTATACCTTTGCCGTTCCTGTAACACAGAGCAAAGAGCTTTGCAAGTGGGAAGCAGAGATTAGCTGTTCAAATGGGAATAATCAATTCTCATTTCCCTGGCACAGGAAAAGTAGGCACCAGACCACACCCCGCAGCCTGCGGCTTGCTTTGCCTACTGGCTTGAGCTGGCTCCAGACGGAAATCCAGTTCAGCTGGAAAACTTCTTCCCTCGTAATACATCCTGTTTAACTGCAAAACAGGAAGTTTATATGTGTAAATATGAGTGCCTTTCCACTCATTTTGGCTAAGGGCTAAAAATTAGAAGACAACATCTGTAGATTCATCCAATTTGCATTCGAGAGAACAATACTACTTCAGAGTATTCTTGGACATCATCATTATGCCATGAATTTATTGGCTGACTGCATCACTGACAAGGGCAATTAGGAAGCCATGATCTGGGACCAGAAAGAGTCCTCCAAGCCTTTAAGCACAGTTCTTTTCTTCATGCAATCTCAAATTAAAATTTACCAAATGGAATTAAAACCTGCTCCCTATCTCCCACACATACTTCCCCCGGAAGGCCAAGAAAAGATGTCTAATCCATTTCATCCTTCCTTTTGTTCATATCTATTTATAACTTTAACCAAAGCATACAGATGGGAGTAATTACTATCTCAACACATCACTATCTTCTCGAGATCATTAGTTTTTCTATTGGCAAGAATGTACAAGATGAAGCATTAGCTGCAAAATACGTTTGTTACAACTTCATAAAGCACCAGCCAGAGATATGAGTGTCATAACCTATGTGACTTTTCCAGGCAAACTTTTTTTTTCCCTTGATATTTGGCAGAGTCAAAGTGAGGTTATAATTAAACAGGGTGTTAAAATTAATCCCTTGTCCTAGCTTTTTGAGAAGCTAGGCAGTAACTGGCACGGAGGCAGGCTGAGGCCCCTTGTCCCTGACCAAGCTTATCCCAGGAGATCAACTCCACAGTGCTCTAAGTATGGCCCAGAGCCCACCATACAGCCTATACCTACTCCGCAAATGAAATGTTTTGGGCACACAGGGGCAAAGCTTGACCTCATGCTGGCCCTGAGTGCATGCTGAAGCGCATCTCACCCCAGCGTGGGGGAAGAGCAGTGGAAGAGTGATCTGCCCCACACATGTTGACAGCAGTCAGTGCGATGCAGGGATAAGCCTACCCAGCCCCACCCTGCACTTCGTACTGTGACTGAGAGAAAGCAAACAGGCAGAGGCAGCCCAGAAAACTTTCAGGAGCTGCTCCAAGCAATGTTACCCTATTTTTCTTCCTGGCTACCATTATCTGAGTGTCTTTCCTAGTCCCCCACGCAGGTGCTCTGCTCTACTACGCTACCAAAGCTGGATGCTCCCTCCCTTTTGCCCCAGCGATTAAGAGGAAGAAAAGAGGCAGGAGGGCAAACAGCCTTCCGGTCGTTTGGGTTCTCGGGAGGAAGATGCTGTTGCAGCAGGAGTGGGGTGGGCTGGGGAAGGGAGCTGCCTTCTGTGGGCCTTAAATGTCACTTCTGGTCCAGGGTTTCATTAAAAAATAGGTATCAGTTTTGGTGAAATCTTTAAGGCACTAAGTTAAGTACCTTCAGTTACTATGTTCCCTTGTCACCTAAGAAAAACTGGAATTATTTGGACCAGTATTATTATGGTGCTTTTGACAAGAATCGTACAGAGGACACTATTTTATTATAGAATGATACCTACACAGTGAATGTAAAGTTACAGGTTAAACTCTAAACATGTGTTGTAAAAGTTTGTTTTACAATTAATAAAACTATTTAGCATTAGTGAAAGTATTATTATATGTCTACTCATAAATGTAGGAATGCATTTCACTGATTAAACAGAATTTCAGAGTTGAAAATATAGCCATGTTTTAATTCTATTTTTCATCTTGCTTGGTAGAAAGTTTTAATGAACATGTTTATTTGTGTTCTGGTATTTAAAATGGCAGCATTCATTTGATAATGATTCTGCAAAACAGACTTCATATAGGATAAGATAATCTAATCTTGAATTAAACCTAATAAATAAATTAAAAATTAATTCCAAAATTTCGAAGGAGTTCTTAGGACTACAGAAAAATGCAAAGAAATTGTTGAGGCTAATTTAAAGCACTGCTAGGAAAAGAAAAAGAAAACAGGACAGGTTTGGAATGCTGTGTATATATACACATTTGTACGCTGTGTATATACATAGCCATAAAATCAGGAAATATGGATGTAAACAGGAATGAAGGAAGAAACTTCTGTAATATTCCCTCAGTGGGTGAAAGAAAATGTAGCAATGGCACTTGATACAGTAACTGCTTGCAGTGCCAAAACGTGGAATCCTGGGGCCAGCATTAGTCTAAGACTGTTGATTTTTTGTAGGCTTGGTTTCTGGTTTTGGTTTTTTTTTAGTGAAGTCACTGCTCCACCAGCCTGGGGAATAAACACTTACACAGATACTCTTCTGTTGCTCTCAATCTTAGGATTGAGATCTTCTTTGCTTAGGATCTTCTCTTGTATTGGTTTCTAATGTTTGCAGTGTCTAGTGGTAAAAATGTAATCCTTATTTGCTTGTTTAGCTTCAAAATGCTATTCTAATCGTATCAGGAGAAGCATTATCTTTTCTAGTTTTATTGTAAACCTTTCTAATAATTATTTTATATTTCTAATAAAAATAAAATGTTTGTAAACTGAACTTTAAGTCACAACTCTTGACCTTTCCAAGCAGCGGTTGGGATCAGTACTCATGAAAGTTGTAATTATTTTATTTTCAGCTGTGGTTCTTACTTTGTGTTATTCCATCACTATTTTCTGTAACAGTTCTTTTATTTAAGAGTACACCCATGCAGCGTATAAGAGTGGGACTGTTATTGCCCTATGCCCAGCTCCGCAGAGCAGCACAGAGAACATACAGTACGACACTAGTAGCTTCCTCCTGAATGCAGTAAGATAAGTAAACAAAATGTTCGGTATCTGATTGGCAACATGTGGGATACCAAATACATTTTCATGCAGAATATCTGTAAAACAAAAGCAAATCTTTCAAAGTTTAATAGTTGCAGAACCAGAATATGCTGAGCCTTTACTGAACGAGAGCAGGGAGCCTCGAGCTCACCTTTCTGCGGCCCCCGCTGCAGGCTGTCTGCAGACCCAGACAGGAAGCACTAACTCAGCTTACGGTAAGTTCTTGGTTTTTAGATTCCCTCTTAATCCCCTGGGCTCAGATCTGCTATTGTGACATGACAGGGAAAGGCAGTTACTGACCAAACTTAAACAATCTGATTATTCTTGTTGTGAAGCCTAGGGCTGTCATGCATCCTAAGAAATGCCTTTTTTTTTTCTTCCCCATCCTGCTCCCAGTAGCTGAAGCTGGGGTTTTTCTTTGCTAGCTGCAGCTCACATTGGCATTTTTATAGTCCCAGCCAGAGCTTCTTTGCTGCAAGGTATGCCAGGGACCCTGGTCCCTTGGCAGCAACCGAGCACTGCTGGCCCCTGGGTGCACAGGGGCTGACAGCACCACAAAAGGATGGGGTGAGTCCAGGTCATCTCCAGCGGGGTGGAGGCCCAAAGCTGCACTGTTTTGGGGGGCTCAGATGTGAGAAAAGCCAGGACGCACTGGGGAGGTAGAGGCTTAGAGTCAAACACTATAGGGCACCCCTTCCCCAGGCAGACACCTCTAAATGAGTCCTCTTTCATTCTCCTGTTTTCACACAGGGCACCTGGGACATGCTTTGTCCTGCCCCATTTTTTCTTCTGGGCTCAAGACCTATTTCAGAGCTCCACTTTCTTAGCCTTTATTTCCTCCCTCTTTTCAAGTAGGCATCTCTACTTACATCACAAGTGCAGGTACAAAGATCTGCCTGCAATTGCAGCTCAAAGCCTGCATTTTGGAGGTGAGGGTATTCAACTTGGAGTTGTGGGTTTCCATGTTCTCAAGTAGAGGCGGCCATTGAACCCACATGTTATGTCCTGGATGAATTCTCTAACCCTTAGTTTACCTCATAACAACTTGGGTTTTGGGTTGGGGTTTTTTTTGTATTTAAAAAAATAAAATCTTGATCCCTGCACAGTTCCGTAAGTATAATATTGGTGTCTATCTCTGAAGAAAGTTACACTCCATCCTCAGATTGTAGGTTATTTTTAATCCCCACTCTGAGATTTGTAACTCTTTCCCAAGCATGGGACAGGGAAGCCAAGCCCATAACTGTGTTCCAAATACCACTCCTGGGACCTGAAATTAAATATTGCAAAATATTTGCCTACATGTTTTGTCTAGTTCTTACCACTGACATTGGCCTTTACCTTAAATTAGCTTTCTCTAGTCCTTGTAGCTATTGCTGGGATAAAAATAGCCCTAAGCACATTAAGGAGAATTTTCATTCACGACTCAATTGTACTCTCTATTTGTGATACCTTAATATTGAAGAACTAATACTTATTGTAGGGTTTCTTTTTAATCAGTAATGCAAAATATCAAAACCAAATGTAGAGTGAGCCATGTTTCACTGGACAAAGTTGCCATATTGTTTTGAGACCAGTAGATGGCAACCACACATTGCAATGTCAGAGGTAAATGAAAAGTGAGGGTTGTTTAGGTAGGGGATTTATTATGTGACAGCTTGAGCAACAAAGTTTTGCTACACCACATAAGAAGAAAGCAGTACTTTATTTTTACTCCTGCTCATACACATCTTTTGAAGGAGAGCAGTGAGATGCCCTTTGACATAGCCAGTTTTGAAAAATGGTAATTGTGACAATCATTTGACTAAAATATCTTACGGCTGCTCCTTACTGATGGTAGCAGTCAAAAAAAAGAACAAGTCAATGGAAAAAAAAATCTAAAGCAATCAGACTGTCTCTGATAGCCTCAAGTTCTTATTGTGATTAATTAGATTCATTATTACTTTAGGTAGAAACAGTTGGAACTGAGTAACAATGTTCCTGGGACTGGAAATAGACCTCCCTTTAGGAACTGACTGAAGATATTGATGAACCAGTTAATTAATCCTTGTTATCTGAGTGGTCTTATAGAAATTTTTTGGCATGATCAAATTTGAGGAAATTCTGATTATTTCTGCAACATTAGATTGCAAGTTCTTAATTTCTAGGAGCAGGAACTGTAAAGGTTTGAAAAGGTCCTCTCAGGCCCTCCAAGAACCTTGCATTTACACTTTAGAAAAGACGCTCCTTCATTAAAACAGAAGAACAGTTTTGGAAATATATCTGTAACCTTACTAGAAAGATACTTAACTACCTGTAGTCATATTAAGTTTTCCTTTAGCATTGATTTAACTGTATTTTGTGAATAAGTTTTCAATTAGGATTGGTATATATAATACATGTATGAATGCACACAGAAGTAGAGAGTCTATAGTGCAGAAAAAACCAGACCTTTAGACCTCTGAAGGATTCCAGCCTCGCCTAACACTGTGGTTAGCAATTTGAAAAAGAATACGCTACAAATAGCTAAACCAGCTAACAAGAAGAGCACTGTCACTTAGTAGAAGTAAAACAAAATACTCTGCATTACTGGGATGCCCCCCTCCAAGTTCTCAAGCACTTTGCAAACCATTAACCTGAAATGCATTAACTTGCATCCTTGCAGTACAAGCTGTGTATGTTTATTCTCAGAACTCACATCTTTGCTAGGAAGAATGAAAATACCTGCTTGATACAGATAAAGTAACTTTTCACTCTTGTTAAAGCTACAGCTTGATCAGCTGTGAATTTTTATAAGTTCATACATACCCCCCCCCCGATGCTAAAATCTGTGCAACTTTATTTGCTTTAGCATGAGAAATTATGTGACTTGTATATGTTGTTTTTCTTACGTCCCCATGAGTTTTGCAAAAAGTCCAAGAGTTATCTTGGGCACTTCTTGCAGAAAACTGCAAAGCTAGCGAGATGATTTTTTTTTAAAAAAAGCAAGCAAAGAGAAATCTAAATGATTTAGGAGAGAAGAAGTTTTTAGACAAACAATAAAAATACTTTTCTGTTTATATTCATGCTTTTTTTAGCTCAAATGGTTGAGGAGGACACATAGTTTTAAAGATTCAAGGTCTGCTGTTTCCATGAAGGGCTGAGGAAGGTCTCAATCCTGTTTTCTGGTACTTATCACAACAGAAGCCTACAAGAGACCACCAAGGACAGTAACTCTCCTTCTTTATAGTTGCAGTCAGTAAAATTTAGTTTAAGTTCAAAGGAATCCATATGGACATTCCCTTCTGCTCAATACTTCGTACATATCACAGATCACAAAATACACCTTCATGCACTGTAACAGTATTCAGATTTATAGCAGAACCCTCCTCAAAGTCTGAAATTTTATGTGTTAGATATCTACGCAGGGGTCAGTGGCATTTCCAACAGCTTGTATCTCTACGTTTCTCTTGGGTGTGCACTGAAATGTGTATATGATAAGCAGTGACAAAGTCCTTTGAAGATCATGGTCTGGTAAGAATGTGCATACCTCATGTACATTGGCTAAAAGGGCCCATAAAAAGGTAATTACAGCCTTTTCACTCTTCTCCTCCTGCACTTTCTAAAATTTGAAAAAAACAGACTTGTCCCCTACTATTGTGCAGAAAAACAGTCTCTGGACTGTTTTTAGCATAACATTTCTGTGTCTTTGATTAAGACACTGGAAATGTTCCTCATTGAGCAAAGCCATAGCATGTTGGGTAGCAGGCTTGTTTGTTTGATCACTTTATAGTGGGGAATGAAAATACAATTGAGCACTAAAGCAGGTGCTTGAGCGTTGACTTTTAATCAAAGAATAAAGTACAGATTTGCATGGAGATTTTGCTTACCTGATCCTTATTTCAGATACCATTTGAAGCATAATTTAAAGGAGAGGTAATCAGGGACACGGTCCAGTAAGGTGCTGAGTGATTCTGAGGTGGTGCTGAATGCTATCCATTACTATTGCTTGCAATGAGATTCAAAGATAATCAATCTTGGCAGGAGCTGAACCGTAATAAATTACCAAGATAAGATGGGTAATGAAAGAATGAAAAACGCGGAAGGTAAGTTTGTATTTCTTGACAGTGTTCAGCGTGACTTTTGTAATTATTAACTTAACCCTAAAAGCCTGAGATAGCCCTTTTTCAAATGCCTCGGTCTTACTCCATATTATCTCCTAACAACAACATCTCCTAACATTTCCACAATGAGGAAAAGGGAGACAACGGATTCACCTCGTTCATCCACAGATCTGAGTGAAGGGAAGGAGAAATTAAGACTGAAGCAAGAGGTAGGCCTGATTAGTGGAGTGTCATTAATTGCAGGCACTATGATAGGCTCGGGGATCTTTATGTCCCCTGAGTGGGTGCTACATCATATGGGGAGCCCTGCCAGCAGCCTGCTTATCTGGGCAGCGTGTGGTCTCCTGGCCATGTTTGGAGCCTTGTCGTACGCTGAGCTTGGAACCATAATTAAAGAGTCTGGAGGAGAATATATTTACATCTTGAGGACTTTTGGTTCTTTTCCCGCTTTCCTTTTCGCCTACACTTCTGTTATCCTGGTGAGACCAGCTGGTTTGGCAGCTGTCTGTCTGAGCTTTGCTGAATACGCCGTTGCGCCGTTCTACCCAGGATGCTCATCTCCACAGGTTGTCGTCAAATGTACAGCTGCTGCCTGCATCCTGCTTTTAACTATCATCAACTGTCTCAACGTGAGGCTGGCGACATCTATTATGAACATTTTTACAGCTGCCAAACTCTTGGCTTTGCTCGTGATCGTGGTGGGTGGATTGGTGCTGTTTGCCAAGGGACAAACTCAGAGTTTTCAAAATGCTTTTCAAAACACAACTGCAGGTATCGGGGCAGTTGGAGTGGCGTTTTACCAGGGACTCTGGTCCTACGATGGGTGGAACAACCTGAACTATGTAACTGAGGAACTGAAGAAGCCTGAGGTGAGTGAGTGAGCTGGGTTTTACCTACTTAATCCTGCTGCTAATGTGTTTGATTCTATCTATGATTGTGTTAAGAGGGGTAATCAAGTGATTAGAGCATCAAGGAAAGACTATTGAGCTTTCCTCCTGGTTTGTTCTGTCTTCTGGGGCAAGACACCTATGGATGTGTCCAGAAAGGATAAAAATGAGTCTCTAAGCAAAATAACAGCCTACATACAAGAAAGCACTCTAAAATACCCCATTGACTGGAAAAAAGCTATTAGGCAGCACTTGCATGCTTTGGGGATGAAATTTCGTCTTAGTGTTTAGAGGATCTCACTGTAGACACCTAGATTTATGCAGAAAAGCAGTCACTGCTATAATTCATAAAGGTTTCTTAACACCACATATTCCCTAAAAGACTTGATCCTTAATATAAAAACCACTTATCTCTCCTCACTGCATGGAGGGGGAGCTTCAGAGCAAGCCAGGCCTCACTGGAGAGGGAATCTAACTCTCTGGATGACCCTTGTCTTTAAATGCCTACTTTTTAGGCATTGTTCTGTTTCTGCTATAGGCACTGAAGTAGCTCACTTGCATCTCACATCAGCCCTCTCTGTGCCATATTACCTCTTTTCACAGATCAGACACTACAGCAGTGAACAACCCTTTTTTAGAAAGAGCTGTGTGAGTACAGAGTGTATAGAGTGTGCTTTCTACCAGTGCAGCACACAAGATTTTACAGATTAAATAAAAATACACTGTTAAACATTAATCTAAATGGCAGCAAAGATCCTAGGGTCATGTGGCACTCTCTCCCACGGGACCGTGAGCACTGATATTCAGACCCTTGCGGGGTGGAGGCAACAACATAAGGAATTGCTGAATCTTGTCCAATGGTGGGAACGGGGAATACAAAAATTGATATTTCAGGTTTTTAGATGTATACAGTTGCTCTATGATCACCCTACTATTTGCTTTTTTTCCAGTCCTTTCAGCTGCATAAGATAGTGTTTGCTGATCTTATTGAGCCTTAAAATCGTCCATGAAGTTCCAAGATAGCATCCTGTCACTAGGAAGGAAAAAATAATTCCTTCCTAGAGCAAATTTCCCTTGTGCTGCCCAGCTTTGATTTAGCCCTTAGAGCAGTTAACTGTGATGCAACACACACTGGTACCTCATCCATGTAAGTGGGATGTTCATGGGAAGATGCAGCGCACCAGGAGACATAACGCACTAGTAACAAATAAATCAATATTAAAGTAATCAAGAAATATGCAACAGACATCTTGGGCAGCTATGAACCAAAGTCTTTTTGAATAAGACTTGGGTTTCATTGGGTTTGTTTTTTTTTTTTAAAGACTAGCTTTTGAAACGTACAACCTTACTGTTTGCCTGACATCTTTGGGAGACTGGTGTAAAAACTGCCATATGAATCTGGATCTAAGTCTTATTCTGTGGAAAAGCTCAGTGAGCGAAGGAGTTTGAATGAGAGACGTGGGTGGTGGCAAAGACAAAACAAACAAAAAAAGCCCAGTGCAGGCATAAATGTGCTGCACCTGACACTTGTCATCCCTTTTCCAGGTGACCCTTCCCAGAGCTGTGATGATTGCCATTCCTTTGGTTACATGCCTGTATTTGCTGGTAAACGTGAGCTACTTAGCAGCCATGACTCCATCTGAAGTGCTGTCTTCAGGAGCTGTGGCTGTCACTTGGGGGTGAGCTCTGCTTGTGGCAACGCAGCCAATGCAGTCCTGTAAAATATGGGTTGTCTCCTGAGTTTCAGGAGGTTTAGGTGCTAGTCCCATGGCCCATGGTCTCCAAGGTGCACCTAGGCTGCCAAGACGGGGTGCTCTGCAGCACACCCCTTACTCCCCATTCCATTCATTCCCACTGGGAACCTGTGGCTCCCCTCCAGCTCGTGTTTTTCCCCATGGAAAGTGCCATAAAGAGGGGATGAAGTGCACACTGGGAGCATCTCCCCACAGACAGTGAGGGTGCAGTGAGGGTGCATATCCAGACCTGGGGACTGGGAGATGCCCCACATTTTAGATATTTCCAGAAAAGTGGAGAGGATAATGTGCTGCTGCACTGATGCAGAGGCAGTGGTTTGGGAGTGAGACAGGAGCCAGCTGGGTGAATCCTGTCCACTCGGCACCTGGAAATTAGACCAGACCAGAGTCTTTTGGTTCAGTTTCTCCATCTGTGGGGAAATGGAAAATGACACTGATGTCTACAATGCCTTTGAGAAGGAGAAGTGTTATATGCAGGTTGGGTAGCCTTTGGCAATTGTATCTTTAAGGTGGCTTGTGCTTTTCCAGTGTTGCACAGAAATTATTTGTACCTTCCATCAACCTGAAGTGTTTGGTGAAATTAAACAGTCTCTCTGCAAGACAAGGATTTTAGGAAGAGAAGGAACGGACCGTCATGAGAAATGTAGGCATCATTGACTTCTAACCAGATGATCTTCCACCAGAACATCCAGCCTTAGTCTAAATATTTCCAAAGACACAGAATCCATGATAGCCCTAAATGAGTTGTCTGGCAGATACGATGACATGGTATATCCAGAGATTATGTTGCTGCTCATCCTCTTCCTAAAAAGTCAGCTGCGGCTTTGCTTCTGCATGCATTTCACAAGGTCTCCAGTTTGAAGATCTGACTGAGCTCTTGCTAGATGTGTTCTCTAATAACCTTTCATGTCATTAGAAGCAGGAGCTTTTAAAGGTCTAGTGCTTTGTTTGAACAGGTTACAAAGCCTCACTAAGCTGCAGTGTCATGAACTTTCTCTGCACTTCCTTTCCCATCATTCCTGATTAACAAGTTAGTTGTTTGTGAGCTTCCACCTTTTTAACACATCTCTTTTTCCTGCCTGATTAACCTTTTCACCCCAAGAGTGCAATTTAGGAAGAAACATTGAACTAGCACCCAGAAAGCTGGGCGCTCAAAACCCTGGAGGATGGGTAGATAGCCACAGGCTGAAGAGGGTGTAATGACTGTGGTTCATGAGCAAGAAAAGCAGCTATTCAGGCCATTAAGGAAGAATGGGGGAGGAGTATAAAGAAGCCAGAGGAGGACACATCACATTTAAATGCATTTATTCCCCATATAAGAAGAAAACCGCTAGGGAGAAACATTGTTCAGTGTTCAGCCGTTGCAGCCACAAAGGAGCTCATGAAACTCTCCCCAGCATTTCTTTGGTGCCAGTGACTTAACAGCAACTGCAGAGCTCAGTTTGCTTGTAAGAAGTTACTCTCAGTAGCTCCTGTAGTTCATTTTCAGGGTCCAAACAGCAAAGCACCAATCTCAGTAATGCAAAATACACACTTGCTAAAGATTTTATTATTAATTTTGTGATATATATTGTTTTCTCTTGAGATCTTGAGGTTATGGAGTCGCATGATCATAGGAAATGCCCAGATTCCATCATTTTTAAAAAGGGAAAAATTTTAGTTCTGGTTATTGCAAGTAGCTTAATAACTTGAAGCCTGAAGGACCATAACCCAGATATTAAGCTTCTAAACTACATTTTTGAAATTACTGTGGTAGATAAGCTCCTGCCATGATTTTGGAAAGCCCAACTCTTGATTTTTGAACGTTTGGGATAGGCGATACTAAAAAAGAGTACATATGGCTTAAAGCCATACAATTCAGATGGAAATATGAAGTGTTCTAAAAACCTTTTGGATTTTGGATTTTTGCCAGTTAGATGAACAGTGTGTTTGTTTGTGTATGTGTGTGTGTACAAGTGTGTAATAATTACCCCAAACACCAGCATTTATTGCTCAATTAATATTCTTCATGCTGCTTCATGCCAGAAGACAAGCTTCACTTTTAGGTGAGAAGATTATCTTCCAAATATTTACCTCAAACTCTATTTGTAACCCTGCTGCTTCTTCTGTTACGGAGAAAGCAAACCATAAATGTCTGAACACGCTGTAGAACCAAACTTCTGAAATTCTGACGATTGCTTTGGCTTAAGCCTGATTCACAGGGTAGCAGAAATATGTGCATATGGGATTAAAGGGTTAAATTCTTATGCATATTGGGGAAGAGGTTATAATGCAGGATATTTCTTCAGGTCTGGTGGGAACAGTTTGTCTGCTATTTCCAAGCTAATATTGTTGGCTATTCGCGCCACAGCATCTGTACACAAAAAAGGGGGTTTTGCCTGTTGTGACAGCTTTGCACACCATTGCAGTGTAAACGGATGTAGATATATATACACCAGGCAGGAAGAAAAGCTGTCTTTTCTAGACAAGACAAGGTTACTAGTGACTAAATATTATCGGAACTGGAAGAAACCTTTAAATCATTAGAAAAGCTTTGGAAAAAATTTCAGTGAGAATAATGGAGGGAAGAAACCTGTCTGTTTCTACGATGAGTATTTGATACATCTATGAGCTGGATGTTATGCTGTGAACTCTTTCCCACCTCAGGGACAAAGTCCTGGGCAGCTGGGCATGGCTCATCTCCCTGTCGGTGGCACTGTCTACGTTTGGTTCATCAAACGGCACGTTCTTTAGCGGAGGCCGCGTGTGCTACATTGCTGCAAGGGAAGGCCATATGGTAAGGACAAAAAAAGGGGGCCTGGCTTGCTTTGATCAACTTTACCTTCTTGTGACACTAAAGCAGAGAGGAAAACACTGTGTATGTTCAGCTGGTAGAGTGATAGCTCTTCAGTGGTTTGTTTCTTGCTCAAAGACTTTCTTCCCCATCTTTTTCAAATGTAATGTATATGTTGTCTCCTGATTTTCTTCTTCAGCCACGTAATTTCAGAAAGATACATAATTACATCCAGCCTGAATTTTAAGAACAGCTTTGAAATGAACAACTGAAATACTGCTGTATTGGAGCACCTGGCACAGGCTCTGGGGTGACCCAGCCAATGTACCTGCCAGGGAGGTGAATCCTGGCCATGCTTGCATGTTGTAAGGCACCTTTGCTCGCACTGGGAAGGTAGCCCAGCACCGGCAAGCTGCCTTTGCAGGCAATACTGACTATTCAAGCTGGTCTCAGGGGTGTTCCAACCTTCCCATGGGGCAGTCCAGTTCAGATACAGCGTAGGATATCTCTGCTCTTCAAGCTTCATAGCAATTACAAGGTGACACCGAGCCTTACAACTACTCTAGCTGGGGTTTTTAATTGGTTTTGTTAGGTGGGGCCAAATCTGGTAGCCCAATGGAGGTCAGACTTCTGCAGCTCCATGCTCCCTGGTCCAACTGTTAAGTTGAGCATGTATTCCCAACAGGCACACACACACAAACACAAGTATACAACATATATACATACGTACGTACATATATGTATATATACATATACAGACAGCAGGCCACACAGATCTACACATACAGACACACTCAGCACTCACACAAACACTAGCACAAACAGCACCAAGGGTCTTATCTTGTTCCCCTCTCTGGCTGATCAGGGGTCTGTTAGTGGGAATTATATATATAAACATATGTACAATGTGGGTCCCTCCAGCAGCTGGGCTCAGACATTCAGTCAGCCCAGTAGCTGCCCCCGGATCCCAGTCTCACCAGATGCTGGTACCTGGGCATACAAGCCCCCGAGGCCGCTGCCCCACTCCAGCTGCCGGTATGGACCCCTCACTCACAGGCACACCCCCCCACACCTACCCACACTTCTTCTCCCTCCCAGTGCTTCAGCTGCGCTGCATTTGTCCTCCTCTGCTTTGAGCAGGCATGTTGTGTTCCTCATGGACCTATATGCTTCTTTGGTCCTTCCTCCCCACACCATCTGGCGTTTCTGCTCTCAGGTGCGAAGGACACCACTCTGCACCAGCTCCACTCCTTGTACACAGGAGGGAATCTTTTATGTAGATTAATGCCCAGGTTGGTGGAGGTGACTGGGTTGGTGGTTACTGGTTTTGGTGGTCACTGGTTCCATGGCTTCTCTTACTGATGACAGTGTCTGCTGTATCCTGGCAAGCTCTGTGCTGAGCAGTTCACAGATGGTCTGAATTTGACCATACCAGACCAAGAGCTGAATGCTTACACCATTTCTCAGACACTCAGCTCTAGCAGAAGTGCTTGCATGCTATTTTGGTTGGAAAGAAAAAAAAAGAAGGCTTTCTCATTAAACTTTCCCAATGAACCAAGCAATAAAGAAGCTAATAATTATCTCCGTGTTCTGGAACAAATCCTGGCTTGCTTTATGGTTGATTGCGTAAATGTTTCAGGAGTAGTCCTTGTCTCATTTTCCAGTCAGCCCAAGAGAAGTCAAGTCCCAGAGAGACGTGACAGAGGGCAGAAGAGTGGGACCATGCACAAGGTCCTGGTGATGACTAGGAAAGCTCTGATTTGACTCAGCCTTAGTCTGTCACACTGGTAGTTTAAAAACCTCATCTTGCCTGCATAAACTGAGCACATATGATATGAAATCAGTGAGACACAATAAAAATATCCTTGAGGGGGGTTTCCATGTTTACATTCCTGGGAGTTAAACTGCTTTTATATTATGATGCCTGCTTGATGATTAAGAGTGGCTCTGGCTGCAGGCAGAGCTCCCACCAGCAGCTGAGGGGGGTGAGTAAGGATCTCTCGAGTACGTGATATGATGGTATATTGTTTTGCTTTGGCTTTCAGCCAGACATTCTGTCTATGGCTCATGTGCGATGCCTCACGCCCTCCCCTGCTCTGCTGTTTACATCTGCTATGTCTTTAATAATGATAATATCAGGAAGCTTCACCAGTATCGTGAACTTTTTCAGGTATGTATGTGTAGTGTTTCTGTTTGCATGCCCTGTGGTCCTGGTTTTTGACATCGTTTTAGAAGTATTTTCTTTTAATATTCTTTTGAGCCTGGGCTATTGCTTTCTAACCAATATTGTGGAGGGGGGGGGGGGGGAGAAAGAAAAGAAAGAGCTTAGGAACCAGCATCTTTGCAATGCACGAATGCTTCTGTCACTATATACTTAACTGCATGTGATTCATCCTCATACTGAAATTAATCTGTAATATTCAGATCATTATAAAGTTCTCATTGTTTGTGCTGGAAAGGAAATGAATGGAAGAACTACTAAATTTATATCAATATTCTCTTTTTTAATTGGAGATACAAACATCTGGGATCTGGAAGACAGGACTGACATTCCTGGATAACCTCACCCCAAAATTCATGCTGTCTTTTTTTTCTTTTTTTTTTTTTTCTTCCAGTTTTATAGCATGGCTTTTCTATGGCATGACTATTTCTGGTCTCCTGTATTTAAAAATCAAGAAACCAGAATTGCCAAGATCTTACAAGGTGAAGTAATAACATAAAACCCTCAAAACCTTTTCCTTCATTGCCTAAATGACTAAAAGAGCATTATGAGAAAACAAAGAGTACTGGGGTTGGTTGCTTACAGATTTAGTGTGGTTCTCCTTCCTTTTTTAAATTCACGTTTTGTCTCAACAAAGTCCACGAGAGGCAAAATAGTGTGAATATACAGGCATAAGTCAAGGTTGAATTCTTTGTGTTGATAAGTTAATAATGCACTGCCCCCTCACTGTGGAAAATATATCTACCATATCCTCTTTTTTTCTTAGAGATTTAAAAGGAAAATGAAGGATTATTCTGATGAACAATGCATGCGCCTGTTCATGCTCTCAGAGCTCAGTCGCACTCCTCAGAGGGTAGTCCCGGTGTAAGAACCTTGCAGAGGACAGAAAACTCAGCCAGAATGCCCCAAGTCCTTTCAGACAGCCAGGGGACATGTTTGTTCCCCACAAAACAGCTAAGTGGAAGGAAATCGGGAGTTACCTGTTCTTCCCCCTGGAGCCATGAGCGAGTTGACCTGCAGTGCTTCCTCAGTGACTGAGGGAAATATTTTTACAGAAAAAAATCCTAGGAACAGGGGTGTCATGAGACCCTGAATGCAGAACAGTGGTTTTTCCCTGAGTCAAGCTGAATGAACATGCTGGTTTTCATGGGGTTCCTCCAGGAGACAGATGACAGGCTGACACTGCCAGGCTGTGCGAAGCAATATCAAGTGTCCTATGGGGCTTAGCGTGAAGGAGAAGAGCAGTGCTCTATTAAGTCTTCCAGTCACTGGCTTCTGTGGCTCTGTCCTGAAATTAGGATGCTGGATGAGGACGTTCACCCAACTTATTGGCTGAATGGGCTTTAAGGAAAAGAATTTCTCTTTCTGCAATAGTGTTTCATACACTGTATAAAACTCCTGCAGTCCTCCAGGTCAGTCCCCTGAGGATGTCAGCCTGCTGCAGCCTTTGGCTTGATGGTCTAACTCTCCTTAACTAGAAGCAGCTCATGTCTGAAGGTTCCAGGTCAACTGACAATGTATGGCTGATGTCCTGCAGAATCTGTATGTGTTGCAGGTTTATATTTAAGGGTAAGATTTCCCTTGGTTTGAAAACAGTCATTTTTATTAGCATTGTGCCAAAAGTGTTAGAACATAGTGTGGAGGGAGCAGAATGGAGCATCCCACTAAGGCAAATGAAACCAACAGCAGGTCTTCTCCATGCTCTCACAGGTAACCATGAACAACATTTCCTTTGGTCTATATCAGTGCCCTTGTGTTGGACCAAAGGCACAAAAGTAAAAATTGGAAAATCCCAGCTAGAACATTCAGTTTTTCACCTTGTTGTGAAATCATTTTGTCTTATGCATTCACTAGCCTTTGAGGGAGGTTGGCTTCAAATTTAAATGCTTTATGACCAGACTTATAGAAATAGCCTCTGAGGTTGCCTGTCCACCTATCTGTCAACACGTGAATAAACCTTTTTGCCCAAGGGTGTTAAGGTTCGCTTATGTGATTTGTGCACGTTGCTGTGTGTTTTGTCTAGAGCTCAGCTTTTGGATGCAAGGTAGTAGGGAGAGCAAGAACAAACCCGGCACTAAAACCAGCAGTTTGCATCTTCAGGTCTAGGAGGGCAGGGAAGACCAGGGGTTAGGGTGTGTGGCAGTGATGTAGCTCTTGGAGGGATGTTTGACCTTGGAGTGGGGGTGGGCTGGGAAACAGTATGTCTGGATTAATTTGGATTTCTGGGTAATACCTCGGGCTGCAGCAGGGTTTAATCTAAAAAGCCTTCTGCACAAATTTCAGGGTTGTCCAGACACACAGTGGCCCAGTATTATGTGAATCTTTACACTGATATTTTGCTTTCGCAGGTCCCAATTATCATTCCTATAATCGTGCTGATGGCGTCTGTGTACCTGGTGTTAGCTCCCATCATTGATCAACCCCAAATTGAGATCTTCTACATTGTCCTGTTCATTTTCAGTGGCATCATTCTTTATTTCCCACTGGTTCGCTTCAAGTGCCACCCTCGCTTTTTACAGAGAGTCACTTTACATCTCCAGTTGTTCCTGGAAGTTGCTCCGACCACCAGGGATGCAAACTGAGATAAAGTCCTCCTGCAGTATGGCTGCCTGCCCCTCATGGTTTATCCCAGCACCTTGGTTTTCAAGGCTTAGAAAATATTTTTCTGTAAGGGAGAATGAGTAGAATGAAAGTGTCACCAAAACGTCTAGCTGAGAGAGACTAGTAGACCCATGACTCCTCACATTTCCTTAAAATTTGGGGGACATGTTTTTCTCATTTTCAGTTCTGCCTTGGCAGATTACATACAGATTCCAAAAGAATATGTGCTTTTGAATTTTCCATCCCAAGAAGAGCTGTTCATTAAAATCTTTGCTCTTATATTTCAAGGCAACAGGCAACAATAGACTGACAGTGAAATATTATTCCTATAGCAGGCTGTGACCCTAAGCCACTCCTGGCAATGCCTTTAATTATTTCCACCTAGTTCTGCCCACAGTGACCTCAGAGCTTCTCAAATACATAAAGCATGGGCACACCATGTTCACAACAAAAAAACCTTTTTCACTCAGGTGTTCGCTCTGGGAGTGTGTTTTTCCCTTGCTCCTTCCAGTCCCAGGTGCACAGTCACAACAGTCCTTTCTCTGTCTCAGTACATGATTCCACCACATTTCAGTACAAATCATCCTACATCTCCCATAGAAAAACCTCTGATGTGAGACGAGAAGTGCTTTAAAGCTCTGTTAGTTTACTCAGTTGAGAACGCACTTGTCATCTGGGATCCATCCGTTCGTGGTGGGGACACAGGCAACATCACTTAAGTACCGACAGTCACCCAATACCCTTCCCGTAATTCCCCCAAAGACAAATAATTTCTCTTGTGACAAAGTGAGCAAAAAAAATCACAGCATATGTGCCAGCAAGATACTTTCATTGTGAATTAAAGAAACCACGTACTGGGCTACATTAGGAGAAGTGTGGCCAGCAGATCAAGGAAATACTCTGTCCCTTTGGACTCAACACTGGTGAGGACACACCTGAAATACTGCATCTGGTATTGAGCCCTGCTGTTCAAGAGGGAGTTGTGAAGACAACAGAGCCAGGCTCTTCTTGGTAGGGGCAACTAGGGGCAACAGCCACAAGTTGTGGCTTGAGATGTTCAGGCTAGACTTCAGGAAAATTTCTTCACCATGAGGGCAGTGCAAGCTTGGAGCAGTGTGCAGGAATGTGGTGAGATCTCAGTTCTCGTACATTTTCCACCACTGCCATTTCCACCAATTTCCATGATTCTAAAGGCACAGCACAAAAAAGTCATGGGCTGGGCTCTCCCCCACACCTAACACACTGCAGTCGCTGTTGTTTCCCATTACCCTGAGGCTCAACCCTTTTTCTCTTGTTCTAGGGGAAAGAGAGATATTATATGCTGTTTTCTTTCCATTTGTCCAGATTGTTCCTGCATGGGACCTGTCCTGTCATAAGCTAAAAAGGTCTAGGTGTTAGTCCCTAAAATGTCTTGTTGTGTCTCAAAGTACCAAATATTACTCAGGTCAGCTTTCTGTCAGCATTTCTTCTGCAGATCTGTACCTAACACTGC
Organism: Aptenodytes patagonicus; assembly: GCF_965638725.1. Classification (NCBI taxonomy): domain Eukaryota; kingdom Metazoa; phylum Chordata; class Aves; order Sphenisciformes; family Spheniscidae; genus Aptenodytes; species Aptenodytes patagonicus. The sequence goes on along the minus strand of NC_134951.1, from coordinate 11,604,088 downwards.
GTTCCTCAAACAGGGTCACTTGATCCTCCAGGCCTCTTCCAGCCCGTCTCAGAGCAGTGTACCTGATTACAGTCTCATTCTGCAATGCCACCCCTTCTGTTACTCTGAGTGGTGATACCAGCAGCTACAGAGATGCAATAACAGCCTTTTTTTGCAAGTGTTAGGTATGATAATGGGATCGGCCATTTGCTCTTATCTTCTAAATCCTTAGCTTAAACAGTGTTTAGGAGGATTTCCTTCCGCTGTTTTTTACTGGAGTTGTCAACAAAGGCCAATGAAGGAACAGTTTTCCCTCCTGAATCCTATGACAATGCAAAATTCTTGGGATGCCATGTTGTCTTCCCTCCCTGTATATCCTGATGGAGACTGTGTACTTAAAGGACTGATGAGCTCAGGAGCTCTAGGTTAACTTCCCACCACTGCCCTAGGCTCTTCATCTGATGTCAGGCAAGCTTCTTAAAGGAGCTGCATCTCAGCTACTTATCTAAAAATGAGGATAATATTATTTCTCTGACTATAACTTTTTGGAAACAATCTCTGTTCCCTACACATATTTATGGAGAATGTGCTGGTTTTGGCTGGGATAGAGTTAATTTTCTTCATAGTAGCTAGTATGGGGCTCTGTTTTGGATTTGTGCTGGAAACAGTGTTGATAACACAGGGATGTTTTAGTTACTGCTGAGCAGTGCTTGCACAGAGTCAAGGCCTTTTCTGCTTCTCACACCACCCCACCAGCGAGTAGGCTGGGGGTGCACAAGAAGTTGGGAGGGGACACAGCTGGGACAGCTGACCCCAACTGACCAGGGGGATATTCCATACCATATGACGTCATGCTCAGTATATAAAGCTGGGGGAAGAAGAGGGAAGGGGGGACGTTTGGAGTGATGGCGTTTGTCTTCCCAAGTCACCTTTAGGCGTGATGGAGCCCTGCTTTCCTGGAGATGGCTGAACACCTGCCTGCTGATGGGAAGGAGTGAATGAATTCCTTGTTTTGCTTTGCTTGTGTGCACGGCTTTTGCTTTCCCTGTCAAACTGTCTTTATCTCAACCCACGAGTTTTCTCACTTTTACTCTTCCGATTCTCTCCCCCATCCCACCAGAGGGGAGTGAGCGAGCGGCTGTGTGGGGCTGAGTTGCTGCCTGGGGTTAAACCACGACAGAAGCCTACCACATGGGACTGTGCTCTTTTGAAGATCTACAGTCCATATCCAAAAAGTGGGAATTTAAAGGGTTATTTAAAGGTTAGACATGCACAATATTTGTGGCTTTAGCCACCTACCCTTGCATACCTAAGTACAGTCAGGGTTGGTATTGTCTGCACATAATTCTTGTGGAACAGGAGTTATTGCCACTGCTTGATATTATGGGTATAGTACACTATAGATGATGAGAAGATGAAAGGATTAAGTGGCTTGCTCAAAGTCACACAGGATACGTATGGAAAATGCGACTGTTTCTCCCAAGGTCCAGTCAAGCATCTTATCATGTAATCCATCTTTTCTCTCTGTGCACCTGTGACTTATGAACAATAATAATGAACACAAAAAGACTTAACACTTTGGATAAGTAGCCTTTATATGTTATTGGTTTGTGTACGGATATAGGGGAGCTGAAAATCTGCAAGTATCGTATTTTGCACCAATCTCATTTTCTATAGATATTATTGTAACAAGATGTTCTTTTTATTTATGTTGCCCGGGGTTTGCAAGCACAGGTGTTTATAATGCCAAAACAAGATGCTGAAAGCTCAAGAATGGCAAGATAATTACAATAAAATGGACATTAAAATTGAGATGACTTGGTTGTTTCTGTTTTTCATCCAAGAAAAACAATTCCATAGAAATTTTACTGCATGAACATAAACATTCAGCATCAGGCTCATCTCTCCTTGGATGGAAGGTTTAACTACATGTGTGGGTGCTTATATGTGCGTACACTCATTTTTCAAAATGATTGCTTATCTATTTCAACCCCAGCATATGCAAATCAGAATCTCTCTTCCCTTCGTCAGACATTTGCAATAGAAGTGTCAGGAAGAGGCAGCGTGTCCTTACCATTCATTACTACAGCACAGTAACAAACGTGATGGCGGGCAGAGCTCTATAGCTGCTGTTCTGTGTACAGGTCGTACTGTAGGATCATGTTGGTCCTGTCTGTCTCCAAAGCTCCAGATCCCTGTGACCTGTCTTTAGCCCCTTCCTTCATGGGCTCTGAGGAAAAGTGGACTATCAGCATTGCCCTCAAGGTAATCATAAGATCTATACTTCACCTCAAGACCCTGAGTATAATTGAATCCCATGCTTCAGCTGGCAACCTGCAACCACCAGTTGGGAGTTTCACCTTGGTGCACAAAACTGAATGTATTCTGGGTCTTTTGCTGACTTCCTCAGAAGCATCAGAGATGGGCTACACCTGGGGACAGTCAAGGATGGTGCAGTTTGTGACGGGGTACAGAAAATCCTCCTTTGCTGATTTTCTGATAATCCTTGCCCATATGCCCAAGTTCAAGTGATCATTTGTGGTTGAGGAGAAATTTCCCCTCAGGCGAGACAGAACAGAATCCCGAATGATTTTAATTTTCCTCTGTTACAGAAACACAGTTCACCTGCTTGGATTGGCTGGGTTTATCTTATCAGTTCACTGTCAGTGCAGAGGGCTTGGTGTTCAGTCTCTCCTGCTCTTTCCTAGGACATAGGGAGTAATCAAAGCCTCACTGGAGCCTCTCAGCAGTGCTAACTTGCTCTCCAGGTTATCACGATGAGAGGATTGTAGAGCTTCTGTTTTCAGAGATGAAAACAGCCAACTCTGGGAATCATAGACCATTAAAGCGTGGGTTGGAACTGACCTCTGGAGGTCTCTAGTCCAATTCCCTGCTTGGAGCAGGACTATTCCCCACAGTAGATTAGGTCACCTGTGACTGTCTCACCATGCCTTGGAAAACACCAAGGATGGAGAGCCCACCATCTCTCTGCACTGCCCTCCTGACAAAGAAATTTTCCCAAAGTCCAGTCTGAACCTCTCAAGCAACAGCTTGTGGCTGCTGCCCTTCACTCTATCATCTGCCACTGCCAAAGAGGTTGGCTCCATCATTGTTGTAACTCTCCTTCATGGAGCTGTAGGTTGCTATTAGATTGCCTCTTATCCTTCTTTTTGCCAGACTCAACAAGCCCAAGTCCCTCAGCTTCTTCATGTAGGTGACGTGCTCTAGGCCTCTAACCATCTTGGGAGCTCTCTGCTGGACCCTCCCCGGTTCCTCCGCTTCCCTTTTGAACTTGGGAGGGGTCAGAAAATTGGATGCAACATTCCAAGTGTGCCCTCACATGTGTCGAGTCTACAGGGACACTGATGTCCCTTGATCTGCTGACCATTCTTCTCCTAATGTAGGCCACTGTGTAACCCCAGCTCCTTTCAGCCAGTCAGTTCCCAGCCTGTACTGACATATGGCATTATTCCACCCCAGATGCAGGACTCATGCTTCTCATTGCTGAACGGCAGGATGCATCTGCTGCCCTAATCCTCAAGTTTCTCCAGGTGCCTCTGGATCGAAGCTCCACCGTTTGGCATGTCTGTTTAGTACCTAATTTAGTGCCACCCGCAAATTTGCTGAGAGCACATTTTGTCACATCGTCCAGGTTGCCCATGAAGATACTGAACAACACTGGCCCCAGGTTCAACTCTTGTGGTACTTATTACCAGCTGCTGACCAGATGTCAAGTCACTGATGTAGCCTTAGCTCGCTATGTAAGGTACACACTTCTAAGAGCTTCAGCTGACTCAGTGGAAGGCAAACCCTTATTTTATACAGTTGGTGCTAGAAACTTTGGATAGGCTGTGATAAATCTACCCATCATGATGACTCAGTCTAGCAGTTTAGAGGGATCTATGTCTTGCACCTTATCATTTATTGACTAGTTAGTTGAATATCATCAGGGTCTTTGTGTATGTGACTCATTCCTCATGAAGGGATGATTTTTGCCAAAAAAGGATGCAGATCCAGGATCATACAATAAATAGGTGATCTTAGGTTTGTGAACTAGCAGTGATGCTAACAGGTAGTGAAATAGGCCATCTGTTTTTAGAATCAAGCTACCATGTCAAATTTGTCCTCAGAGGCAGTGAACCCTATGGCTTGAGAGTCTGGCAGATAAATGATCATCTTTTTCTTCTAAAGGTTGGTCATTAATTCTTATTGTTTAATTTCATGGACTATGCCCTAGTTTTCCTACAGTGAGATGGCAGGCAATGGGGGAGCTGAGAAAAGGGAAAATGAGAAGTAAACTAAAAGAGAATTCCTATATGTGCAAGTTTTGGCTTGTATGTCTGAATTACCTATGTAAAATCCAGACATGGACAATACCTAAGCAGCAAAGAAACATGCCAGAAGTTCAGAAATGCCAGAATAAGGCTGTTGGTTCAGCAGTGATTCCTTTCCTTTCTGTTTGTGCGTTCTGAGCCTATCTTTTAGTGCATAATCTATTTTTTCCACAGCACATCTGTGTCATTAATGGACAAAGTAGAGCGACAGTTCAGTATTTTGTGTTTTCCCGTTGCTAAGTGTGTGATTGCCATAATTCATCAACAGGTCATGATTCCTCTGAAGAGATGGCTCCAGAATGAACTCAGATTTTCAGCAGAAAGTATGAGCCCTGGCACAAGGGGCATCACCACAGCCCTATTGCTCCCTGATTTAGGGATTCATACCTGACCCGGGGATCTTTCAGAGTATTGGTCCTGCTGTCCTCCTCCCTTTGCTGTGGCCTTACTCCAGGACTCTGCATGCTCAGCTTTCCACTCGCATCCCACTCTGTTTAAAAGGAGGCTAATGAGACTTAAGCCTTGCTGGGCTGTTGTGAAGCTTAGTTCATTCATGTTTGTAAAGTAAAAGGAAATCATCTTACTGAAGAGGAAGCAGGAGGGTCAAATGATGCCAAGAATGCTTCTTTCTCCCTAGGCCCCTTTTACCTATGCTCCATATTAAGTGTGTAGAGCCTGCAGAAAATACACAGGGTTTCATTCTGGCTGAAGGGCCACTCCTGTAAGTCATATCCAGCTGAGCCACCAATTTAGTGTCCTTGGATGGACACCAGTCCATCAGGGCCATGTGGGCAGCGAAGGCACCTTGCAGGCAGGAACCATGCCTTGTGCACAGCAAGACAGTGCAGAGGAGGTTGGATGTGGAGCATGCATCTGAACCTGCCCAGGTGATGCTGCACAATGTCCCAAGGATCAGGGTCCCTGGGATTCCCTATGCCTGCAGAGAGGCAGAGAGCTGTGCCCCTTGGAGTGAGCTGAAAAGTTTGGACCAGATCCTGCTGGGGGTTCATGTCAGGCTCCCCATGTACTAGGCACAAGCATGACTGTGGGTGAGGAAGCTTATGGTGACTTTTCATCCCCTTGGTGCTGCCTAGACTCCAAGCCACTGTGGGGTTAGAAACAGCCCTTAAAAAATCCCCCGCAGCCTTCACCAACTTCCCAGCGGGTTGTCTCACTCTGTTCTCCCCTAGCACCAAGCATTCCTGCTCCTGCTGCCCTGAGGGCTGTGCTGCCAACCTGCCCAGCAACCCCCTGCCTGTTTTTCCACTCTCATTTAGTTTACTTCGTGCAAAAAATACCATTCCTTAGATTTGCAATGCAAAAGACCACCCCAGGCAACACCAAAACACCTTTCTCAGGAGACCTGAACATGGGCTAAGGGCAGGGGTCCGGTGATTGGGAATACCCACTGTACAGGTGAGGCTGAAAGGGAAGGGAGGTGGGCAGGGTGGGCATTGCACAGCCTTGGGCTGAAACCTCAGCTCAAACCTCGGCTTCATCAGCTCAGACACGTGGGTGTGCACGTCCCCCGTGCTGTTGTCCCCCAAGGCGTGGGTGAGGATCCCACTGCCCACAGGTAGCTGTTGGAGCTGAGGGCGTCAGTCTGGCAGCTCCAGGCTGTGGAGATGATTTTGCAGAGGAAATAGGTGCCGGCAGATGGCGGTGGCAGCCATCTGATGAAGAGCTCGGTAGCATCAGCCTCTCCCCTGCGCCTGCGGCAGACGGCGAAGCAGGACAAACAGCAAAGCTGCACTCGGGTGTGCAGAAGAGGCCGAGGAAGGGATTAGCTCTCATGCCAAGGGAGTTGTTTCATGGTGCAGCCATAGGCAGCCAGCGTGCAGCCCCCTGCTTACCCAGAGCCTGCCATGTGGTACCATGGTACAGTTCGACTCACTGAAATAGCAGAAAAGCTCATTTTGGGTGCAGGTGAATGAGGTCAATCAGCTTAGCTCGTGCTCAGACAAATGCCAGCTCTGGTGCGAGGGACAGGGGGGATCCTGTGGCTGGAAGCGAGATGGGGAGAGGGAACAAGTCCTGCCCTCCTCAGCAGTAGCCTCCTGGTCCCTGCACCCATCTGCCGCCGCAGCAGTACCCCAGGCACCCACGATCGAGCACCCACCAGAGCCGCCCGGTGAACAGCACTGGGGAGACTTCTCTTGGGCTGCAACTATTGCCCTGCAGCAATCTCCCCCTGCGCCAGGACAGGGGATTCTCCTAAGGGCCATTGCTTTTTTGCTTAAAGCAGTAGTGGTTAGAAAGGAAGACAGCTTATCCGGCTTAAATCAGCACAAGTCCTTATGAAGTCAGGCAGATTCATGAAAACTGAATTATTCATGGCTGTATTCAAAACATAACCATTCCCCTGCCATGTTGGAAATCCAGATGAAATGCTTTCACGCTGGAGCTGGATACCCCCAGAGGTACTTTTGTAGTGCATTTTAAAAACCCGTCTCTTTCCCTTGTCTTGAGATCAAAGCTGTTTGGGAAGCAGGAGCCGCCTCCCAGAGCACGCAGGACCCTGCCCAGCCGAGCTCAGGGCTTGCTGGAAACCCACAGGGTAAAACTCAAGACTCAAGTTGTGTAACAGCACAAAGTAAATGTGACTTTTTCATTTCACTGTCCAAGGTGAGTGCAAACAGATAAACACATGGGATAATGGCAAAGGGTCAATTAGATGCAAATTTTCCATAGTTCGGTGCTTTGGTGAAAAAAAGTTAGCATTTATTTATGATGGGTTGGTCCATAACAGAGAAGCTGTAGCTATGAATTAGGACCTGCATTTTGCTAGGTGCTGTACATATGCAGAAGCCCCCTCAAAAATGAAACCTTTTGCCAGAGACCATCTCAGCATAACTGCACCATACAATGCCTGAACTGTGCAGAAGAAACACGCTTGTGTTTTCAGTGGATGCAGTTTACGTCCTAGAGCCCCAATTACTGTGCAATTCAATGCGCTTTGGATCACACCTGCAAAACGTGACCCATGGAAATGCTTTGTGGACAGTGTTTCCTCCAGGAGCGTTTTCTTAGAAGAGGTGGAACTGGCAAACAAACTCAGTTTTCCCTTTCCAGCATTCCCTCAGGTAGGACAGCGGGGGAGCGTGCTCCTCCTGGGGCAGAAGAAAAACAGAGTTATCAGTCCACCTGCTCGGCTTGTCCACAAGGATGTATCTCCCTCCCCTGCCCCTCCTGTAGGGAATACCTGGATCCATGCTCATGACATGTCAGCAGCCACAGAGATGTCTTGTATTGGTACAGCTTCAAGCAGAAATGGAGATATGTAACCCACATCATAAAGCTTGCAAAGCAAAGAATACATGTAAAAACAATATACCTGCTTTCTTTTGTAAGAGGACATAGAAAAGAAAGTGCAGAAAGGGCAAAAACTTTGGCTGTCTGCTCTGAAAATGTCCCAGGCAGATGTGGTGAGCCAGCCATGAAAGGCATTAGCTATAGCTAATTAATTTGCTAAAAGCACTTTGAATATTAGCAGGTTACTTTGACCTGGTAATGACGCTGTTTCTTTGTTACTACTCTGAGCAGTGAATTCTCCAGGGTTACAATGAGTTATCTGGCTTCTCTCAAGCCACTGCCCTGGGACCCATGTTGCCCCCATGACTTTGAGGATCCTTTCCATGGGAGGATCCATGCCGCGCAGGACACTATCCCAGCATTTTGTGTGGGTGGCTTTGGCTTAGACTTGGGTTCTGTCAAATTCCCCCCAAACCACGGGGATTTTGCCTGGCGGTGAATGCATGGCCCAAAGAAACAGTCAGGAGAAGAAGGGAGAAATGAGAACAGAGCAGGGGGGTGAATCTGGATGGCTTTTTGGAGTCACCGGGAGAGACAGACCAGGAGGTGGAAGAGCCAGAAGTTTGTCGAAGCAGGGACAACTCCAGCCTACAATGCCATTGGCTGGGGAGGGCTCAGTTTTGGAGCTCCCAAATAGAAGGAGAAAAAGGATTTGGTGGAAACCAAGGTGAAGGGGTGGAGGAAAGGGCGAAGATTAACTCAGTGTACAAATGAGATGTAGTCTTTTGCATCTTCATATTATGAACCAAAGAAAATAGACATTTTCCCACCCAGCATTGCGGTATTTAATATGATTTCTTATGTGCTTGGCAAGCAGTAGCTAGAGATGGTACTTGAGGCTGGAGCCCCTGTGTGAAGTCAGGCACCGTGATGGGAGTTGTGCCCCAAAGTTCCTGTAGTCCCCAAAGCGATGAGACAGGGAGCAGACTGTCCTGGACCGGCACTGGAGTGATCCGCTGCTTCAGGGGTGGAAATCTCACTTCTTCTCTCCACCATGACACTGAAGAGGTCCCCTGGGGAGGTCCAGGTGGGCCTCCTGGCCCCTCCTCTTCCCCCTCCCCATAGCCCTGTTTGCTATGGGGAGGGGGAGGCCCAGGTGGATGGTGGAGGCTGCCAGGGATGGGTGCTGAGTGTGGGGGTGTGCTTAGGTGACCTGAGCCGTTCTGTCACTTCTCAGTGGGAGGATGTCACTGTCCCTCAAGTGCTCCCTGTGCAGCCACAGAGAGCCCTGCGCTTGGCACTGCAACGGACCCCATGTAGGCTCAGTTCGTACTTCTCCGCTGAGCAGCGGGAACATCGCACGTCCCTTGGTTTCCTGCAGGAGTCTGACCTGAAGGTTTGTGTTGTCCTTTCTGCCACGCAGTCTGGTTCCCCCGGCGCAGCCACGCGCTGCGTTATCCCTGGCTGGGGGGTGTAGGGGAGGAACAGGCACATCCATCAGTAGTGCAAGAAAATCAAACCTGATATAAAACCTGCATAATTCTAATCACAAAGCCTTAAAGCCACCCCTCTGTTGCAGCACTGCCATTTGGGGGGCAGGCATGGCCAAACTGCCCCTCACTTGCTGCTGAGCTTCTCCCGAAGGCCAGCGCAGCTCCCTCTGAGGGACACACGGGTCTCTGAACTTCTTCCCCCAAGTGAGTTTCAGCCCCTGGTCCCAGCCCAGACTTTAGTCTATGAAAATGCAGCCAGATCCAGCTCCCTGTCTCTCACTGGCTGGGTGGGTTGGGGGAGCTTTCGAACAGTCTGATGTATCGCCAGAGACAGCAGAGAGCAAATGGGATCCAGATGTGGAGGCTTTTCTTTCGGAAGGAATTTTCCCAGATCTTTCCCCAGATTTTGCTGTCGGGGTTTCTCTCGTGACGTACGACCACCTGGCTTCCCTCCAGCTCCCGGCCATCAGCATTGGCTTCACAGGGGGAGAAAGTATAGCCAAAATACTGCCTGCTCCCCTCCATTGCCGTAGCCTGCTGCCTGTCTGTCCCCCATGCCCAGGGAGCAGAGGTCTGATCCTCTCAGGCACCCTGAGCTGCCCTGGACCCCCCGCCAGCCCCTCACCCCACTTCAGAAAGCCAACCGTATCCTGGGCTGCTTCAAAAGACGCGTGGCCAGCAGGTCGAGGGAGGTGATTCTGCCCCTCTACTCTGCTCTGCTGAGACCCCACCTGGAGTCCTGCGTCCAGCTCTGGAGCCTTCAGCATAAGAAAGACACGGACCTGTTGGAGCGGGTCCAGAGGAGGGTCACAAAAATGATCAGGGGGATGGAACACCTCTCCTGTGAGGAAAGGCTGGGAGAGTTGGGGTTGTTCAGCCTAGAGAAGAGAAGGCTTCAAGGACACCTTATTGCAGCCTCTCAATACTTAAAGGGGGCTTTTAAGAAAGATGGGGACAAAATTTTCAGCAGGGCCTGTTGCAACAGGACAAGGGGGAATGGCTTTAAACTGAAGTGGGGTAGATTGAGACTAGATATAAGGAAGAAATTTTTTATGCTGAGGGCGGTGAAACACTGGCACAGGTTGCCCAGAGAGGTGGTGGATGCCCCATCCCTGGAAACAGTCCAGGTCAGGTTGGACGGGGCTCTGAGCAACCTGACCTAGTTGAAGATGTCCCTGCCCAAGGCAGGAGGGTTGGACTAGATGACCTTTAGAGGTTCCATCCAACCCAAACTATTCTTTGATTCTGTGATTCTATGATTCTTCCTTGGGAGTCCCCAGCACACAGCCTGCCTGTCGTGAAGACAACAGGGCACTGAAGTCCTGCTGCATTGACCTGAAATGCTGCTTTAAAGCACACAAAGAATGGAGAGTGGAGCCAATAATTGAGCCTGGGCTCCTTACAGCATCCGTACCCTGCGCCAGAAATGATGATGAAACATTTATTGATTGAAATGAAGTATTGCTGCACTGAGAGCACTAAGGCAGGAGTCCACGTGGCTCAGCATTTCAAATCCTTTGCCTCAATATTTTTCCAACTACGAAAATGTATTTTTTTCTCCCAGGCAGACATTTGGCAGCAGAGTTAAAGGAACACTAAGGGCTGTTATAACTTAGACCCATCTTTGGGAGCCCAGTGATGCATGAGAAAGAGCTCATCTTTACAAACTCCTAAAAGCACATATGACTGCATCCTGCTTTTCCATTGAGACTTCCAGACATCTTCCAGCAGGATCACTGGGTGGGTTGCGGGCAACCTAATATCAGCGCTGTGTCATCTTGTCTGTTTATTTGGTAAATTCAGATTTTCATACATTAGTGCAATAGAGGAATTCAGCAGATAATTCACTCGGGGGAAAAAAAATATGCCTGGGACTCTGAGGTTGAGGAATTTAAATCAAACTCTCTTTCAACAAATGCAACCCATTAAGAGCCTCTTGACTGTCTATTTGAATATTTCCATTTAAAATGCTACTTAGAAAGAGTAAATAAAATATTCTTCAGTTCTGCAAATTAAATTTATCCTCAGTTAAAGTCCATTGAGAGATACCCCTAGGGTGAATTTGCCCTACATCTCATTTCTGCCCCGGGGTGTTTTCATAGCAGTCTGAGTCATCCAAAGCTCCCAACCTGAATTAATTTCTGAATCTCATAGCTGATATCCCACAGACAAAGCCATGTCTGTGATTCAGAAAAGTGCTGATTAATACTGAGTGGGAGTAAGCCAGGCACCGCTGTTTGCTCCTGCCCGTTTCCCCCCAGCTCGCTGGAGTCAGCCTGGCTTTCTGCAGGTCCCGCCTGATGCCAGCCGGTGCTGGGGGAAGGCAGAGACCCAGCAGACAGGATGTGGAGGCCACATGCTTTGGTGTGAGGGTCCTTTCCCCATCCCAGCAGCCGGCAGCAGCTGCTCTCGAACACATCTCCAGAGGCAGCAGCCAGAACTTCTGCCGCAGCTATGCCCACTGTAAGCCCGGCCAGTGCTCTTTTGCTCATGCTACAGCGTGTCACCAGTTTCATCCCTCCCTGGGGTTCGGCCCCAGCCTCTCCAGCCCATCCTGGCCCTGCAGGGAAGGTCCTCCTGCAGCTTTTTGCTTTTGTCTGCTGGAGAAGCACTGAGCTCCGTTAGGAGGGAGGAGGCCCTGCCTCACTGGGGACGCCTCATACCAGAGCCTCATATGGCAACAAGCGATGGTCCGTAGCCAGCGAGCTCTGCCATGGGATTTCTCATGGCCGCCACATGCTGGTGAGGTGTTGAGGAGCTGCACGCACCAGCAGCGATGCCTCAGGCAGCTGGATTTTTGCAGCATTTTTGACTCTTCCGCTTTTCCTCTGAGCATTCAGCCGCCTTTTGGGCAGCCACTGTCCCCGTCCATGGAGCAGAAGTCCCAGTGGGGATGTCGCAGAGTCTCTGACGAGCTCTGAACTCACAGTCCCTGATCCTCCTGCAATTTCAGCTGGGCTTGGAAGCATTTCAGCAGCAGTAAGCGGTGCAAGCCCGGCTGTGCCAGAGCTTTGCAGCCACTGAGTGGGTCCCTGTGCAGCTGCCCATGGCAGAGCCCTCTGACGGGTGGTGGGGTCGTTCTCCTGCTGTACTTTGGTACGTAGGCAGATGGTGCCATCAAGATGATTAACAGCACTGAACCCAGTTTGCCAAGAGCCTATTGATTTTCCAGAAGGGTAACAAATTTTCTCCTTATGTACCAGCATCGAGCCTGAAGTAATCTGCTGTATAGCAGGAGGGAAATCAGCTTTCAGCGTGATTTAGGAAGGGCTGTGTTGCATCCAGACACATACCAATATGATCTTTCTTGAGTGCTATTACACACTGCCTTAATAATTAATTAGAGATAAATACCATTTATGTTTAACATTAATTTGTAACTGACTTAGGGCAGCAGACTGAGTGCCAGGATCGGGTCCTGCACTGGGTGGACGGCTTCCCGATGAGTCACAGTGAGTAAGGCTAACCCTGGGCTCTTCCCCTCCCCAGGGGTCTTTCAGTTTGGGTGTATGACCATGTAGAGAAGCAACTGTGGTGCTGGCACTGTATTAACCTCTTTTCTTGACAGATTGAGAATCTGGGAAGATCTCTGGTTAGCAGAGTTTACCAGACATGATGGTTTGCTCTTGCCTTAAAGCATTTGGGTTGTGGCCAGACAGCAGCAAGGGACCTCATGAGACCCTGCCACCACTAGGAGCTCCTGCCTCTCCCCTGGGGTGGTTCAGGCCCTCGTGTTAGGCACTATACAAACACATAACAAAAAGATGATGCTGAGTTTGCAATCTCATTTCTTGATCAATATGGCTATCGTCACGGAATTGTGTCAAAAAAGCCTGATACGTGTTACAAGACTTCTCCGTATCTGTCTAATTATAAAGCCAACTCCGTCTTGTGATGGGAATCCAGCTGTCTGGGTAGCAGCAGAGGAAAATAACAAGTTTGGTTTCGAGATGTTGGATGCTGCTCATTCCCGAGCCCTCAGCTTTCCGCCTGTGGCCCCTGCTCAAGGCTGAAGCATTGGCTCAGCGAAGGGGAGCATGGTGATGCTCTAACAACTGTGGCAGGGGCTGACCGAGTCCTGTGGGCCTTGAGCTCCAGCTGGGGAAGAAGATAGTGTGACCTTTCCAATGAGACTGGGATGAAGAGAAGCAAAAGTCTGAGCTGCCTCCATCGTATTTCAGAGCACTGTTATCTGCTGGCAATTTACTACTTCTGCAGCATATACTATGTTTACAGCAGGTCACTGGAAATGTACCTGGACCCATTCATCATTTTTAATAGCAAAGCGGTGCTTTAGTCCAACATTAATTTAAATTTACCTTCCTGCAGAAAACTGATGGACAGGGAGCCTTCCAAATGATGCATTTTTATTAGCTCTCTCTTCTACATTTGGCTGCTGATAAATATTTATTTAGACTTACCCTGCCAAAGGCCTTAAACACAGCCACATTTCATCTCCTTCCAGGGGTAAGTGGTGACAAACAGCGGTCAACGATGGGCAGAGCCTGCGGGCCAGGCAGCAGCAGGCAAACCCAAAAGTGTCTTCCCATGGTGGCCGGGGAGTGTGACTAAAGCCTCACCCCACAAACACGAAGGAGCACAGAGGCAGGGTGGGGGGAAGAACCCCAATAACGTGGTTGGCAATATAAGCCCCAACGCAGCCCCTCCCAGGACTGTCCCAGGGGAGCTTCAGCCCAGGGTCCAGGGGGACACCCAGCACCCTGAGCTAAGGGGAAAAGCTCTTACAGACCGAGGCGGGTAAGTTACTGCCTCGGGGGTGCGGCACACATTTTGGAGGAGCATCTTGAGATTGCACAGCACTTACTATGGCATGTTTAGAGGGGAACGAAGGGTGGGCAAAGGGAGGGATCTGGGTGGTTTGGGGAGGAACAAGCGTGAGAAAACAGAGTGATAAGGGGATAAAAGGGGCCAGTAGCACGTAAAGAGTTGGCTGGTTGTATGTCTGTCTGGCCATGCCCCGTGCCTGGTCAGCAGGGTCCGTCTTCTCACTGAACTCCATTTCAGATACTTTTCCTGGGTGAGGGACTCTACTCTGCGTGCACGTGTGCGTTTGGGGGTCTGGGTGCCAGCAATTGGGATCAGGCCATATGTCACAGGGGCCATGTGCTGGCAGTGCCAGCAAGTGGGGAGACTGGAGTGCGTGTGTGTTGGTGGGTGCGTGTGTCAGTGCGTGATCACTGGTGAATGTCAAGCCAAACTAGCTGGTGAGTAGGATAAGAGGCTTTGGGATCCAGGTGTCGAAGCAACCATAAGCCTGGGCTGGATGCTGAAGGCACCAGAGGTCTGTGCATTGGCTACTGGAGGGACCAGGAGGTCCTGGCCAGCTACTGGGGAGATCGTGGGATCTGGAAGTCAGCTGAGAGACCTGTTTCTGTGTGTTTGAGCAAAAGCCAACTGGATATGAGAGGATTCAGAGGCCGGCTCCTGTGTAGGCTGAGTGTCTCGGGCCAGTGGCTAGAGGGATCCACGTTGTATATATGTCTGTATAAATATATATATATATTTCACTAATGGGCTTTTATCCTGATCAGCCAGAGAGCAGAACAGGATGAGACCCTTGGTGCTGTTTGTGTTTGTGCGTGTTGAGCATTTCTGTGTTGCTGGCCATGTATATATGTAGATATGTGTTGAATACGTGTGTTTGTGCTCATGTGCCTACTGGGAATACATGCTTAGCCCCACTGCCAGCTGGACCTGGGGGCAGGGAGCTGCGGCAGCCTTGCCTCTACCGGGCCACTGGATTCAGCAGCCTGTGACAATGGCCTGTTCACTTGGGCTAGCAGTTGGGTTTGAGCCAAGGATAGCCTCTGCAAAGACTATCCTACTGCCTGAGCAAAAGGACTGTAAGGGAGAGGATTGCTCTTTTTAATGCCTTCAAGATTGAAAACTCCCTCTCAACCAAAGTTGGATGATGACAGGCAGATAAATCCCTCGCTCCCAGCACCTAGGCACAGCCACCTTGCAACACTGCTTGGTTCAGACACACCTGAGCTGGCAAAGTTGCTCCCAATGGCATCAAACTGCTCAGAAACCAGTCATTGGTGTGATTCATGAATCGGATGTTCCTCTACCAGTCTGTCTCCTCAACAGGCACAGCCCAAGGGATGTGCTGAGAAAAGTCCCCCCCAAAAGCTGTCTCACCCTGACACAGGAGGTAGCTGGCATAAAGCATGTGTTTGGGAACTGAGCAGATTGAAATGTGAACACACCAGCAGTGTGGAGGTAGTTTCAATGATGGACATGCCCACTAGCAGAGATGAACCTGAACAAAGAGGCTTTCAAGGCCTTAAGGACACCTAAAATTTAGTTTTGGCAAATAAAGTTGCAGTCCTTCTGCCTTTTCATATGCTACTCTGAGCTGCTGTGGAGGAATACTGTGACCCAGCCCCTTATTTCCATCAAAACGTAATAACAAATTACAGGCTCTTGTATCAGTTTGTCGTTCTCCGAGTGATTACGGAGATACACTCTAAGCTAATGAATTATTTAAAACAGATGCAGTACATTTCAGAAAATGAATTTGATTAAGTGGTAAGATATTATGAAGAAAACTGAGATAAAAGCCTAGGAGAATCTATTTTCATAAAATATAGCGTGCTTCCTGTCTGATGATAATTTTGAGTAACCAGATGAATTAGTAGGTAGACTGATAGATTGTCCACTAGGGAGACATTTACACAGGAAACTAATACAAAATGGAGAATGGTCTTGCTAAGCAAGATGTGTTACCCTCTCTCCACGCCATCCCCGACACAGGCAATGAAAAGGAAATAATACTTGGGGCTTTTTTTAGTTTCAAACTTCTCTTCTTTCCAAAGCCCTGTACTGTGTGCTGTGCAGGTATGTTTTTGCTAAAGCACTACTGATATGTCACTTCGTAGATGTTACTGAAGCTTACAGGTTCTGCGTAAATCTCTATACAAAACACATTCTAGATTGTCATCGCTTTCATGGCTTATCACAATATGTAGAGCTTTATAGGGAGAAGTCAGGTCCTTTATCAGACGAGATCTGGAGGAGGTGTTTGAAGACATGAGTGTCCAAGAGCTTGTCTGTTTTTTCCCCGACAAAGTCAGCTTGTCTACAAACCTTGTCTTGATGACGTTCTTAGGCAGACAGGCTACTACAACACTACTGCATGAAATACATAAACTATCTTTGCACTGAAAATGGAAAATTGCTCTCACATATTGCTTTATTACTCCTATGTACTGATTTTCTTTCTTTCTTTCTTTCTCTTCCTTTCTTCCTTTCTTCCTTCCTTCCCTTCCTTCCTTCCTTCCTTCCTTCCTTCCTTCCTTCCTTCCTTCCTTCCTTCCTTCCTTCCTTCCTTCCTTCTACTGAAAGACATCAATATCAATTTTTTGCATATTTGCTTCACTGAAATCGCAAAGAAGCTCTTATTTAATTGCAATGCGTATCATCATATTCACCTAATATAGTATAAATTCCCCTGCTGTTTCAGTTGGCCATCTGTCTTAAACTGCTGTGGTGGGGAGTAAACAGGGTATTTCATCTTAGAAATGGCCCTGTTGAATGATACGTGAATGTTCAGTCAATTTCCATGTTCTCTCTCATAGTACTTCTTTCCTTCGCTTTTTACTTTCCTTAATAAAAAGTCATATTTAATATTTAAATTCACAAAAGTAAAAAAAATGGTTAATAAAACAGTTTGTGATTTTCCTTTCCTCTTCTTCTCCCTTTCCCTCTCCCTCTTCCTCTCCCTCTTCCTCTCCTTCTTCCCCCCTCTCCCCTCCAACACTGGAAGAAAGACTTGCATTAGAGGATAGCACTTCTGGCTCAAGTCTAGCCTGGATATTGACTGCTGGCAGTTTGCTTCTATACAGATTCATCACTATTGATTTTTGTTCCAGGTTTAAGATATGGGCATCCCAGCGTCAGTCTCATACAGACTTTCTAGCTCTCCCACGGCTCGTATCCGAGCTCTTCATATGCATGAGTACAACCACCGCCCCAGCAGGCCTGGGGTAGGAAGCCTAACATCAGCTAGAGGGTGTATGTGCGCTGCAGAAGACACAATCTTAAATGGGAAGGATGAACTACCACCTGTCGAGCTCCATACTGCTCTGGGGGGGACTGCTTCCGTCCAGCTACTTTTCAGTGCAGACGTGCACAGCCTCTCCTGTACGGTCGGACAGACCGTAGCTTGCGGTGGAATAGAGAAGCAACCCCAGATACATATGTCTTGGGCTAATATCCTGACTACTGGGCTATGTCCCCTTCTTTCTGAATCACAGGCCAATGTTAAAATACAAAAAAAGGAAACTATCCAGTCTGTGGATTTCTCATGGGAGCCAGATGCCCTAAAATATGGACAACTGTCCAACGGATTTCTTGAACAGCCACATAGTAGCCTGCTCTTGCAAAAGTGCTCTGAGACAGATAAAGAGGAAGAGCATTTGGATTTTTTGACAAAAGTGGCAAAAAGAGAATTTATACAGCTTTAGCAAAAGGATGATGAAGAATCTCCCACGGATTTCTCTTTTCCAGTTGCAGAGGAGTATACAGTGGAAACAGATTGCCAAATTTTATTTCACACAAAAAACAATAAAAAGGTTAATGTTAAGAAATAAAAACTAAGATCAGTGTAACAAAAGTTTAATTCAGAGATACGTAAAGTGAATACTGGGAGTGAAACCAGTTACCCTTATCTTGAACAAAGCACCCTTCTGGAGGAAAATACTTGTTTATTTAGACTGAAAACAGACGCCAATCAATATGCTGACCAGTGTCCTACTGAGCAACGAGCAGTGTAAGCTCAGATTCGCCGATGTGGTCTGAACTTTCCAAGTAGTGGGAGCAGTAAGCGCTTAGCATCTTTGCAGAACTGCCTCTCTCCAATTCAATACCCCACATCAGAGGCACCTGAAACACCTGTGTTCTTTAACTTATCTGCAGTCTAATCCTCCCCACCCACACATACACATATAAAATGGAAATAACAATTTAAACCTATCTACATATATACAGCTCTTTGAAATGCACTAATGTATGTCATTACCTGAATCAAGAGAGCACTTATGCACAGCACACACTCACATCCAAGTTGCATGGAAAGAAGAGTTTTAAAGTTTGGGTACAATATCGCGTTGCATCGAGGGGATTATTATAGACAGAGAGGAGAGGAAATTGAGGTTAAGAATGGTCCAGGAGGGAAAAGGGAAAGGACATGGAAAACAAGTCAAGAAAAAGAAAGCTCCAAGAAGTAGATGGTTCACAGTTACTTTAGGCAGCAGTTTAAGTTTCTCAGTTTTGAAAATAGAAATAACACCTACTTATTACCAAGAGGTGGGTTGGTAATTCATGTTGAAAAGTGCTCAGAGATTCTTGGAAGAAAGGTACTTTTGGAAATGTAAAGCGTCATCCTTGAAGCATTTGTTATTATGACACAGTGTGATTGTGGACTTCAAAACTGCTACTAAAAAGTGATGCAGAAGGAAACCAGCAACTCATCCAATAATAAATGCTTGGCCAACCCCAGTATTTCTGTCCATGGTACCATCAATAGACAAATACCGGTGGGAAGAATGGGTAAGAAAAAATTTTAAGTGTGTATTTACTAGGCTTCTCACCTGGAAAAGCTAGTTTGCTAAGTGTATGGCTCCAGGTGGCATAATCAGTTTAAAAATTTGTGTTTACTCTCATTTTGTTTCCCCCGGGAAACTGTAACCAAGCTGCCAGAGTGATGAAACCACCACCAAGGCAGGCAGCAAAAAAAAGTGATAGACTTCCATGTTCTCCTAGTTCATGACAGTTATGCTCAGTTAGCCCTGTACCTTTACTTCAGGATTAGAAGGGGTTTACCTTAAAATGTTTCTCTGTCCACTTACTGTGTTACGGCACGTGCCTTCAAATCCTGCAGTCACATTATTTGCCTGCTCCCAGACTTGCACCTTTAATGTCAGTCCATAACTCAGTTCCTTGGGCTTCCAGCAATCAGTGCTTCAGAGAAGGGGGGAGTATGGAGATGCACCCCAAGTCTTTCCATTTTGATCCATCTCTGTGCCTCTCTGAGATTTTCTGCTTAGGTTGGCAGCATGTCTCAGTCTCTTTCCAGATTGTTAATGACTCGCAAAGCTGAGAGCATGGTTGTTGGCATTCCCTTTACTTCATGTCTTCTGCCTGCAAGTGTTAAGGAAAGACAGAAAGATTTAAGATACATTCAGACCATGAGGACACAGAGGTTTAGAAACTGAAGTCTGGACTTTTTACTTCTCTCCTTTTAAGGTAGGAATTCTATCAAGAACTGGATTATCCTACTCCGGAGCCAGGCTGTTTTACCCCAGTTTATTTACCTGTGCCTGAAGAAGAGGTGGAGATAGCACTGCCTTCATTGTACCCTATGCTATACATTGCATTCCTGATGCATTTATGGAACCATGCCCAGGCCAGCTCTACAAATGAATCCTAGAGAAAGTCAGACCTGTTCTGCCAGTCAGAAACCCACTGCTATTAGCACAGCAGACTACTAGATACGTGTGCGTGTGTGCGTGTGTGTGGTGACACCCTTCCCCAAGGACATCCTTCAAGGAAGCGTATAGAAGGCAGTGCATACTAGGAAACCTTGTCAGCACAGCTGCTTGCCACCCAGCCTTGCAACCAGGAAGAGGGAATTAAGTTCACTGAACAACATGTTCTTGTGCTTGTCCCAGTAGTTCTGTTTTAGGTTCCTGTCCTAATCTGTGTGTATCTTCCTTGACCAAAAAACCTCTGTGGACCACTGTATGTAGCTTGATCATTTCCATTTCTCAAGACCAGTACTCAACTCGAATCTGGAATAGTGCCTTCAGCCTGTTTTGGAGGTGGAGAAGGAAACCAATCCAACTTTTCAAGTGTGACACTTTGCAAACATAAGGGATTTTTTTCCTCCTATAACATAAAAGCAGCCCTTATAGCACCCACACAACAGCAACAAAGACATCAACTTACCTTTCCACATCATGAAATCCAACAACAAAATAATGTTCATGCCTCTTACAAAATTTGGCAGTGCCTGTAGTGCCTCTTTCTCCTTGTTTTCTCATTTAATGCACATTGACTAATAATGTCCAGGGCTGTATCAACACCTTCTTTTGTCTTGGCAGAACACTCCAGGTAAGCATATGCCCCAATGCTGGCAGCTAAAACTTCTCCTTCTGTAGTGTTAATCAGCTCGTTGCCTGGAGTAGTTAGTTTCTTCTTAATACCTTCATCACCCTTTAGTTCTATCTTGGTAGCCACCAGAATAATAGGTACTGTGGGGCAGAACAGTTTGATTTCTGGAACCCAAAAATCAAGGATGTTTTGCTGTGAGTCGGGCCTGTCCACAGAGAAGCACATTAAAATAACGTCAGTGTCCTTGCAGAACACTGAGCGGAGATTTCGGTAACTGAATTCATTCTTCCCTGCCACATCGAAGAGAATTAGTTTCATCTCCTTCCCATCTATCTCTGTGTCAGTGGTGTAAGTGTCAAACAGAGTTGGCTCGTAGGACTCAGGAAGCTGTTTGTGCTGCAGAGCAAAGAGGAGGCATGTCTTACCACATTGGTCATCTCCGACTACAGTTAGCTTTCTCCTAAGAGCAGCCATCCCTTGAAAACAAAGATGATGTACAAAATGGATTATTCCCATGCTGGGCTTTTTTTTTTTAGCTTTTGTGGAGGGTAGAAGGAGAAGAGGAGAGAAATCCCATTAGTTTGGAATTCTTCCCCTTATCTCTTTTTTTTCTCTCCATACTCCTGTCTTACCTCCATTCCCTATTTTTTTCCCCTTTTAATTTCTCTGGTATCAGAATCTTCTGAAATTGTAAATACCTTGCTCTTGACTATTATTATAGATCAAAAAATGAAGGTATAAACCAAGTCTGGATGTAACCAAGATTCCTGCTGTGCCCTATATTTCTGTTTTATCATCTCAGACATTGTTTATGGTCAGTGTTCAGTCCGTAACAGATTTCATTTTCTAGATTGAATGACTTAATTTTGTGAGTGAGATGGAGTATAAAACACTGTACTGAACAACTATCCAAATTGGTTTTATTGACTACATTTTTCCTGCCATGGTCTGCTAGTAGAATTCTACCAATGGCGATAGCTATCATGTGTAAGTCCCTGCTGCTTTTGCTCATAGATCTGTTGTCATGTGGGAGTTAAGAAAGTGTTCTCAGTCTTCATATATTCATGGTTAATTTATATGAGATAGAAGTTTGTTAGACTTACAGGATAGTAATTTCCAGCATCAACCTCCTTCTCTTTCTTGATGTTCACTATTAGATTGGTTTCTTCTAATACTGTTGCTGCCTCAGCTTCCTTAGGTCACTGGTTCCCCTGCAGAGAGAACTTACCACCACTCTTCAAAGACTATAATGATGACCACAGTATTTAAAGGAATAGTCAATGTTTCTTAATATAGCCAACCAATCTACAAAGAGAACCTGATGACATCATTGTTTTTTAAAGAAACCTACTTTACTGGCAATAAAGTGGAAGTTACACAATTCATTAACTAATCGCAGCATCTTTACTTTAGAAATGTCCTTGTTCCTATTGCAAAAGACTCATCCTGAGTGAGCACTTCAGTACTGAGTGTGCCAAACTACTTTTGGGGGGGGGGCTGACAGTAGTAGACTGTAAAACAGCAGTAGACCTGCCAGACAGACCCTCAAGACACCCCCTTCCAGATCTGCTGAGGCATCGTAGAGAAATGAATTGCAGAATCAAAGAATGGATGAGGTGGGAAGGGATCATCTAGTCCTCCCTGCCCTGCTCAGAGCAGGATCAACTACAGCAGGCTGCTCAGGACTGTGTCCAGTTGGGTTTTGAATGTCTCCAAGGACGGAGACTCCACAGCCTCTCTGGGCAGCCTTTTCCAGTGTTTGATCATCCTCTAAGTGGTGAAATGAAGTCTATCAACTGCAGAGTCTAAAGAGAAAGAACTGTCCAGTGTTAAGGATACTATCTTGAACTCCAGAGATGAAGACTGAATTCCCTGCTATCTTGTTGGCATTGGACAAGTCATTTCTACTCTCTCTGTCTCAGTTCTCCTGGTAGACAAAGACTGCAAGGTGTCTGCAACCACTAAAAACTGAGAACAAAGGGAACCGGAGGTAGATTAATTTGGTCTCTCTGCAGAGAGAACTGTTTCCAGCAGTATTATTGGTGATGCAGATACGTAACTGCTGATAGTTACATGGTCAGCCCATTTATTTCATACAGTTACAGAAGAGTTCTTCAACTGAGATGAGGATTTTTAGGTCTAAAAATTTTAGCCTAAGGATGAGGAACTTGGTTTTGTTTAATTTGAAGTCAGCTGGAGACCTGAGGCCGCTTTAGTTTTCTGTGGTTGTCTAATTTTACCCCGCCAGACCATATTTCCTGAGTCCCATTCAAGTATGAATCTGATAGTCTTGCCATAGGAACTTGACAAAATTAAAGTCATCAGCTTCTGACTTGCCCCACTTATTCCCTAGAAGAGCAATGCCAGTAGGTCCCATACAGCTCTTTAGGATCATGAAGGCATTTCTTGTTTGGGATGATGTGCTTTCATGTGCACTGTACTTAGCCTACACCTCTATATGAAAATACACAGGTCTTTTTCACCTTCTCTTTTTGTGCCTTGGCATTCCAGTTTCTAGGTAGATCAGTCTGGCTTCTCTGCTGAGAGCACTTATCACAAGGGGATCTGAGAGTTAAATTCTGTTTTTCTTCAGGGACACTGGAAAGCAATGGACCTGCTGTGACACGCAACAAGTGGTCTGGTGCCTATATATGCCAGAAACTCTTAGCAGCTTAGAGAGACAGATACTTACCATTTCTGCCTGTCTTCCCACATCTACACGGAGTTTTTTCGCACTAGCCTGTAAACTGCTCATATTTAGCTAGCTCTTGCTTTCCTTGCATCACTGAGAAGCTTTGCCTGCATGAGGACTGCAGGATGCTTGTTGCTAGCGTTACAGTACAAGTCGGTGTGCAGGACTCAGTATGCCATTACTGGCACATACGGCTCCCTCAGCACGTTATGCCACAGCAGGCAATGTACTTACTTGCCTACTTATTGACAAAAAGGAGAAAGATTACCTTCCCCACTGAGCTTTCACGCTTTTGGTACAGATTTATGCTTGAACACAAATTATCTGAGTTACAGACATGCCCTTTAGAAAATCTGTTTAGCAAAAAGAGCAGGGGGGAATATAATCTGGAAACAATCTCCAATAATTGACTGGAATTGTCTTCTCAGCAACAAAAAATGCTAATTGGATTAAATCAAGTAAAAAACAAAAGGCTGAGTTTTAATCTCAAAACCACCAGCACAAGCAATGAAAGCAAAGAAGTGGCGTCTTCTTTCTCCTACTTCATACTTTCTTCATCAATCATACAGATGTACATGGTGCAGCAGAACTAATGCTCTGCTTAGAGAGTGCACATTTAGGGCTTACTGGAAGTGAAGTTTCAGCTTGCTTAAAGAAGCAAGTTTAACATATCATGCAAATTTGATCAGAAAATATAAAAATTACAACATAAAGTTCAAATTCAGCCCTAAAATACGTGAGCTGGCTACACTCCCTGGTGCCTTCCAGACCACAACCACGCTTGAATACAGAATTGGTCCTGTACAAAATTCCCCAAGGAGAGGAAAAAGCCACCCCATCCCAGAGCCTGTTTTCATTATTTTCTTTACGGGTTTTCCACCTGTTCTCAGTCACCACCCCAAGAAGAAGCCTAAGCACTTCCGCAGATTATTATCCACTGTGCTCATTTACAGTACTGCTGCTGTTCCTCTTTCTGCTGCACTCGCAGCACTGCGATGCTGCTCAGATTCCCATTTTCCCCGATGCATCGATCCAAGCAAGAAGAGAAAAGGATTCCTGTGTACAGCTTTACTCCTGATTTCCACTGTTCTTGAAACTGGCTCACTTCATGCTTTCCACGTATGGGCTGAAGAAAGAATGCTCCAGAGAAGAGAAGCAAATATATATAATTGAAAAGATAATACAAATTAAGGGCCTCTTCACTTCCACTTAGACAGCTCAGGGCAGGTACCACATAGTGCACCCATATTTATGGGCTAAATCCACTGCAGGAGAAAGGTGGCATGTAGCAAATTTACATTAAGTATGAAACCCAGGCCATGGTCAAGTCCCAAGTATTACACATTTAAGTATAAATGTGTGATAACCACAGTGACTTAGATGTTCCCTCTAGAGTCCATTGCTGGAGTTTACCCTAGGACAGTGAAATGAGTGTGATCTCAGCCTAAGCAAGTCACAGGGCTGGGCCTCCCAATATAAAGCCTCTGAAAAGAAAAAAAAAAAAGCTTTTGAAACCCTAGCTCAAGGAATTACGTAGACTTACTGCAGTCTTTCTTGCAAGGTCAGAGATGAAACATCAGGCCCTTTGGCTTCAGCGTAACTGTGTGGAAGACTACAGATGCAAAACTTCACTAGAAAATTAAGCAGTTATGGCTCAGGCCATAACTGGGTGCTGGAACTGTATCTGCGCTGTTCAAGCACAAGAAGAGCCCCTGCTATGGGTTTGACTTGGGTTAGTTGGACCTTTGCAGAGTATTTCCTTAGCATAGTTTGGAAGTTGGGACCAGCAGACAGTTTGGATGAGGCCACCCTGCTTTGAAGTCTGAAAGAGTTAAAGAGTATGAATGCGGGCCACTTTGCTTTCTCTGCACCGAGGCACATGGATAATTGCTAGCAGCACCCTGAGTGAACAAGAGAGCCCTGTGCTTTGAAATGAATAAGCCGCATATTTCCCTACTGTTCATGGCACAGCACAGATGAGGTGATCAACATAATTGCTCATTTGGATGATTCTTTTTTCTATTTAATGAAGTGTTTTGCTCATGGAAAGACAAACCCAAATATCCAGGCACGATTCTTCATGCCACCCAAAGTCAAATAAAAACGGATTAAAAAGCATATTTAAGCAGCACTTCTCACGATCTATAAAGTACTTGCAGCTTTTCCTGCTGCCACCCCAGAGGTGGAGCTTTCCAGTTTTGGAGCCGTAAGGAATGCGGGCATCCATGCTGGCGGGGCCGCCGCGAGGTGGCTCTGAACTCCGGTGAAAAATCCACCATGTCGCTGAAGAGCTTCAAGAGACTTACAACAGCAAATGTATTTAGAAGACTTACGTTATACAGCAAATTAACTCTAAATGCCTATCAGAATGGCTCTACATGCTTGTGATTATATTTATAGAGAAAATAGCTACAAGCTGCCAGTGCTCCATCGCCAGAAGGACATGCCAGCATGGGGAAGACTTCCACATAGGTAACTTTTTTTATTTTATGAAGAATTTCAAACTGTGAGCAGTGGCAACAACTGTAAAGGGACAATGCAAATCAGAAATTTAGCCTGTTAAAAGGCCACAGGTACTGGAGAACACGGATGCCTATGACTGCACTTTATTTCTGGGTTTTTTCAAACATCAGTTTGAATTTATTATGTTCACTTCACAAAAAATATGCTGTACGAACTATGTAAGATCAAGGTACAAATCCATCCCTCACCATCCAGGAACATGCTCTTTTGACAGAGAGAAATGGGAATTACAAAAATCTCACAGAAGATGAATTATATTTCAATGTCTAGGATTAAGTGAACTGTAAGTGAACCATTTGCCCTGTTGACACACACTTCTGTAACAGTCTACTGCAAGTAACTCGTCAGGCAATTTGATATACT
This sequence comes from Aptenodytes patagonicus, assembly GCF_965638725.1. Lineage (NCBI taxonomy): Eukaryota > Metazoa > Chordata > Aves > Sphenisciformes > Spheniscidae > Aptenodytes > Aptenodytes patagonicus. The sequence goes on along the minus strand of NC_134951.1, from coordinate 11,578,316 downwards.
CAGTGGTGCATTTGGTCTTCAAGTGGATATTTTTAAATACAATTTTTAATAACAATCACATTGTTCAAATCACTCATTTTTGTTCTATTCACTAATGCCAGTGCTGGCTAGTAAAAGAGGACACTTTGGATCCAACCCTGAGAGGCAGTAGCCACAGGACATCGTTTAGGTGAAAAAGCTTGCAGGGAAAAAGCTTGAGACAACACCCAGTTAAACAGCAATAGCTGCAACAGGGACATAACAAATTGCTACCAGTAATTTCACAGTGTGATACTTTACAGTGCACGGCTTTACTAACGCACCCAGCGTGAGCCATCCGTTTATGTTAAGGTACTTACACCCTATCCTCCAAGCAATCTGAAACTCCAGTCTTTTGCACTCATTTATGTTCCCCATTTTTCATTACTGTGACTTCCAATCTCTCTGTAAATAGAGACCAAAGGGGCATTTCAGTTCAAGTCTGCTACTTCTCCCGGTTTATAATTCCTCTGTTCCCTTTTGGCCAAAACCCGGCAGGAGAGAGACTCAAACATGATGAATTTTTTCCTCTAAGGAAGGGAAGTTGTTGAGTCCCGCGTTTTTCCAGTAATATCCAGCGAAGGCTTTTGTTTTATTTACTCGCCTGCAACAATCTTAATTCCACTTTGCTTGGGCTTTAAAGGCTGCATCTGGGACGCAGCGATTTTCCCTCTGGTTTTCTCGGTTGCTCGCCCAGCCTCTTAAAACCGGTCATCCCGAGCGGCGGGGATGGCGGCGGCGCAACCGGGGCCCCGGCAGGGACCGGCCCTGCCCTGCCCTCCCCTGCCGCAAAGCCGCCACCCTGGGGCCGGGAGGGCGGCACAAACCGCGGGGGGGGGGGGGGGGGGGAGGCTCCTCGCCGGCGGCACGGCGCGGCCGGGGGACCTGCTCCGTGCTCCTCGGGAGGTGCGGCACCTCTGCCCGCCGAGCGCCGTGAGCCCCCTGCGGAGCCCGCCTCACAGCCCGGCCTGCCGCCTCACAGCCCGGCCCCACTCCCCTCACAGCCCGGCCTGCCGCCTCGCGGCCCTGCCCCGCCGCTCCCCAGCCCGGCTCCAGCCACCCCACAACCACCGGCCCCGATGCCCCCAGCCCGGCTCCAGCCACCCCACAACCACCGGCCCCGATGCCCCCAGCCCGGCTCCAGCCACCCCACAACCACCGGCCCCGATGCCCCCAGCCCGGCCCGGTCACCCCCCAGCCGCCCCTCAAGGCAGCACCGGCCACCCCCTGGGCCGGGCACCCCGCGCGCTCCGCTCCCCCCCCTCCTCCCCGCTCCCCGCCTCCCGCCCGCAGCTCCCCGCCAATCGCGGCGCTCTCCGCCAGGGATGACCTCACTCCCTGCCTTCCCATTGGCTGGCTATATTAAGAAAGTCGCGAGCGCCTTTAAATAGCGGCTCCGGCCGGCAGCTTGCGGCAGTGGCAGCGAGGAGCGTCGCGGGGGTCAGCGGCGGCGTTTCCCTCGCGAAGGGCCGAGCCGGGCGGGACCGGCGGTGCTTGCTGCGGCCGTAGCGTTCCCCTGAGGCAGGGGAGGGAGGCTCTGTGCCGGTGCGGGGAGAGAGGAGGGCGCGCCCGCCTGCCTGCGCGGGCCCGGCTCGCCACGGTGCCCTGTGAGAAGCGAGAGGAAGGGGGAGGCGGCGGCCGCGGGGAGGAGGGCGCTGCCATCGTCCTGCTGCACGGCAAGGCCAGCTTGGCGAGCCTGGCCATGGCCGCCATCCGCAAGAAGCTGGTGGTGGTGGGGGACGGTGCCTGTGGCAAGACCTGCCTCCTCATTGTCTTCAGCAAGGACGAGTTCCCTGAGGTCTACGTGCCCACTGTCTTTGAGAACTACGTGGCCGACATCGAGGTGGATGGCAAGCAGGTGGAGCTGGCCCTGTGGGACACGGCTGGCCAGGAGGACTATGATCGCCTGCGACCCCTTTCCTACCCGGACACCGATGTGATCCTCATGTGCTTCTCTGTGGACAGCCCGGACTCGCTGGAGAACATCCCGGAGAAGTGGGTGCCCGAAGTCAAGCACTTCTGCCCCAACGTCCCCATCATCCTGGTGGCCAACAAGAAAGACCTGCGCAACGATGAGCATGTGCGCAACGAGCTGGCCCGCATGAAGCAGGAGCCAGTGCGCACCGAGGATGGCCGCGCCATGGCCATTCGCATCCAGGCCTATGACTACCTGGAGTGCTCGGCCAAGACCAAGGAGGGTGTCCGGGAAGTCTTTGAGACCGCTACCCGGGCAGCCTTGCAGAAGCGCTATGGCACCCAGAATGGCTGCATCAACTGCTGCAAAGTCCTATAGGGTGTGGCTGGAGCGTGGCGCTGGGCACAGCGCCTGGGTCACCTGTTGGCAGGCGGAGAGGAGCTGGGTTATGCACACACATGGCATCTGCTTGTCCCCTCCGCTGGGGGCTGGTGATGAATCGGGGTGGGGGCTAAGGGAGAGAGCATGCTCCCTTAGCCTTGGCCGAAAAGGGTTGTGCTGGCTCAGCTGTGGGGACAGAGGGAGGGGGGGGATTGCATGCCCTGAGTCTTGGGAATCAAGTGGGGAGAAGGCTTCTCCCACCACCGGCCCCTGCGAGTTAATTGCAGACTCTCAACAACAAAAAGCTGCTGAGACTGGACTAAGCAAATGTCGTACCTGGCTCTTCCCCTTTGCCCACCACCTGCTGCTCCCAGCTCCCAGACAGCCTCCTCTCTTTTGCAAGAGGAGAGCGGTGGAGGTGAGATGCTCGAAGGGACTTCTGCCTCCTGCCTGCATGTGCCTCCCCCCCAGGCAGGCTGGGGAAGGGGGCTGCATCTCCGGGGTTGCCTGCAGCATCCTCGCCTCTCCCACAGATGTTTCGGCCTGGGCCTGACCTGCTGTGGAAGCTAGTGCCCTGGAGACTAAGACTGGGAGGGGAGGGTCATCCCAAGCGAAGCCTGTATATATCTTACCTTTTCTGTCTTGTGCAAACTGGGGTAGTGCAGGGGGTGCTTATTTAAAGTGAGGTGGGGAGGGGGTGCCCAGCTGGGACTTGTGTTGTGCAAAGGAACTTGCCCTGAGTGACTGATGCCTGCTGATAATGCGAGCCTTGAACTGATTCCAGCTGCAGAAGCCACCAGGCTAGAAAGTAAAGCTGAACTGCTCTGTCCTCCTTGCTGGACATCCTCCTCCTGATGGACGAGGCAGGATGAGCAGGGGGGAGGGGGATGATATTGCCATATTATGATCTTGGTGCCTGCTCCTTCCTTTAATGTTGTCTTCTGCAAATATGTCGATTTGGGTTTATTTAAAAGTTTATCTTCAAAAGAAATTACTTTGCACAACTTGGTGGATTTTTGTTTTTTAAATTAAACACTCAATGCACTTGTCATCTGCATACAACACTGTAGCATTGGAAATACTCAGTAACCTCATCTGGGTCTTGTTTTAAATTGTGATTTCAATGCAAGATGAAATAAAACCACTGTATCTTTTTGCCTTGGAAAAAAATGGGTGAAAGCACTGTTCCTTATGCAGTGAGTACATCAAACATTAATACTAAAAGGCAATTTAAAGAATCTAGGTTTATTTAAAACTTTATTTTCACAGGGTAGCCAACCCAGGTGAAAATAATCTTGTGTTTCTCTGGTTCAGAGAACAAATGTATCCATTTAAGTTTGTTTACTTTTCTCCCTCTTCCCTCAACAGTGGTACTGAGACTGTTTCTGTTTTTGTTTTTAATAAACTGACATGGCAAAAACTGAGATGTATATGATGTTTACATAAAATTATGAACTGTGTATGCAGTTTTTTATGTAAAATATTAAAAGATTCTATGCTGACACTTGTGAGAGCAGTGTTGTGATTTACAGAGACTGTCCTCAGCTTGCAACAATACACCTGGACGGTGCTGAACTCGACCAGAGTTTGCCTACTGCCTGCATGCGGTCCTATTTGTATTTTCTCCACTGGCCGAATAACCTGTCTGGCAGCTTTCAGAGGAGTAGTGGTTATATTTTCCATTGGGGGAGCTGCTTCCTTAATTTTTCTGTACAGATGGCATGTGGAAGTGTACTCAAAATTCAAGGTGGTGACTAATCCATCCTTGTTGCTGCTAAGCCCAAGAAGCCTCCGTGCCTTGTGCATGGTGAGCTTGGGCTCAGGCTCCCGGCGCTCCTTTACCCACGGCCCTTGCTGCCTGTCGGTGGCTGGGGCGAGGTTTGGGCTTGTGTAGCAACAAAACAGGCAGAGAACTGGAAAGTAGCAGAGGCAATAGGGCTTATTTTTCAAGCAAAATATTTAGATAAAAGCAGTTTTTATTAGTGACCTCCCGTTTGCTTGGAGCGTATACCCCTGTTCACTGCAGCAGGACATGTGGACAGGCTTGGCTTGCTGTTGAATCAGGAGGCTATGTTTGCGCTGCAGAAGTCTCTTAAGCTGCCTTGCTAGATTTCCTAATTGCTGGCCTCATTAATTCCTATAGCAATGTAAAAAGTCTAGGCCACTCCATGTCAGGGATCCCCAGCGGGGGCATCATGCCTGGCTCTTCCCTCGCTGTCTCCGTGCTTCGAGGCGTGCTCCCTGCTGTAGCTTGGGTGCCCGGGCAGGTGCAGGCAGGAGCATGAGGCCCTGTGGGTGCTGCCTGCAGCAGCGGCTCCTGGCAGAAGAGCGGCCTGGTGCGAAATACATTGCATGGTTTTCGCTGAACAACAAGGTCTATGCCCACAGTGTCTCCCTTTTTTTCCCCTTTTTTTTTCCTGAAAAACTCCCTTAGGTACCTATAAGGGAAATCTCAGGACAGTTTTATATTTTTGTAAATCCTCTTGACTACTTTTGCAGAGGTGTGAGAAAGGAGTCGAGCCTTTTGTTTTTCTAGCCTATGAATATCTGCTAGGGTGCACTGGATTGTTCAGAGATGTTAACAAATACCAAGGCAAGCAAAACACATTTAGTGGCTTTTGCCTATTCGTTCACAGGGGGCTCTGCCAGCTGCCGACTGAAAGCAATGGGGCTTTTTCGACAGACTAACGTAGAAATAGTGGGCTCCTTGTTCGACAGCTGGAAAGTCAATCAGAAATAGCGTGGAAATACTTGGGTTTGCATTCTGAAGACTTCAAATGCTAGAGTACACGCTCAGTCCATGCTGTGAGTTTATTGTGTTGTTTCCTATGATCCTTAATGAAAGATAGTGGCATTTTCACTTAGACAATTTAGCCAGGATTTCTTAAAAGGTACCTAAGTCCCAGGTTTCGGGTATCCATCTCCAAGGATTTCAATTCTCCTAATATTCAAAGGGTGAGTTTCTTATCCTCATTTTGAGAATCCTAAAATCACTTTTTGGTCCTAAAATGTCCTTTGAAAAAAATCTAAGTTTTGGATGTTTAAAGGGCCACGGCCAAAGACCTCATTCTTGCAAAGGCACTCAAAGGCCTGGTTCTGCGCAGCGTAGCACTGTTCTGCTCAATATCAGCCAGGGATATTAAAATCAGCATTGGAAACTTTTTCCTTAAACTGATTGCAAGAGCTGCAAAACTTATAAATTCTGTTAGACTGCAGCAATAACTAATCTTCTTAAAACCCCAAAGGAGAAAGCGTTAATATTTGTATTTTAAACACTGGGAAATGAGTTAGCATTGCATCCCTGTATAATTCACAATACCAATATTTTCCACTAAGGTACTTACAAGGTAATTACATTCATTATTTCCAGTTGGACCTTTGCCCAAGTCATAGCATCTGGCCCAAGGGGGAAAAACTGTAAGAAAACACATTTCAGTTTTAACTGAGCGTGACCTTTCTCTGCTACTTGTGAAGCTGTGAGTAAGTCGACAGAGTGAGATCACCGTGTGGGAGTCCACCCGTCAGGGTCAGATGGTGGGATCAGAGCCATAAGTCGTTTTGCTCTGTGCCACATTGCTACGCTTGCTCATTAGCGTCACCACTTTGGTGGAGGGGGACATGAGGCGTGGCTCGTCCCACCCTCCTCGACTCAGCCATGCTGACATGGCCAGGCTGATGCCCCAGGGCCACACCAGCTGCGGTGTGAGGATGTCGCACCAACCCAACTCCACCCCATAGCTGCATCTGCCCAAGTTCAACACGGAGGGCCTGCCCACCGCCGGGGCCAGCCAGGCGCCCAAGCTCGGGGCAGGCCACCCCATGACCCACACCGTGCATTCAGACAAAGGATTGGTTTCATGCGGACCTCCCCTTGCTTGTCTTCATCTGGTCCCCTAGCTCGTGTTCATCTGGTCCCACTCTGTCTTCTGTAACCTTATGACTGGAGAAGAGGTGACAGGGAGCAAGTTAGTCAGAGCATCAAAGGAAGGTCAACAACCAACTCATCTCACAGTCCCCGTGCACACTACTGGGCTCGCAGAGACTTTCCTGGTTGTGTCCACATGCCCACACAGATGTCCCCAGCTGAGGAAAGGTTGCACCTTCCCTTACTCTGTTCAGACCAAGTTCAACCTCTGCAAAAGGTGTTTCTTCTGGTGGGAGCCAAAGCTCCACCGGGGGAGTTTGTCCTGTGATAATCCAGTGCATCCTTAGCAGCAAATGCTGGAAATGTAGAAAAGCCTCACTGAAAGGCCTGTTCGTCTCCGTCCTCCTCAGTTCAAGTGAGGAGACCACTTATGCACTCCCACCCCGAGACCGGGTTGGACCCTCTGGCAGTGTGAGGCAGCCTGAAAATGAGGACACCCAGGGAAGGTCAGTATCTCCTTCTCCCCTTCTGGAGATACAGCGACAGCAGCTGTGAGCTGTCCTTGCATGGTCAAATGGGGACTCTGTTTAGAAAGCATTCTCAGTAGGGTGTGCCAAAAAAGGGATAAATCATCTTTGGTGGGAGAAAGACATCAGTAAAAATTCTCACTTGTTTTAACAAAATGTTTTTTACTGCACTTATTATGCATTGAAATTAAACTGCATGTTTGTCATGGTTTAACCCCAGGTGGCAACTCAGCCCCACACAGCCACTCACTCACTCCACCCCGGTGGGATGGGGGAGAGAATCAGAAGGGTAAAAGTGAGAAAACTCGTGGGTTGAGATAAAGACAGTTTAATAGGGAAAGCAAAAGCTGCGCACACAAGCAAAGCAAAACAAGGAATTCATTCACCACTTCCCCTCGGCAGGCAGGTGTTCAGCCATCTCCAGGAAAGCAGGGCTCCATCACGCATAACAGTGACTTGGGAAGACAAACGCCATCACTCCAAACGTCCCCCCCTTCCCCATTCTTCCCCCAGCTTTATGAGGTGAGCATGACATCATATGGTGTGGAATATCCCTTTGGACAGGTGGGGTCAGCTGTCCTGGCTGTGTCCCCTCCCAACTTCTTGTGCACCCCCAGCCTACTCGCTGGTGGGGTGGTGTGAGAAGCAGAAAAGGCCTTGACTCTGTGTCAGCACTGCTCAGCAGTAGCGAAAACATCCCTGTGTTATCAACACTGTTTCCAGCACAGATCCAAAACAGAGCCCCATACTAGCTACTGTGAAGAAAATTAACTCTATCCCAGCCAAAACCAGCACAATGTTATTGCTTTTTTTTTTTCAACTCTCATGCAACTCCACATACTACAGTGGAGTTGCATGAGCGTAAGCGGGAGCAGAATTTGAAACAATGTCCTCTTATATGGCTTTCTGGTTTTGCAGCAATAACTTAATTTAGCTCCATTTGCCTTACAGTGTGTCGGACAGGTTGCAAGTCTTTTTTAGCAATCCAATAAAGAATGGACACAAACTCGCTGCAACAAGAAAAAAAAAGTACTTTGAGGAAGTCCACAAGTATTTTACTAGAATCAGTGTCACTAACTAATTCACTGACAGATTTTATTCCTTGACTTCAGAAAGGAAAAAATGCCCAGTTTCATCCTTCAGATTTTAGTGGACTGTAGCACTAGTGAATCCAGTTTTTTTGGTTTTGCTGTTTCTGTAACAGTATCTATTCATAAATAGAAATCGCATTAATAATCCATTGAGCTAAGTTAAAAGATCTATCTAAGACAAGCCATTTGCCCATCCAAAGAACTGTTTGGAGGTCTGGCTAACCCAGTCTGTGCATGACGATACAGATGCTCCAGGTCAGCAACTCAAAGCCTTCTTCACAGATAGGCAGCCAGCAGAGATGGTGGGGTGGAGGAAGCTGATAAGCATCTGCTTCAAGGAAGCTTTTGAAGAAAGGCTTAGATCCATTGCTGGAGGAGTCTCTTTGAAACCTTGTGGAGCTCCTTGTGGACATCTTTAGATGTGGAGTCTAAGGGAGCGAAGGATTTCAGTTCACTTCAGCAGTCTCGAAGTTATGTATCTCATGTAAGCTAATTGTCCAAGGTCCCTTTACAGCCAGCAGGCAGAAACAAGCAGCTCCAGAGCACCTTTCTCCACTGCCCGAGAAGGGGCATCCTCATCCTCTGGAAGGGCTTGCAGGTGAAGCTGTGTGTGATATGGGCTTTGCCAACACCACTGCCTGCTCACCTCCCACCAGGCTGGCTCACACCACCACAGGTCTATTCCCACTGGGAGCATTCACCCCCTCCAGTTTTACCTGACTAAAAAGGGAGGTGTCTGGGCTACGTGCCCTGTTTCTGTGCCCTGGTCAGTCAGCAGGAAGAGAAGGGTATGGTTCCACGTGCGGCTGAGCCCATCCAGCAGCTGCTGCAGGGAAGCAGCGGTTTCTCTGCGAGGCTGGTGAGCTGAGCTGGATCAGTGCAGGGCTCATCCAGCGCTGGCGCTGGCATTGGGCCGGGGCAGGCAGGGAGGTGTGGGAGAAGCGTTGCCTAGGGAGGGAGTCTGAGCAACTTGCTACAGCTGGGTAAGCAACTCCAGAGAGGACAGATTAGGGTGAGATAGTTTGTGAGGACGGGTGTAGCCTCAGCATCATCAAGCCTAGGATCTGGAGGCCATGTCTATATACTTATATGAACTATATGAGAGACACTGGAACAGGTTGCCCAGAGAAGTTGTGGATGCCCCATCACTGGAAGTGTTCAAGGTCAGGTTGGATGGGAATGAAAGATGTCCCTGCCCATGGCAGGGGGGTTGGACTAGATGATCTTTAAAGGTCCCCTCCAATCCAAACTATTCTGTGATTCTGTGTCTTTAAGGGCTTGATTTGAGTAGCCTGATGTAACAAATGAACATTTTTTTCAATGCCACTAGAGGAAGGGAATGAATTGCTCTTCCCCCTTCTCCCCTACCCCCTTGAATTTTTCTGAGTTCATGCTGAGAGCAAGGAGTTTTCTTCAAGTTTGCTCCCAGTGACAGTGGTAAGCCACAGTCTGTGATAAGCAGCAGCCAGGTAGGTTAAATTTCATGGCCAGACACTCATACCCTGTGCAGAAGGACAGACCTCTTTCCAGTTCTTCAGAGGGTCAGCGATGCAAGAGGCTTTGCGGTTACCTGTAAGAGGTGCCTATATGTGTCAGCAGTGTATTACCCATCCATAATTCAGCAGCAAGTAACATTTGGTGTAATAATAACTATGGGCATATCTGCTTTTCTTACATGATTGAAATATCAAACTCATGCTAAAAGGCAGGCTGTAAGAGTGGGGGTTAAAACCGGAGGCACTGATACGATACCTATACTGAACTGGAGCAGCATAGCAGGAAGAATATTAGATTGGTGCCTACAGCACATACTGAATGTATGTGTGCATTTTTCCCCTAGCCTGCTAGTCTGCGTGGTTTTTGTGTGTGTGCTAAATCGTGCTTCCAAGTAAAGGGGACCAGCGGGGGGGATTTTGCACTAAATGCTTAATTCTGTTGCTTTTAGGCCATTCATCCTCTTCTGCATTCAAAGCTTGATGTGGCAGGGCTGGAGGTAGGAATTTGGAAACAAAGTGGATTTCCTGGTGAGCTCATTTGCATGATAATGTCCCCTTCCCTCCCGGCTCCCGGGAAGGGGAGGTTGGTGGCAGCCCCGGGAGTCACCGAGGGCTCCCGGGGGGTGGGGAGGGAGGCGCTGGCAGGGGACAACCCTGGAAGAGCCTTTTCTCCTGCTCCTAAGCTTTTGTGCAGTGGGTTTTTTTATACAATGAGGTATGACCCTATAGTCCTTGCTCTGTGGGGCTTTTCCCTCTGACCTCAGCAGAACAAGCCAGGACTGCAGAATCAGGTCCTGCTTTGCAGGATTCTCCGAGGTTTGATGGCAGCAGTCTGACCCTTCCTGGTGACAGCTGATTTTCTCCTCCCATGAAAACAGAGTGAGTTTTAGACCTGGGCTTTTCATAATGTATGTGCATAGCTAGATGTAGTCACACTATCTGTGTAAAACTCAAAAAAGATGAAAATCCAGCCTTCTGCATTCAAGATTCTTATAGGAGTAAATGGGTGCTTTGTATTTTCAGACTCATCATCCCTGAAGATATCAAGGAACATCACTGCCTGGTGTGCAAGTGTAACTGAACGTCAGTGGTAGAAGTTATACAGCCACCCTGAAAGATGAATATATTCTTTTTTTTTAAATCCTGAGGGGAAAATAATCTGTATGTTTTGGCCTTAAAACAACCATGCCCTCATGAGCTGCTGGAAGAAACTCCAAGTTTCAGGCTACTCTAAAAGTACTCACAATTTCTTTTGATTTTCTCTGACAGTCAGGCGGGAGGAACACTAAAGCTGCCAGCATCTAGAGGAGCAAGGAGAATGAATGGGAGAGAGCTTGTGTCAAAACAGCCTTGTACCAACCTGTCTTCCCACGGTGAGGCGGTGGCCAGGAAGATGCGTGTCGCTCCTGTCCTGGTTTCGGCTGGGACAGAGTTAATTTCCTTCCTAGTAGCTGGTACAGTGCTGTGTTTTGGATTTAGGATGAGAATAATGTTGATAACACACCGATGTTTTAGTTGTTGCTACGCAGTGCTTACACTAGTCAAGGACTTTTCAGCTTCCCATGCTCTACCGACTGAGAAGGCTGGAGGGGCACAAGAAGCTGGGAGGGGGCACAGCCAGGACAGCTGACCCCAACTGGCCAAAGGGACATTCCATACCATGGGACGTCATGCTCAGTACATAAACTGGGGGAAAGCTGGCCGGGGGGGTGGGGCTGCTGCTCGGGGATTGGCTGGGCATCGGTTGGTGGGTGGTGAGCAATTGCATTGTGCATCACTTGCTTTGTATATTCTTATTATTATTATTACTATTATTATTATGATTTTATTTCAATTATTAAACTGTTTTTATCTCAACCCATGAGTCCTCTCACTTTCACTCTTCCAATTCTCTCCCCCATCCCACCGGGGCGGGGGCAGTGAGCGAGCAGCTGTGTGGTGCTTAGTTGCCAACTGAGGTTAAACCACGACAACTCCCATGTTTGCTCTTTATCGAAGTGTTCCCAAACAAGGTGCCCTTCAGCAGGGACAGAAATGAGCTCAGTCCCTCCTGATAGTAACAGGACGCTTTGCATTGATGGTGATTGCTGCATTTCACTCAAAACACTCCTAAGGATTAACTAGAATGAGATGCTGGCATGACAAAGACATACATATACTAGTAAAATGGTAAAAAGGGAAGCAAATTGTAGTAATTACCTTGCAGCTCGGAATTTAGCAAAGGTGTGCCTAATGCCTGGGCTCCTTGCTAACAGCCCGCCTTGGCTCCCACACACCGGTGGCCTCTCCTCTTGGGTGGGCTTGCTGATTTAACACTGTCGTGTGAAATTCAGAGCAACTGTTCTCAGCCTGTATTTAGCTGGGAAGATTTCAGACTGGAAGAAAGGCTTTGGTGCCTGAAGGCTTCTCTGTCTTTTCCAGCTGTACCACTGGGTTTAATAAAAAGCCATTCCTCCTCTGCACAATCTTCATCTAAGAGTGTTCTTAACTCTTCATCGTGCCAGGGAAGCAGCTAAGGATGACATGATGCTTCACTTGCATGCTTAGACTGACATGGCTATAGCAGTGGTACTATGTATTCTGAGACATCGGTTTCAGCCGATGTATGTATTTGAAACATAAACTTAGCATAAGCATAAGCATGTATTTGAAACATAGACTTCTGAAATTTTACATGTCACATACTAGGAAAAGGAATAAGCCGGACATACTTCTTCTATGTGATCATGAGAAACTGGTGTCCACAGTCATTTAAAGGAGTCAAAGCCTGGCCCTTGAGCTCCGTGTAAGTATCTGGCAGGTTTAGGGACCCCCATTCCTCTGCACACCCCTGCAGAAATGCCCATTGAAGGTTTCTTTCCTAGCTTGCCCCCTAAATGATTGCTACCTACACCCTGCTGAAGGCTGTGCAAGTGCCAGGGGGGACCTGGGGTAGCTGCCGTGCTCATGCCTCTGGGCAGCTGATGGAGCGCGCATTTGGTGCCAGCCCCTCTCCTGCCGTGGGGGCATGCTGTCATGCAGGGATGGGGGGGGGCTGGTGCACAAGCCCCTCGCAGGGAGGCAGGGTTCCCCTGTACGATATAGCAGACAAGGTGTAAATAATGTATTGATTCACTCTGCTGGTGATACTAAGCTCGTGAACTCTTCGTTAAACTTTGGGTTTATCTCAGGAGGTCAGTTTATCAGCATAATCATCCCATTATCAGCATAATTGTACGACTGTTGTTGCACTGGTAAAACTCCCTGTGCAATTGGGAGCAACCCTTTTGCAGGGTAGCCCCCTCCAAGTAGGAGTGTCCATGCGGCAAACTGTGCCAGCGGGATGAGGACGCGAGGGTGGAAACACCAGTACGCTCCTCCGCAGGCAGCAGCCGGCTGGCCGGGCGCGACGATTAAACTGGAGAGGCAGCTCAAACTGCAGTGGCTGAAATTTCACTGCAGAAGTTTCTTGTTTCTCATTTTGCTCCTTTGATCCATTGAAAAAAGATCAAGTTTCAGTGGAAAATCAGCCAGGACAAGCCACAGAGGGCTAGAATTACTGACATGCGAAGAAGCAGGGCGAGACAAGATAGGTTTCAGGCTGCAGCCGGTCCTTACTCAGCTAAAGCTTGAGCCCAGGACTGATGCAGGGCCACATCGGCTGCTCTTATTGTTAAAGATACAGATGTTTAAAATTAAAAGCAATTGTTTACTAGGCATTCTCAGATGGCTATTTCATAAAGTAGTAACACACCAGTCTCGGTGCTCTTCCACTGTCAGACCATGTTAATTTTGTACATGAATGGTTTTAATAAACGCAAGAAAAATACGCATTCTCACATGTTAATTTTGCAAGGCAATCCAGCGGCTGTGCTTTAAAAATTAACAAAAACAAAAAGCAACCCAGAAAGTGCTCACATACCAAAATTTGCTGGATTGGTGGATGAAATGAATGGGGGAGACAGTGGGGCCGGGCTGTGGGCCTGGTGGGCTTTTCCAGCCCCAGTTAGTGGACTGGCTACAACTCGCCTCTTGGCATCACTGCTGGGTGGCACTGAGGATCGCTGCGTGCTCTTTGAAATGAAGCAGGGGCCGGATCCAGGCTTCAGTCACCAGCTTCTCAAACCCACTGCCAACAAACTGAAGCAAATTCAAGTAAAAGTTGCAAAAAGATTGCTTTCCTGTCCAGAAACATTTGTTGGAAGATGTATTAATTTGAGTCTTTATGAAATTGTAATAATATTGTCCTTACAGCCAATGTGTGCTATTGTTGTTGTTGTTGGGCAGACACAACCTAATCATATTTTAAGTCTTTGTCCACCCAGGATAAAAAATTTCTTTACTGAAAGAGTGGTTAAACATCGGAACAGGCTGCCCAGGGAAGTGGTTGAGTCACCATCCCTGGAGGTATTTAAAAGACATGTAGATGAGGCACTTAGGGACATGGTTTAGTGGGCATGGTGGTGTTGGGTTGACGGTTGGACTCAATGATCTTAGAGGTCTTTTCCAACCTTAATGATTCTATGATTCTATGATAAAGCCCTGGTGGATTTGAGACTGTAACATGTATTTCTGGGCGAGGGAACTGTTGCAGATAGGGTTATCAAGGTGTCTCAGTAACACTGTAGGTAACACAAATGGGTGATATTTTTCTGAACAAAAGGTAGGTCTGCAAAATCATATGCAAATAGCTATGTTAACAGGATTTCATCCATAATAACAGCAGGATTTAAGTTTTCCAGAATTTGTGACTTTCATAACTGTTCTGCAGAATTCCCTGACATCTCTCATAAAGCTCTTCAGCCTTTTTTATATTTTAAACAACTCCAATTAGACAGCTCCTGTTGTGCTTGAAAATGATGCTATAAAAATAATTAATAGCCCTGAAGTAAAAAAAAAACAAAACAAACAACAACCCACAAAAAACAGCAGTTCTCAGGAAACAATTAGATGTTTTCAGCAAAAATCTCCCAGTGCGAAAGGCGTCACGCCAGCACTCAGCCGCACTGTCTGGGCTACTGTGGTGCTCTGGGACAGATTCCCGGCAAGTTGAGTCCCTTGGCTGAGGGTTGTAGATCCTAGAAAGTAGCAGTCCTGCTTTTTCTAATGATGCTTCATTTGCTGAGGAGTTTGTTAACCCCTTCCCTTCCCTGTGACCCAAAGCTCTTTCGCCAAGATGGTGGGTTGTGTCCCTGGGGAGCAGAGCACTGAATGGCAAAGCCCAGCCCATGGTGAGAGCCAGGGTTATTGTTTTTCTTTTTCTTTGCTGGATGCGTTATTTGCCACCAAGCAGAGGTTTGATCAACCAGAAGCTGCCTGTGAATTCAGAAGAAATTCATGCCAGTGTTTCACCTGAACTAACGTCAATGTTAGCCCACCCTTGGATCAGGTGAACTCCTGAGGTCCTTCCAACCTAAATTACGCTGATTCTGTACATCGAGGGTTAGCTGTCACTCACAAAGTTGGGAGGGGGTCAAGCTCATCTTTCACCTATTATTTGCTATGTTCAAATATCTCTCCTCTTTGAGGGACAGCTTTGATGTCACAGTGACTGTCCTACCCACCACACTACAGCTTATGTGGGTAGTCACCAAGCTCACGTGATCAAAAGTGACCTCTTTCCATCCTGCTAAACTCTGAGGGCATTATTTAAATTGAGGGATTTTGAGTGAGTTTCACAGGTGAAACAAGGACCAGAGTATACAGTTGTCAACCACGTGGGACATGAGATGAGTGAACCGAGGTGTTGGTGCAGACCTTCACCCAGCTTGCTCCGTCTACCGACAAGGGCTTCTCCAGCCCCAGGGCCATGCCCTGCACTGGGAGGACATTTCCTTACTGACCATTGGGGTTTGAGGCTGGGATTGCTCCATGGCATGTGCTCCTGCACCCATTTCTATACAACTTTACCAGGGACCTCGTGTGCTTACATGTTGCAGCAAGTAGCATTTGCAGGAGAGGTGAAGCAGGAAGGTCCATGCCTGTGGCCGGAGCCTCTTCCACAGCCCATGCAGCTGACAGTGCCCTGCCAGCAATCAGGGACCCACCGCAGGCCAGGAGCAGCATGCTGATTTCTGGTGGAAGCAGAGCCCAAGTGACTCCCCATTGCCAATATGTAAATACTGCTTTGACTGCTGACAGTCACACTGCACGATGCTTTTGTCTTCTGGACAGCACCTGAACACCCATCGAAATCTCACTCGATTGCTGCTTTGCCACGTAATACTGTTTTCCTTGCATTTTCCCTGCACAGCGTGCAGTGCTGACAACACCCCAGCTGTCACGTGTATCTGGACAGGGATCCACCTGCTTGAGCGGTGGCTCCTGCTCTTGTGCTGCCCCCTCGGCAGGAGAGGACCACACGGGATACCAGCCATTCAGCAGACACGAAGGTCGGGACTGCCCCCCCAGCCCACCAACCACGCTAGTGGGCACACGCCAGCCCAGCAGCCCCTTCCCGTCCAGCCGCAGCTGACCCTGGTGTCCCAGGCGCTGCCCCTTTGCATGGGCATTCACAGCCAGCGCTGCACCTGAGAGCCCTGGTCCTGGCTGCAGACCCTGGCTGGATCCCGACTGGGGTATCCGTGTGCTCTCTCTACCCCGGGGCATGCTAATCTCCTCTGATTTTCCCATATTATCAAAATCTCTTCTGGCATCAGAAAGCTGCTCTGAGCATCACCTTGCACTTGAAATCTGATCTCCAGCCTATTTGTTGCTAAATAGATGGCCATTTCAGCGAAGCCACCGAGGCGAAGGGCTCCGGAGCGGAGGATCGCGCCGCGGGACCCTTCCTGAAGCGGCAAAACCGCGGCCAAACCCGCGAAAAGCAAAAGCGCAGGGAGCGAGAGGGAGCCCCAGCCCCGCCATTCCCCGAGCCGGAGGAGGGAGCTCCTGACGAGCGGCAGCTCTGACTCAGCGTGGGCGGGGACAAGAGGGGCGGCGGCAGTTTAAAACCCACTGTACCCGCCATTTCAACGAAGCCACCGAGGCGAAGGGCTCCGGAGCGGAGGATCGCGACGGGGGACCCTTCCTGAAGCGGCAAAACCCGCGAAAAGCAAAAGCAAAAGCGCAGGGAGCGAGAGGGAGCCCCAGCCCCCCCATTCCCCGAGCCGGAGGAGGGAGCTCCTGACGAGCGGCAGCTCTGACTCAGCGTGGGCGGGGACGAGAGGGGCGGCGGCCAAACCCCCTCACTTACAAGAGCAGCCCCCAGGGAGCACGACGAACAGGACGTGGTGCGTCAGAAGGGCGCGGCACGGCACGGCAGTTCGCGCGGCAGTTCGCGCAGGGAAGGTGAGCGGGCAGGGCACAGCCATCCTCCTGGCTCTAGTGGCCAACTCAATTGGTAATCGTCGGCTTCTGAGAAGAGGACCAGCTATGGTTTCCACTTGGCTGAAAGCTGTTGCCAGAAGGAATGTGGCGACCCAGACGGAGCTCACACGCAAGCATACAGCTGTCCAGGTCTCTGGCTGCAGGGAGTGCCTGAGCCTGTCAGCTGTGCCGGAGGGCAGCAGAGACATCACCTGTGTGCGGTGTGACCAGGTGGATGGTCTGCTCGGCCTGGTGGCAGAGCTGAAGGAGGAGGTGGAAAGGTTGAGGAGTATCCGGGAGTGTGAGAGGGAGATAGATTGGTGGAGCCAAACCCTACCGTCCCTGAGGCAGAGGCAGCAGATGGAGGCTCTGGGAGAAGCAGAGGATCCCCTGCCTTCTTGCCACCAGGTAGGAAGAGGGGACCTAAGCGATGGGGGGGAATGGAAACGGGTCCCTGCTCAGGGTGCCAGGCAAACCCCCGCCCGGCCTCCCTCACCTTCCCGGTTGCCTTTACACAACAGATATGGGGCCCTGGAACTTGAGGGCCAGGCAGATGAGGATATAGACGAAGGTCCATCCAGGGGGTCGCCTAGGGTGAGGCAGTCAGCCCCACGCATTATGACTGCCGCTGCTAAGAAAAAAAGGAGGGTAACTGTCGTAGGCGATTCCCTTCTGAGGGGAACAGAGGGCCCGATATGCCGACCGGACCCGTCCCACAGGGAAGTCTGCTGCCTCCCTGGGGCCCGGGTCAGAGACATCACTAGGAAGCTCCCTGGCCTGGTACGGTCTTCCGATTACTACCCGCTGCTGGTTATACAGGCTGGCAGTGCTGAGGTTGCAGAGAGAAGTCCTGCAGTGATCAAAAGGGACTTCAGGGCACTGGGGCGACTGGTTGAAGGATCGGGAGCACAGGTAGTGTTTTCCTCTATCCCTACAGTGGCAGGGAAGGATACTGGAAGGAACAGGAAAACACACCTGATCAACACGTGGCTCAGGGGCTGGTGCCATCGCAGGAATTTTGGCTTTTTTGATCATGGGGAGGTTTACACGGCACCGGGCCTGCTGGTGACAGATGGAGTCCAGCTGTCTCACAGGGGGAAGAGGATCATGGCACATGAATTGGCGGGGCTCATTGAAAGGGCTTTAAACTAGGTTTGAAGGGGATAAAACCAGGCTCACTAGAGATGAGCCTAGGGGTGGCGTGCCGATGCCGGGGGTGAAATCGATAGCCCAGCTCAAGTGCATCTACACCAATGCAGCATGGGCGGCAAACAGGAGGAGCTGGAAGCCATTGTGCAGCGGGAGAGATATGACTTAGTCGCCATCACAGAAACATGGTGGGGTGACTCTCATGACTGGAGTGCTGCAATGGATGGCTATAGACTCTTCAGAAGGGACAGGCGAGGAAGGAGAGGCGGTGGGGTGGCCCTGTATGTTAGGGAGTGTTTCGATTGTATAGAGCTCAACGATTGTAATGATGGTATGGTTGAGTGTTTATGGGTAAGGATGAGGGGGAAGGCCAACGAGGCAGATATCCTGCTGGGAGTCTGTTACAGACCACCCAACCAGGATGAAGGGGCGGATGAAGCATTCTATAAGTGGCTGGCAGAAGACTCTCAATCTCTAGCCCTTGTTCTCGTGGGGGACTTCAACTTCCCGGATGTCTGCTGGAAATGTAACACGGCAGAGAGGAAGCAGTCTAGGAGGTTCCTGGAGTGTGTGGAAGACAACTTCCTGACACAGCGGGTAAGTGAGCCTACCAGGGGAGGTGCCTCGCTCGACCTGCTGTTTACTAACAGAGAAGGACTGGTGGGAGATGTGGTGGTTGGAGGCCGTCTTGGGCTTAGCGACCATGAAGTGGTAGAATTCTCGCTTCTTGGTGAAGTAAGGAGGGGGGCCAGCAAAACCGCAACCATGGACTTCCGGAGGGCGGACTTTGGCCTGTTCAGGACGCTGGTTGAGAGAGTCCCTTGGGAGACGGTCCTGAAGGGCAAAGGGGTCCAGGAAGGCTGGACGATCTTCAAGAAGGAAGTCTTAAAGGCGCAGGAGCAGGCTGTCCCTGTACGCCGCAAGAAGAATGGGCGGGGAAGACGACCGGCCTGGCTGAACGGGGAGCTCTTGCTGGGACTCAGGAAAAAAAGGAGAGTTTACTGCTTGTGGAAGAAGGGGCAGGCGACTCCAGAAGAGTACAGGGATCTCGTTAGGTCGTGCAGAGAAGAAATGAGAAAGGCAAAAGCCCAGCTAGAATGCAATCTGGCCGCTGTTGTTAAAGACAACAAAAAAAGTTTTTACAAATATATTAATGACAAGAAGAGAACCAAGGAAAATCTCCATCCCTTATTGGATGCAAGGGGGAACATTGTCACTGAGGATGAGGAAAAGGCTGAGGTACTCAATGCCTTCTTTGCCTCAGTCTTTAACAGGCAGACCAGTTATCCTCAGGGTACTCGGCCCCCCAAGCTGGAAGACAGGGACGGCGAGCAGGATGAACCCCCCATAATCCAGGAGGAAGCAGTCAATGACCTGCTACGCCACCTGGACGCTCACAAGTCTACGGGGCCAGATGGGATCCACCCGAGAGTGCTGAGGGAGCTGGCGGAGGTGCTCGCCAAGCCACTCTCCATCATTTATCAGCAGTCCTGGTTAACGGGGGAGGTCCTGGACGACTGGAGGCTTGCCAATGTGACGCCCATCCACAAGAAGGGCCGGAAGGAGGATCCGGGGAACTACAGGCCTGTCAGCCTGACCTCGGTGCCGGGGAAGATTATGGAGCGGCTCATCTTGAGGGCGCTCACAAGGCATGAGCGGGACAACCAGGGGATCCGGCCTAGCCAGCACGGATTCGTGAGAGGCAGGTCCTGCTTGACCAACCTGATCTCCTTCTATGACCAGGTGACCCGCCTAGTGGACGAGGGAAAGGCTGTGGATGTGGTCTACCTGGACTTCAGTAAGGCCTTTGACACCGTCTCCCACAGCATTCTCCTAGAGAAGCTGGCGGCTCACGGCTTAGACAGGTGGACTCTGCGCTGGGTGAAAAACTGGCTGGATGGCCGGGCCCAGAGAGTTGTGGTGAATGGAGTTCAATCCAGTTGGCGGCCGGTCACGAGCGGTGTTCCCCAGGGCTCAGTACTGGGGCCGGTCTTGTTTAATATCTTTATCAATGATCTGGATGAGGGGATGGAGTGCACCCTCAGTAAGTTTGCAGATGACACCAAGTTGGGCGGGAGTGTTGATCTGCTCGAGGGTAGGAAGGCTCTGCAGAGGGACCTGGACAGGCTGGATCGATGGGCCCAGGCCAACTGTATGAGGTTCAACAAGGACAAGTGCCGGGTCCTGCACTTTGGCCACAACAACCCCCTGCAGCGCTACAGGCTTGGGGAAGAGTGGCTGGAAAGCTGCCTGTCGGAAAAGGACCTGGGGGTGCTGGTTGACAGCCGGCTGAACATGAGCCGGCAGTGTGCCCAGGCGGCCAAGAAGGCCAATGGCATCCTGGCCTGTATCAGAAATAGTGTGGCCAGCAGGAGTAGGGGAGTGATCGTGCCCCTGTACTCGGCGCTGGTGAGGCCACACCTCGAATACTGTGTTCAGTTTTGGGCCCCTCACTACAAGAAGGACGTTGAGGTGCTGGAGCGTGTCCAGAGAAGGGCAACGAGGCTGGTGAGGGGTCTGGAGAACAAGTCTTGTGAGGAGCGGCTGAGGGAACTGAGGTTGTTTAGCCTGGAGAAAAGGAGGCTGAGGGGAGACCTCATCGCTCTCTACAACTACCTGAAAGGAGGTTGTAGCGAGGTGGGTGTCGGTCTCTTCTCCCAAGTAAGAAGCGATAGGATGAGAGGAAATGGCCTCAAGTTGCGGCAGGGGAGGTTTAGATTGGATGTAAGGAAAAATTTCTTTACTGAAAGAGTGGTTAAACATTGGAACAGGCTGCCCAGGGAAGTGGTTGAGTCACCATCCCTGGAGGTATTTAAAAGACGCGTAGATGAGGCGCTTAGGGACATGGTTTAGTGGGTGGTGGTGTTGGGTCGATGGTTGGACTCGATGATCTTAGAGGTCTTTTCCAACCTCAATGATTCTATGATTCTATGGTTTATTAATATGCCAAGATTAATGAGCCTTTTCCTTGGTATAGGAAAACCATACCTGGTTTTCCCTGCTATAGGAAAACCAAGCTAAATTACTGAATACATGTATTTCTTGTCTGTACAAACTGAGAGGAGCTTTTGGATCAAATCAGTTCTTCAATGGGAAGCTGACAAGGTTCTGTTTGTCTCTTGGATTCACGTCTTGCTGGTGCACTTGCCAGTCATTTCGGTCTGACCCTGACTGTTGTCCCTTATCCCACCCTTCATAAAGAAGTCTGACTTTTTTAGAAAGAAGGTAAATGTTCTTTGTCCTGGCAAGCACCTGAGTTTTGATCCTTTCCTAAATGTTCTTGGAAGAACTGGAGCCTGATGGATGCTTCCGCCTTTACAGGTGGAAAATTTTCAGCTGGACTTCTCCTATGGAGATGTTTCAGTCCCTGTTTTTTCCTCTTGAGCCTCTCTAGGGGAGATTCATCATCCCTGTGGTGCAGCAGCACGTGTGCAACATTTCCCAGTGTAAGTATGAGCTGGCAAGGACTATTAATTTTGAGTGTTACCCCCAGCCTTTCTTTTGGCTTTACGCAGAACCATCTTACCTGCATTTGATGAAGCTTTTGTCATGGGGAACAGTACAGACGCAAATATAGCACACTCCCCCACCATCGGGGAAGACAACTAGGCTCAGCCACAGTTTTGGGGGACAACTGAGGTAGCTGCAGCACAGGGAGCTGCAGGCTGTCCCCCCCAGACCCAAGGGCACATGCAGGTGAGGACACAGCACCAATGAGTGCAGCTCCATGGCTCCTCTGAGCGGCATCATGTTGATTGCTGCAGCACGGACACCTCCTCTAAGGGTGCACCATGCTCCTGAGCCCCCTTTGCTGCCTGCCCCTCAACGTATGCCTCTCGCCAGCAGTGAGGCCAAACCAGAAATGGGGAAGGTGAGAGGGAGCTGAGTCACTGCCGATTCTCACACTCGGCCCGTTTTTGTGGCCAAAAACCTGATTTTATTTTCCATAGCTGTCAGTCATGGAAAGCAGCTTTGTTTTTCTGTTTTAAATGAGGAAGGAAAAACAGTGGTGAAAGCCTGCAACCGCCTATTAGTGATTAGGACTGATGGAACTAGACTGCGCCTGCAGAACATTTATTCCTCCTACACCTTCAGTAACTCAGCTTTGTACTGCGGGATCAACAAATTACTCTTACAAAACTGTGCTGTCAAGCCCGAGGTGTGTGTCCTCTCCCCACTCAGGCTGTAGTCACTAGTGTAACGAAGGGATGTTTCCTAGGTGAGTTTGTGGATTAAGTGTGCGTAGGGCACTGCTTGCTTTTCAAGCTTGCTCAATGGGTTAATCAGCTCTGGAGACAGTTTGTATGAACTTTTTTTTTAATATTTTTTAATTTTTTTTTTTTTAGCAGAGGAAAACATTTAGCCCCTCCAAAGCCAGCAGTATTCCTCCTGGGCTGGAGAGGATTATCAGCTAGGCACTGCTGGGCACGCAGCGAGCAGCTGGTGCAGAGGGGGTGTGGGGAGTCCCCTCCTTTCACATTAAACATGTGGCACACCTGCCAAACTCCCAAACTGCCTGATAACTGGGTAAGAAATGTCACCTTTATCTGCATCTCTGCACAGCTCTTATCTAGCTGCAGATGTGAACCGCACCATGTTTGCCCTTCACCTGTGTCATTTTTGGATGGCTGAGGAAACTCGGCTCTCCCTGTTCATGTTTTCTCCCTCGTAGATAGGAAGTAAAGGAGGCTGAGGAGATCCCAGGGACACCTGACTCTCCTCCCTCTCCTCATGTTCATTTATAGCTGACTCACAAGGGGTTTTTTTTTCCCCCCTCTCAGTATTTCTTCTGTTTTGATGACCAAGTGCCTGTTGTTTACAGGACCCAGAAAAAGTGAGGCAAAGGAGATACCACCAGGGCATCAAATGAACAGTCTGAAAGGTGTTGGACTTGCATGTCTCCATCTTGTACTTACATGTATTGCTGTCCTAACTGCTTTTCTTCCTTTCAGGCTCTTTAAATCCTGCCCTCGGTGTTCCTTACCGTACACAACATACACAGAGCCGCCCTTCTCCATAATAACTCCAGCAGGCAGCTAAATATTTAACAGTCTGACAGCATCTTTTTTAGTCATAGAGCTTGTATTTCTTGGGATTACCCAAATTTGGGGTTTCTATGCAGTCCATTTAATCCAACAGCTGGTTTTGGGGTCTCTGGGGCTGTCACCAAGTCGTGGGCTCTGCCATGGCAGGTCATGCTGGGCTGTCGGTGGGAGGGTTTGACGCTTCAGAAGGTATTTTCTGGTGAAAACTTTTTTCTCAGGAGAAATAAGCTGGGCATGAGATGCCCCCTGAATTTTTTCATACCTTGAGGCCGGAGAGCTCATGTTCCTTATAAACATTTCTCATTACTGGCTCGGTTGTGCCTAATACCCTCAGCCACGCCAAACATCTACTCTGCTCTGCATCTTCCTCAGCAGGCTTGGCTCACATGCACTTCTGGGATTAGTTTCATGTGAAAACTGTTTGGGACAAGGAGGTGATTTAGAAATCTCCTGAAATAGCAGTCTCAGTGCAGCTCAGAGTGCGGAGGTGCTATACACCAGTTAGCTTGTCTCCCTCCCATATGGGACTAGCTACAACACATTTATGCCTGCATCACTGCTTCTGCATTACAGGGTTTATATTTCTTTTGGAGTGCCAATTTTTGTGTGCAGACAAGGTGGACGGCCTGACTCAGAAACGCTTGTGGTGCCCAGTTAATTACACATGATATAGAAAGCATTTCCTCCTCCACTTTGTGTCTTCTGCACCCCTTGGTTTTGTGTCCCAAGAGTTTAATGGGGTGCAGTGGCAGCTGCTGCTCAGCTCCCGGCTCTTGATGGGGATCAGAGGTTGCCAGCGAGGGCTGCCTTCAGGCGCAGACACCTGGGGCAGTGGCTACTGGGACAGAGAAGAGCCACCACTGCGAGCTGCCTCCCTTCCCGGGGCTCTAGCCCAAGAAAGCTGAGAGGGTTTAGCTGCGAAGCGGAGGATGGCCAGATCCGGCACCAGCAACACCCCAGGCTCATCCTCACTTCCCTGCTCCCTGATGCTGTAGGTTTCCCTGCAGGGCTCTCTCTTTCCCTGTTCCCCCCCTTTCCCAGACCAAACCTTGACTTTTCCTTTTCCTAAAGGCAAAATTCAGCTGTGCCAACATCTGCTGAGATGCTCAATTGCAAACTGCCGGCCTGAAGTTGTGTTGAAGCAACAATTACACTTGCTTGGCAGGCATTACAAGGCAGCTAAAACCCTGCAGTTTGCCATTGCTTATTTTTTTTTATAAACTCCTTTCAGGCAGGAAAAGCATGGCCTACTAGTGCATTGCTGCATGGTGTCAGGAGCCCTCTGCTCTGCTGCTGATTCTCTTGGGCAAAACACTTCATCCCTTCGGGCCCCCTCTCCCCTCACACAATTCTTACTGTTTCCATCAGTTCAACCAGTACCTAAGAAAACGGGTGTCTTATTTTTTGAGGGCCTTGGGCTCAATGTAAAACACAGTTGAAAACGCTCATGAGTTAATGCACTTTTCACAATCAAGCTCTCCTCCTGAATGAGCTGATATATTAAAGTTAGAAGAGATTATCCTAACTTTGTCTTGCTGGTGTCTACGCCACCATGGCTACAGCAACGCTACTGCTCCTGCATGCGTCTCCGTTTCTTCTCTGCAGTCATGGAACTGTAGCAGCACATTGACATCATTAAAGGCATTGCAGAACCCAGCTAGGCTTGTCACTGCTGGACAAGGAGCCGTGCTCTTCTGCAAGAAACATTAGGACTCAGGAAGCTTGCATGAAAATATTTATAGTGTGGCTCCTTCCTGGGAGGGAGGGAGACTTATTTCTGAATACCAGAGAGCAGGAATAGGCCAGCTCTGAAGGTGAAAAGGTATGAACTTCTATTTGGGGAATGCTGCATGACTGCAGTCGCATGAGAAGGAAACTAGCAGTGGCTAGAGCCAATGCAGCCTTTTCTGCCCCAGCTCGCAATATCTTTGCGACCTCAGGGCCATATTCTGCCCCCTTGAAACCTGACCTGAATATAAGGAAGGCAGAATCTGGTCATTCATTTTGGATTTCACCCTATTTTTGTGCATTTAACTGGATCCCTGCTAGGCCCCAAATGTTCCTTGGAAGGGAATCTGAGAGGTTTTAGGTGCTGATGCGAAGTGACAGATCTGCAACTTGCTATCAGAATGAATATCCAGGATTGTGGTGGAGTTTCACCCTGCATTTGTAACAGTGGATGAAATTATGTATTGAATACTTACTGCCTTTACATTAGCTGTGCTATTATTGACTTGGACCAAAGCAGCCCTTTAAACAAGGGCTGCTAGCCATTTTCACAATTCTGGCTTTTAATCATTGCCAGCTTGTAAATTTCTCCTTCAGAGGCTGAACCTGCTGGAAAGATTTCCAAGGAGCTGACAGAAGTGCTTTATAGAAGCGGCCTCTCTTTTCTCCTGGGGAATCACAACCCTATAAGTCTTTATTTTACTCGATATTCCAATTTGCAGCTTCGATGCCACAAGAAATGCCTTGGTTTTCAGTTTAGTGATGAAACTTGTGATATGGCAAGTGTAACAGAAAAATGAAGATCTGTAAAGGCCTAGTTAAGCTTTCCTTTGCTAATGTACACAGCCAGCCAGACAGGAAGAAAAACCTCTCTTCAGCTGAGATATTTAGATATATACTTAATGTCAAACATGAAAGCCATGGAAACGTGACTGCGGTGTCTGGCTGTGAGGATTGTGGTGAGCCTCGAACAGTGCGGTTGCAGAGCCTGATGGCCAGACCAGACCACCCACAACTGCAGCTTGAGCTGTAGAGGACAGTGTCCGCCGGCCGGGTTGGCTCGTGCCCTTGACCAGGCAGCTGTGGGCTGCAGGGGCTGGTGCAGCAGCGACGTCTCTGCTTTGTGACCATCCAACACAGCCCAGCCTCTGCAGCACTCGCCTAATTCTCTATCAGCCCTGTCCTTGCAGCCCGATTGCCATATAGCTGTCTCGTCTTTGCCTACTGAATTGACTCCCTTGGAGTCTCAGCAAGGACTCACAGGCTTGCCATTGCTTTGAATGTTGCCATGCCCTTGTAAAACACGCTCTGTGATGGGGCAATGCTGCTCCAATGTCCAGTTGCTTGGTGGACATCTAGAAACGCTATATCACAAATACAGATGCTCTGTTAGGTTGGATTGATCATAACAGAGGGAAAAAGGAAAGTGTAGAAAGCCTTATCTATCCTCAGAAAGAGTGTGCTTTGCTGCCCTGTTTTATATTCTCTGCCTGTGGGGATGAGTGCCCTGTTTACCAGCTGGAAGAGCTGGAGTTTGCCAGGGTGTAGCTGGAGAGACCAAAGCCTTACACTCATATTAGAGCACTGCTTGCTCTTCCATCTAGAAGACCTTCCTCAGACCCAAGTGGCTGTGCCGAGAAAGTTGCAGTCACACAACCATGGTTGCAAATGAATTAATGGCTGCCTTCCTGGCCTGAGGGATTCATTTTATTTTAATCTCCCCTCCTCTTCAGTCCTCTGAATTTTTTACAGGGAATGACATCTAAACTAGAAAGGAGATAAATGTAATTGTGGGGGAAAATGAGCTCCTATAGGCAAGATTTTCCCAAGAAGCCCAAGAGTTGGCCATCTTGGGGCTTTCCTCTCCATCGGTTGGCATAAGGATGGTTTGTTACCTTGAGTAAGAAGGGGCAGGATTTGATTTGATCCACAAACCCCTCATCTCTCCTGCAATAGCCCTAGGCTGCTGTAAGCCAGCTGGAAGGCAGGGACATTTCAGGCTCACTAGAGATGAGCCTAGGGGTGGCGTGCCGATGCCGGGGGTGAAATCGATAGCCCAGCTCAAGTGCATCTACACCAATGCACGCAGCATGGGCGGCAAACAGGAGGAGCTGGAAGCCATTGTGCAGCGGGAGAGATATGACTTAGTCGCCATCACAGAAACATGGTGGGGTGACTCTCATGACTGGAGTGCTGCAATGGATGGCTATAGACTCTTCAGAAGGGACAGGCGAGGAAGGAGAGGCGGTGGGGTGGCCCTGTATGTTAGGGAGTGTTTCGATTGTATAGAGCTCAACGATTGTAATGATGGTATGGTTGAGTGTTTATGGGTAAGGATGAGGGGGAAGGCCAACGAGGCAGATATCCTGCTGGGAGTCTGTTACAGACCACCCAACCAGGATGAAGGGGCGGATGAAGCATTCTATAAGTGGCTGGCAGAAGACTCTCAATCTCTAGCCCTTGTTCTCGTGGGGGACTTCAACTTCCCGGATGTCTGCTGGAAATGTAACACGGCAGAGAGGAAGCAGTCTAGGAGGTTCCTGGAGTGTGTGGAAGACAACTTCCTGACACAGCGGGTAAGTGAGCCTACCAGGGGAGGTGCCTCGCTCGACCTGCTGTTTACTAACAGAGAAGGACTGGTGGGAGATGTGGTGGTTGGAGGCCGTCTTGGGCTTAGCGACCATGAAGTGGTAGAATTCTCGCTTCTTGGTGAAGTAAGGAGGGGGGCCAGCAAAACCGCAACCATGGACTTCCGGAGGGCGGACTTTGGCCTGTTCAGGACGCTGGTTGAGAGAGTCCCTTGGGAGACGGTCCTGAAGGGCAAAGGGGTCCAGGAAGGCTGGACGATCTTCAAGAAGGAAGTCTTAAAGGCGCAGGAGCAGGCTGTCCCTGTACGCCGCAAGAAGAATGGGCGGGGAAGACGACCGGCCTGGCTGAACGGGGAGCTCTTGCTGGGACTCAGGAAAAAAAGGAGAGTTTACTGCTTGTGGAAGAAGGGGCAGGCGACTCCAGAAGAGTACAGGGATCTCGTTAGGTCGTGCAGAGAAGAAATGAGAAAGGCAAAAGCCCAGCTAGAATGCAATCTGGCCGCTGTTGTTAAAGACAACAAAAAAAGTTTTTACAAATATATTAATGACAAGAAGAGAACCAAGGAAAATCTCCATCCCTTATTGGATGCAAGGGGGAACATTGTCACTGAGGATGAGGAAAAGGCTGAGGTACTCAATGCCTTCTTTGCCTCAGTCTTTAACAGGCAGACCAGTTATCCTCAGGGTACTCGGCCCCCCAAGCTGGAAGACAGGGACGGCGAGCAGGATGAACCCCCCATAATCCAGGAGGAAGCAGTCAATGACCTGCTACGCCACCTGGACGCTCACAAGTCTACGGGGCCGGATGGGATCCACCCGAGAGTGCTGAGGGAGCTGGCGGAGGTGCTCGCCAAGCCACTCTCCATCATTTATCAGCAGTCCTGGTTAACGGGGGAGGTCCTGGACGACTGGAGGCTTGCCAATGTGACGCCCATCCACAAGAAGGGCCGGAAGGAGGATCTGGGGAACTACAGGCCTGTCAGCCTGACCTCGGTGCCGGGGAAGATTATGGAGCGGCTCATCTTGAGGGCGCTCACAAGGCATGAGCGGGACAACCAGGGGATCCGGCCTAGCCAGCACGGATTCGTGAGAGGCAGGTCCTGCTTGACCAACCTGATCTCCTTCTATGACCAGGTGACCCGCCTAGTGGACGAGGGAAAGGCTGTGGATTCAGCAAGGCCTTTGACACCGTCTCCCACAGCATTCTCCTAGAGAAGCTGGCGGCTCATGGCTTAGACAGGTGTACTCTGCGCTGGGTGAAAAACTGGCTGGACGGCCGGGCCCAGAGAGTTGTGGTGAATGGAGTTCAATCCAGTTGGCGGCCGGTCACGAGCGGTGTTCCCCAGGGCTCAGTTTTGGGGCCGGTCTTGTTTAATATCTTTATCGATAATCTGGATGAGGGGATGGAGTGCACCCTCAGTAAGTTTGCAGATGACACCAAGTTGGGCGGGAGTGTTGATCTGCTCGAGGGTAGGAAGGCTCTGCAGAGGGACCTGGACAGGCTGGATCGATGGGCCCAGGCCAACTGTATGAGGTTCAACAAGGCCAAGTGCCGGGTCCTGCACTTTGGCCACAACAACCCCATGCAGCGCTACAGGCTTGGGGAAGAGTGGCTGGAAAGCTGCCTGTCGGAAAAGGACCTGGGGGTGCTGGTTGACAGCCGGCCGAACATGAGCCGGCAGTGTGCCCAGGCGGCCAAGAAGGCCAATGGCATCCTGGCCTGTATCAGAAATAGTGTGGCCAGCAGGAGTAGGGGAGTGATCGTGCCCCTGTACTCGGCACTGGTGAGGCCACACCTCGAATACTGTGTTCAGTTTTGGGCCCCTCACTACAAGAAGGACGTTGAGGTGCTGGAGCGTGTCCAGAGAAGGGCAACGAGGCTGGTGAGGGGTCTGGAGAACAAGTCTTCTGAGGAGCGGCTGAGGGAACTGGGGTTGTTTAGCCTGCAGAAAAGGAGGCTGAGGGGAGACCTCATCGCTCTCTACAACTACCTGAAAGGAGGTTGTAGCGAGGTGGGTGTTGGTCTCTTCTCCCAAGTAAGAAGCGATAGGACGAGAGGAAATGGCCTCAAGTTGTGCCAGGGGAGGTTTAGATTGGACGTGAGGAAAAATTTCTTTACTGAAAGAGTGGTTAAACATTGGACCAGGCTGCCCAGGGAAGTGGTGGAGTCCCCATCCCTGGAGGTATTTAAAAGACGCGTAGATGAGGCGCTTAGGGACATGGCTTAGTGGGTGGTGGTGTTGGGTCGATGGTTGGACTCGATGATCTTAGAGGTCTTTTCCAACCTCAATGATTCTATGATTCTATGATTCTATGACATCCTACTGTGCTTCTGTATTATTGTCTTCTCAGACACTGGCAAATCAAAGCCCCATAAGGGCTGACTTTCTAGTCAAAGAGGGGACTTCCTGTTTGCAGTCGCACCTTAGCTGGGAGAGGGCATGGAAGAGTGAATGCAGTCTGTGTTTGTGTGTGTGTGCCGGGGAAATAGGGGAAAATGCTCGAGACCTTCTGCAAAGCCTGTTTCCTTTGGGCTTCCCAGACAGAGATAGGGAAAGTTCTCTCTGCTGGCTGCAGTGCTCCAGGGGCTGCACCTGCATACGCCCTGAGACTGCGCAAACTGTTTTAGGAAGGTGCTGAAGCCAGAATGAGCTTCTCATTTCCATCTTCACAGCCCTGTGAAGTGACTCACCCACTCTGGGAGTTGTTCCTGAGGGCAGGAGTGGGAGCGAGGTGTCAGAAGCTGAACTAAAACAAAAGTTAAGTTCAGGCCCAAGAAAATTTTCTGCTGCTGCTGCTGTGGGTGGATAATGACACAGCCTCCACAGATACAAGGCAGAGCAGCACAAAACCCAGGCAGCAGGGTGAATACAGGCAAGAACTATTTAAAGCTGAAAGGCTGTGCTTTGGATTTTTATGTGAAAGACCTAATTATGGGGACTTAGAATCCTGTCAGAGCAGCTACTTCAGATGATTGAGTGCCGGGTTGCTCACAGCATGGAGGAACAATCTCAGGTTGATTCAGACAAAGTGTTTAAGGACCTGTTTCTTTATCCCTTTTCACATAGCCAAACCTTTCTTATGCCAACAGCTCACGGAGATCAAGGCTACTGCGCTAGAAATAACTGCTTTGCAGAAGCTGATCACTCAACTTGGTTGAAAGGTTTTGGTCTGAGTCTTTTGCTGTTGCATGGGACAGGGCAATGCAGGACAGAGACAACTCTTGCACTAGGATGCAGCACAGTTGGATGTAACTCCAGTAAGAAGATGGAAGTTATATCTGCTGCCTTTTAGGGTGGATTTGATTCAAGCCTTTTAACTCCCTTCAGCAATAGTAGGAGTGTGTTGCAGGTATTAGTAAGATCTTACCCTGGCAGATTTCAAGCTCTTGGGGGTTATTAGGACAGAAATTCAATAAATACCGCTCTGTGTCATGCTTTGGCTATGCCAGGACAGTAGGATACTGTTGGAAGTAGCTATTTGCTGTAGAAAAATACAAGTGTTACTAAGAACGGTTGTGGCCTTGTTTCAAATGGTTACTTGCATTATAAAACCAAGATTTGCCTACATGGTGCAGCAATCTCCGTGATTTAAAGAACTTCCCCTTCTTTTTTTTCACTCGCTTATCCCACAACAAAATACTCTCCTTCCCCAGAAGCACAGGCAAGAAACCTTCCTGTGAGTCACCAAGACAGCTCCTGCATGGCGTGTGCTCCCTTTCCCATGCTGTCAGATACAGAATTTAGGTAAGGCCACACATGAGCTTTGCTTTATAGCAGAGCAGAGGATCACTCACACATCCAGTGCAGATCACTGCAGCTTTTCACTCCCGGTCCCTCTCAGCTGTCCGGCACTAACTCTGTCTGCTCAGGATGCTGTGCTCAGTGTAGGCTCAGATATGAATCTAGACAGGCATAGCCCCAGCAGCGCAACTCCCTGTGAATTGGATTAAGCATAATTAATACTGACATGGGATTAAGCATATCCAGTCTGTCTGAAATCTCCCGTTTATGTCAAGGGGTCTACACCTGTACAGGTACACAATAACCTACTCACATTTCTCTTGCTGCAAAGATAATTTTGTTTCATCTTTCTCCCATTTTACCTGGGGAATAACTCAGTATTGCCCTTTTTACATAATGGAAAGCTCTAGTTTTTAACCCCTTAAGCAGCTTCTTTATTAGACAAAACAAACCCCGGTTCTTCAGCCGTTGCCTGTAGGTCATAGTTTTGAATCCTTTCATCATTCTGGCTGCTGTGTTTTAGTCTCCCCAGTTTATCTGTGTTCTTTCTAATAGAGCCACAGTTGAGGCTTTTTGAGTGTGGGCCAGAACAGAATAATTATCTCCTGTCTCACAGAGAGCCTCATATTGTTGATGCGTCTTTATTTTCTGATCCATTATAACTCCAGGCCCTCTTTTGCTGCACTGCTGCCAACCTGCATGTTCCTCATTTGTGTCTGTGCCTCTGGTTCATCCTTCTCAAGTTTAGTATTTTGCATGTGTATGTACTGAATTAAATCTTGCAGAGTTTCATTCATTTCTGATTTTTTTTCAAGCTTTTTGATGTCTGAACTTATCTACTGGGATGTTCTTGTTGCCAGCAAATTTTTAAAGTATACCATCTTGTTCATCGTCCAAACTGTTCATAGAAATATGGAGTAATACTGGATTTAAAGCAGAGTGCCACAGTACACATTTTAAATGTCTTCTAAGTTTGGTATACCAGCTGATCATAAAAGACCTTTGAGGACAGTTACATGACATACCCTGTTCTATAAATGAAAACCAAACATTTTTGTAGAAGTATACTTCGCCTATGGTACAGATGAGGGCTCCCAGATTTTTCTGTTCAGCTGTCAGCATTAGTGGCAATCACAGAAACAATAGCAGTAGCTGATTGGACAGCGTTCGCCATGCAGAGATTTCCTTGTGTGAGTCTGAAATACCTCTCACAGTGTATATGGCACCCTCTGGAAAAGCCTGGCTGGCATTTTTTTGTCCTCAGACAAGCCAATTTTCAAATGCCAAAACTTAGCAGGCACACGGAAGGACCAGGGAAAAGAATGAGACTTCTCCAAAAAAGGGGTGATTTTTTTTTTTTTTTTAAATGACCTGAACTCACAAGCCAACGTGTTACCTTGCAAATGCTCAGAAAGGGTATTTGTTGCCTTTGCATGTAAGCTTTTGGAAACCCTTCATAAATCAGACTGGTGGACAATGGAAAAAATTTACTATATGTTAGCTCTGCTGTTGTGTTAATGGGTGGAGGTTGGGCAGCTGAGAAGAAAACTGCCTCTAACTTCTGTGAATCGGATCAGGTGAAACTTATTGGTGATAGAGGCAAATTGAGCCTGAACTGAGAGCAACCGAACATGCTCAGCGTGGAGAACTTCCTGGGGAGTGGGGTGGGGTGGGCAGAGCAGAGGACTAAGCCTGGAGCATAATTTATGGCTGTCAAGGGTCAAACTGTGTCACACACCACTATTCCTCTAGTGGCAGGTGGTGTGTGACTCTTGCTGGAGCCTCCGAGGAGGTTTCTGCAACTGTTTCCCTTTGTGGGTGCAGTGAATTGGTTATCATGTCTAGGTGGAGGAGCACTTGTGCAAGAGTCACACTTCGGTTTTGTTCTGGCCGCCATTTTATGGCAGGGAACTGCTATTTTGTTAAATGTTTTTAAATGTACATTTGTAACTCAAGTGCTCATGTGCTCCAAGCAGGACTTGCAGTTCTGCTAATTTGCCAGTCAGTGCTTCTTGAAAAACAAATTTGCAAAAGATGTTTAGATCCTGCAGTGCTCAGGGTCACCGACCCCCACAGTTTGGAGAAACACCTTTCCATCTCAAAGTTGAGAGCTCATCCATTTGCCTCAATGTAGTAACTTTATATTTTTAAGTAGGTTGTTAACTTTACCTTTAATCATGACCCTTAGTTGAATAAATTGGGTATTAAAAAGGACTCTGAAAGAAAAATAATAGGCAGGTGATGCTTTTTCTATGAAATAATAGCAGCCCTGTCCATCTTGTGAAACCTGGGTTGTGGTCTGGTCCTAGAGCAATGAGACCCTCTGGGATAGGACATCAATGTACATCCTTCCTTCTGGTGCGCACTCTGGCCACTGCCTCAGTTGAGTCCCTCGTGCAGCTCAGCCCATATTGCAGCCAAGTCTGGTCCTGTGGCTCCTTCCCTGGTACACTGCCACAGTGAGATTTCCTGAGGGGAAGCAGGAGAACACAGGAGAGGTGTAAGCAAGTGTCCTGAAGTGAATGGTGAGCTGCAGGAGGACAGTGGTTTTGCTTTGTTTGTGCATCGTCTGATGTGATGGGATACTGAGCCATGGCCAAGGGTCTTCAGCATTATTGCACACAAGTTATAATTTTCTCCTGGCTTTATGGAAAGCATCTTACATTACAAAACATCAGGGGGTTACCTTTGTTTTTATTCATTTCTGTCATGTGAAAGCAGGCAGACTGACTTAAAAGTTAGTTCAAAGCTGAGCAAGTAACTTCTCTGTGAACTTCTGCTCAAATAGAAACAGGTTGCAATTTCTTACACTAGAGTTATACTGCTGATTCTGCTGTATGTTGACTTTTATACCAGGCTCATCTGCTCCGTTTTGAGCACCTTCTAGCAGTGAATTGTTACAACAAATTCTCACAGACTCTGAACACAGAGATGTTTATGATATACCTGAAATGGCAGAAATCTGCTGTGCAGCATTTCTAAACAAAACCCAAAATACTCAATTTGAATGGGGAAGAGTCTTGTGTATGCTTCCCACAATAAACAGCCTTTGGACTGGTGTGCTAAAGGCAAATAGACAATAACAATAAATCAGGAAATTGCAGGAAAACAAATAGTAATTTCCAGTAAAAAAATAGGACAGATTTGGAGCATCTGATTCAGTAAAGTCTGTTAAAAATTACAAAAGTGAAAATTCTCAGGGTGATAATTTATCCTTTCTGCTCAGGATCTTCAGGCTCTTTCAAATGCTCATATGACTCTGATATTGTTCTCTATCTCAATTTGATGGTAATAAGAAATAGAGATTTGTGGGTAACTAGCCTGAAGTCAGTGGTGCTCTGCATAGGAACTGAAAGCTTTCTTGATCCCTTTTGAAAGGGATCTAAGACATATTTAAGGCTTTAAATCCAGGCAGGTTAGATGGATTCAAATGAGGAAGGGTCTGATGAAATGCAGATGTAGGATACCTAAGGGCCAGCAAGATGAATTTTTAAACTATCAGGGTTTATTTTATAGAGCTCCTGGAGCACACGGACAACCTTTGCAGCTTGGGAAAGGACAGATGTAGCATCCATCTTTAAAAGCAGGGAAGAAAGAGACCCTGTGAATTTGAGATCAGGAGGTCTCTACTTCAGATCCTGGAAAGCACCTTTGCAGCCCCACCAACACTGGGACTCTGGACTTGCTTTACCACCTAAGCCTCACCCTCACCTACCCCCTCACCCTAGCCAGAACAACAGGTCCAAAATGGACACCCACCACCTCGGGCTCCCATACAGAAGTGGCCAGGACTGAAAGCTGTTGGTGGCCCTCACCTTCCCTTGGCAGGCCCTTCACAGCCCCGCAGGATCAACCTGCTCTAGCTGCTCCATTTATTTCAGCAAAACTGCTCTGGCCTAGGGCAGACAGTGAGTGAATTGCCTGAGATTACAGAAAATCCAGGCCTCTTGTTCCTGGGGCTTCAGCAGTGTGTAGGTTCAGAGAGCTCAGTCCAGCTTGTTTAGCCAGGGAAATGAGTCTGGACACAGGTAAAGGCTGCACTCAGAACATCCTTATCTGATCTGGAATAACTTCAAATCTGGAATGTTTTTTTCCCCTCAGAAGTGGTGTACTGACTGCTCTGCCCATTCCTTCCCCCTGGCAGGATCCCCAAAGTAGCTCTGTTTGTGGTAGGTTTCTTGCTGCAGGTTTTCGTGCTGAATATTTGTCCCAGCTCCAGCACTGTGTTCAGCAAAAGGTGTAGCTCTCTGAGGACAGGCTGCTGGTGTAGGTAAGGAGAGTAGCACCTTGCGTGGCAGGAGAAACTGCTCCAGTGCTAATTGCAGCTTCTGCTGCCTACAGTAGGCCCTGATGCTGGCACTGTTTCAGTGGTGTTTAGAATTGAGGGAAATCCCCATGTAAAGAAAAGGTATTTCTGAATTTCTACTAAAGAATGGGATATCTGTCCATGGCCGGAGGTACAAACCACATGCCACCATGTCTCATCCTATACAGATCTAAGAAATGTGAATGCTCTGAGAAAGTGCAGGTCAGCTTGGCCCCGGTCAGTCATCTGCCACAGTTTAAAAAATAAACAGAAAAGTAGACCACAGCATTTATTTCAAATGCAAAGTGCTGTGTCTTGAACAATGTGCTAAAATATCTCAACACAGAATGAGCCACGCAAAATGTTCTATCATAATAAAAAGTCCCAGCAAATGAGGCAAATGAGTGAAAATGGCTGGAAAGGAACAGGGAGCAAACTTAGTGGACTGTTTTTTCCAAAAGCTATTAACAACTCTTACTGCCCAAACTAGTGCATGTGTCAAATGGTCAGCTATATCCCCCTCCAAAGCTGCTGCCTTGAGAAAGAGTTTGGGCTCCATGGGAAATGCAAGGAAAATTCGGCGCTTTGCCTTCTAACTGCTGTCACTTGGCAAATTAACCATTAGTGCTTTTGTTTCAGTCATTTGCAGCTTCAAAGATTTTGTGTCCCTCCTTGCTTTTGTTCTGTGTACCTCGCCGCAGCATCAATATTCAGACAGTAGTCAGGGGCACCTGACTAGCAGGTAGTGCTGGCCAACTCTAGTAGACTTCTGCACGGAGTGGGGTTACTGCAGAATAAGGTGCAGCGTAAACCTGAAGCATCACAGCTGCACTGGAGTAACTCTGCGGGGGCACTGATTTCGGAAGAACCAAGGTGCCGGTGGCACTCTCAGAACAGCTCTGCGGCTCCACAGTAGAGCATACGAAGGCCAGGTCTTTTTTCTGTCTTGTCCCATATGGTCTTGGGGAAGAAATGCATTTGCTGATTTTTGTGTCAGCTCTGTGGGGCTCTTCTCCTCATTTCCTTTGCTCTCAGGGAGCTGAAGTAGCAATAGGAGAGTTGGAGATTCACAAACAGGGCTTGACTTCACTGAAGTCAATGGAGGGACCAATGGGGTTTTGCATAATTGCCTGCTGAATGACTTCTAGTTAAGCATGCAAAATAAATATTTTTAAACTACCTTCTTATAGCTATTCCGGATCTAGACAGCTGTTTTTAGAAACAAGAGATCTTTCAGCTTACTAGTCAACTCCCCTGCTATCCCAGAAATCTCTTTTATAAGCTTTTGAAAGAATTCAGCTTGAAAGTCTGTTTTCAAATAAATGTTATTTTTTGCCTTTGGAAGAGATCCTGATCACTTTAGAGGCAAGAAACCTTCTAATTTTCAGCCTAGAGTATATTTGTAGACAGTCTGTACCTATTTGTTCTCCTGCCAATGCTGTGCTTTAGGTTAAATGGATCCTTTCCTCTCCTCTGCTTCCCCCTTCCTCCCTGCTGTATTTATAGAAAGCAGTTAACAGACCTTTTTAGCCTCTGGTTTCCTAGGCTCAGAAAGCCAAGCTCTGGATGCCACCCAGAAAACCATCCTTCCTTGATAGATTTGTTCAGACAAACTTTCTACCAGAGCTAGTTTCCTGTACCAGATGCATACCTATAATATTTGAGATAGAGGTCATTTAGTCCCTGGATCAGACTCCTTGACTTCTTTTCCCCTCAGACGCTGTCCTTTCCAGCCCTGTGCTTACTCCCATTTAGCCACCTTGCCTTGTCCACACAATGAACAATGGCATCCTGGTTAAAACATGATAAAGTATTATTTTTGCTTTCAGGAAATTATTCTCAGATGTTACTCCACACCCTTTCTTTTCCTTTTGTCCCTTTTTGTTTATGAGGTCTGGCCCACGATGGTGTGTGGTGTTTTAGACCCTGCAAGTCCCTTTTTTTCATTCTTGAGAGACTCCCTGCTTGTTCCTAATATCCTTTGAAGCCAGCCCTCTTCTCACAATTGTCAGGCTGCTCTTCTGATATTTTTCCAAATAGTTAAAAGCCTGAGGATCTGAAAGATGCCCTTGTTCATTCAACAGTGAGATTAAATCACCGGGAAAGTGTTGTGCTTTTGTTCCATCCTTCTGTAGTGCCTTTTAGCGAACCACAAACATGTGCGAGAGTGGTGCCAGATCATGATGACGCCATTCATCTTGTCCATCATCATCCTGTCCCCATTTGGCATCATGTTCCTTGTGTGCCAGCCCAAGGATATTTCTGGCTTGCCTTAGTGTGAACTGTTTGTTTTTCAGTCATGTCATTCTCCTAGAAGCAAGCTGTGTTTTTCTGGTGCAGTGACATTTCTGGGGGGCAGGGGAGGATTTTGTGAGAAAAGTCACATCTTTTGTAAGCAATCACAGCCAAGTTTTCAGAGCTGTAGGAGAACCTCTTATATTGCCACACTGTGACATGAAATCTCTCAGATCAGCATGACAGAGCTTGATCAGGACTTCTTTTATCCATGCCACAGGATGGTTGAAGGCTGAAAGTCATCTTGTCCATCCCACTTGGCAGGGACTCTTTGGGTCTTGCAGCAGATGGCTCCTCCTCCTTTGCTTTTTCTCTCTCCTTTATCTGGAGAGGAAATGCAATGTTTGCGTCTCCTTGCCATGAAGGTGGATTGTTTTGCTAAATCGTGATTGGTGGCAAAGCTTTCTTTGTCTCATTAGGCAGTTATCTATCGGGTTGCAACTTACTCCTCACGACCATTCAGGTATCTGTGAAATGTGAACCTCTGCTACTTTTACAGTCTGAGAACTAGAGAAGCTAGAAAATTAATGTAATTCCTTTCCTCTGATTTGAGATACCACCCTGGGTTTCCTTCTTTGCCAATGGAGAGAAACAGGTGTTTCAGGGAACAATTCACGTGACCCAGTTTAGGTGGCTCCTTTAGGATGAGGTGAACAATCCTAAACAAGCCACGGAGAGACTCCTGGATGACTAAAGTGGATACATTTGGTCAGATGAAGCCCACCTCAGCTACTAGTGTAGTCTATGAATGCAATGCAAGAGAGCTTCTCTACAACACTTTTATAGGCTTAAGTAGATGGCACTGAGAAGGCAGGGATGGGGGCAGGGTAGACTTCTCTCATTTTTTGAGGGGAATTGAGCTGCAGAGCAGACTTACTTTGCTCAATGAGCTGGAGAGAGGTGTAACACCCACACCCTGGCTCCATTCTCCAGTTTCCCAGTTCAGTCCTTCTAGCAGAAGACCAAGTTTGTTCTCTCTTATGGCGCTGTCAGATCCTTAATCCTGCTTCTATGTCCCATTTCAGGTGCTCTTGCTATTTTATTGGCACTGCTGTTTGATCACATGCAAGAATTTTAAATAATTCTTGCAACACACTGAATGCCATGCAGTTCTAAGCATGTGGGGAGATCTGGCTTTAAGAAATGACCAGGATCCGATTAGCTTGCGATCATCTGCTTGTCAGCAACCTCAGATGCACTTGTTCTGCCTTTCCTTCAAGTGGTGACAGATCCTTCCTCTGAACATGTAAACACAGGTATTGGTGACCGACACAAGTTGTTTGTCCTCCTTGCTAGAGCTGGTTCTAATGCCAGAGACTCAGAGGTGTTGGCAGCTTAAATGCTGGCAACATATTCCTTATCTGTGCAAGGGCTCTGCCCACTGGCAGTGCAGCTGTCTGTTCCCTCAACCCAGCCCTTGAAATGGGATATTTCTCCCATGGCTTGCCTTCAGGCCCGACTGGAACGAATGCTTCCCCTGCAATGAAACTGACCCTCAAGCAAAAAAGCTGTCCTTGCCAACTCTCGCTCTACTCTTCTGAGAGCTCCTATCCAGGCAAATGAACAAGCAGTTGTTTTGTAAGGCTCCTGGCAGGGTCCCAGAAGGATTTGCCAGGCTGAGGTGAAAATGCACCCACGGCTTCTGGACAGTAGGATCATTCTGCATGAGCAGCCTCTACAACCTTTTCCCTGTGGAATGGGACCATCATGCTAATGTCACTGACTGTGCTCTGCCAGCCTGCTAGGAAGCGCCAGGGCTGGACAGAGCAGTAAGACTGTTTAGCAGCTCAGGGAACCCAAGAGCCATTGCATGTGTTAAACTTAGTGGGATCAACTGCTTATGTTGGAAATGAATGCCTGGGACGAAGGATACAAATCAGGAGCTCACAGAAGGGCCAGCTAAGACAGTAGTGATCTGGGTTAGTTTGTAAGGGTGGGATGGTGCAGACAGACATGGATGTGCTGTTGTGCAGTTTCAGCTGCTGTCACTTCCATGTTTGTTTTTTTGGGTTTAGGACTAATAGAGAGTACCTGCACAACACAACATCATGCAGAGCACATAAGCTCTTTCTGGAACTAAGAGCAGACTAGCTGCCTCACCATGCTGCAACACCAACCAACTAGCCTAGCTCCTGAAGGGACTCTTACATACCACCTCCAGGTAGTATAACCTATATATACTGCTTGATGTAGTATAACAGTTTGTCTGTACTCAGCTTGGGGTGCCTTTCAGGGGATACCACAGCCTCAGGCAGATACGGCCGTCCCTCGTAATGATGTGGCTGAAGTGAGTTTTGAGGTTACTGCCCCAAGTCCACTTCTGCTTCCTATTGACACAGCTTGGGTGAGAATTTTTGGGTTCCTACCTCCTCGAATCTTCAGGTGTTATTTCATGTGTACATGCTCCTTAGCCTGGTCCTGTCAAATGATCCCTGTCAGCCTAAAGGTTCTCAATATGTATATTTTTAAACCTGCATCCTTCTGACAGAACTGAGGAAGACACTATTGCACAGTGGTCCTGTCAGATCTGAGGGGCAGAAACCTCTTAAACCAGCTCAGAATTTCTGCCCATAGCCTTTGTTTTCCCCTTGAGAAAACAGGGATTGTAAGCTTTCTTTTCTGTCTTGATAGGTAACTTCTCTTGGAAAGCTGCCTCCTGTTTCCCTTCTCCTTGGCAGACACAAGCACTATTTGTGTAAGCCACCTCCAAACCCTTCAAAGTGCAAAGTAAGAACAACGCAAGTCATAGACAGACTGCTGGGGTCCCAAGTCTGGACTTGTATTTCTTATTCTCCTTTAGATTAGCTATATGAGCTCAGGTAATCAACAAACTTAGGTCATTCTTGAACAGGAAATGTTCGCTGCTTTGCGGCAGTGCCCGCTCTGCCTGGCTAGAAGGGGAAGGACCGTGCACATCCCCTTGTATTCCAGGGTCCTGTTCCTTCCCATCAGAAGCAGGCAGGGTCTCCTTGCTGGCCGTGCTGCTGCCACCGGCTGTTCCCCATGCTTCCTTTTCTTCCCCCACGCTGCTGGCCCAAACCGGACTGCAGCTTGCATCCCCAACAGGCATGCGTCCACAGGGTCTGCGGACTCTTCCTGCGGGCCAGGGGGCTGTCCTGTTGATTTCCTGGTCCGAGCGCGCATCTTCCAGTGCTCGAAGGGGGGGTGGTAGGGCAGCCCAGGGTGCCTCTGCAGATGAAAAGGATGACAGTCTTTTTATCGCAAAAAGAGGTTTTCAAAGCTCTGCTCACATTCCAGGATCCTCATTTGGAGACCATAGCGCCTCTGCATCTTCATTTTTACAATGTGATGCTCCAGCTGCCTTTTCACAGCCTCATCCAGGAAGGGCAGGTCCTGCACCATGGGAACCACCATCACGTCACGCTTTTCTGGTCACTGAGGTGATGGAGGAGCTGAGGCTGGGACATCCTGCGGAGTCTCATCCACATCGGCTGGCAGGCCAAGTTCCCGCTCCAGTGTCGTTGCTGGGATGAAGCCCTCCAAGGTGTCCTGGCCTTTGTTGTGGTGGAGAGGTGTCTCCGTTTCCCTGGAGTGGACGTCAGGCACTTCTGGAGGTGGAGTGGGAGCACCCAGCTGCATCTCAAGGTCTTGCTGGTGCTGCTGCACGCTGCCGGCCTCGAGGCAGCTGGCCACTTCCTCCCTGCAGGGTGGGCAAGTTGCCGGGCCAGGCTGCTCCTCCAGGTCCGTCCTGGCATGCCCCAGGCCAGGCTGGACGCTGGAGGCATGAGCTACGTCTGCTCCATCCACAAGAGTGGAGAGAGACGCCTGTGAAGAGGAGCCAACATGGCTTGTTGTGATGGAAGTCCAGGAGTCGTCACTCAAAGGGGTCAGAGACACCTCTGTAGAGGAGCTGGCTTTGCTCGCCATGATGGAATTGGGGGGAACTTCTTTCGAAGGAGACAGAGAGACACTTGAAGAGGACATGACTTCACATGCCATGATGGAAGTCCAGTTGTCGCTGCCCTCAGGCATCTCCCAGTTGAGTCTGTGTGAGGAGGAGGAGGAGGAGGAACCCCTCTATCAGCCGATGCCAAAGCCTCGCTCCCTCCCACGGGCCAGCATTGAGATGTGGCAGAAGCCCCCAGGTTCCCACAGCAAGGCTCTCTCCAGCCATCGGCTGCACCCCGGCTGCGAGGGCATCTCCCTGGGGCAGTCCCGAGAGGCTCTGCTCCACCTTGCATGGCAGGCAGAGAAGGGCGTTCTGGGAGCTGCTCCGTGGCTCACAGCACAGGAGCAAAGCCATTTTCAAGAGAACTGGGAGGTGTTAATTCAAAGGTGTTAATTCAAAGCCAGTAATGGAAAAGGCTGCATTTTCACCGGCACAGGGCAGCCCCTCACCCCCTCCCACACAGGACATCCCTGCAGCGTCCCCGCCACAAAACATTGTCAAGGAAAACCCCATGCACACAGAAATGAGGTGCACCTGTGGGGACAGGGGAGAGGATAGGAAGAACAGCAGCGAGAAAACTCGCATGTGTTGAAATAAAGGCAGAACAATCGCTCTCCGACTACTCTCATGAGCAAAGGACACTCAGCTTGGGGAATTTAACTTAATTTTAAACACAGAATTCCTGGTATGGGTATTGGGAAGCAAAGATGATAGACATCTGGGCTGACGGGAACCTCATGAAGTTCAGTAAGGAGAAGTGCAAAGTCCTGTACCTGGGGAGGAATCGCCCCATGCACCAGTATATGCTGGGGGGCACCCCACTGGAAAGCAGCTTGGCAGAAAAGGACCTGGGGGTCCTGGTGGACACCAAGTTGAACACGAGCCAGCAATGTGCCCTTGCAACAAGGGCGGCTAATGGTATCCTGAGCTGCATTAGACAAAGTATTGCCAGCAGGTTGAGGGAGGTGATCCTTCGCCTTTATTCAGCACTGGTGAGGCCACACCTGGAGTGCTGTGTGCAGTTCTGGGCTCCCCAGTACAGGAGAGACGTGGGCATACTGGAGAGAGCCTAACAAAGGGCCACGAAGATGATGAAGGGATTGGAGCATCTCACATGTGAGGAAAGGCTGAGAGAGCTGGGACTGTTGAGCCTGGAGAAGAGACGGCTCAGGGGGTGATGCTATCAAAGTATTCAGCTACTAGAAAGGTAATTAACTCTATCCCTGCCGAAACCAGGACAAGTATATAAATACCTGAAGGGAGGATGCAAAGAGGACGGAGCCAGGCTCTTTTCAGTGGTGCCCAGTGGCAGGACCAAAGGCAATGGGCACACACTGAAACACAGGAGGTTCCGTCTGAACATCAGGAAATGCTTTTTCACTGTGAGGGTGACTGTGCGCCGGAAAAGTTTGCCCAGGGAGGTTGTGGAGTCTCCATCCTTGGAGATACTCAAAAGCGGTCTGGACAGAGTCCTGGACAACTGGCTCGAGGTGGCCCTGGTTGAGCAGGGGCCTTGGACCAGGTGACCTCCAAGGTCCCTACCAACCTCAACCATTCTGTGATTTAAACACTGAAGGAAATGCAGGGGAACCTGCAAGAGCTCTTCCATCACACTCCCCTCTGCCAACCCTCACTGCTCTTTTCTGCCTGCTAGGGGATCCTGCTCACGTCCTCCTCCTCCTCAACAAAGCTTTTTCTCGCTTCAGTATGTGCTTGGGCCTGTAGAGCTCCTAGTGAGCCCCCCGAGCTCAGGGTTGTGATCCTGCCACTCTCCCAGGGCTTTCAGGTCACCTCCATGCCACAGCCTTGATCTCCCTTGAAAGGGAGAGGCGGGGATTTTGGAGGGGATGAACCCACCCCGTACCACAGCAAGGAGGAGAGTGGTGCCCACAGAGGCATTTATCTGCTATTCCCAGGGTCACCGCCTGTCGTAGTGCAGCCAGAACAGGTGCTGGGGCCTCCATCTTCTCTGCCCCATGGTGGACACCAAACGTCATTGCTCTCTGCGACTTGCTGCCTCGAAGGACCTGCTCTGCTCCCAGCACTGAAGTGCACTGAAGCAGCTGTGGTGTGCAGGGGACCTCCAGGAAGCCAGGCAGCCCATAAAGCCTCTGGAAGCCTGAGGCACAAGGCAAGCCCCAGGTCCCCATCCTCTGGGACCTGGTTGAGGGCCATCGTGCTTCTCTCTGCAGAAGCTACCAACAGAGCTGCTGCCCGCCTTGGCTGTGCAACGAGGGGCGAGAAGTGAGCAGGGGATGGAGCTGCTGCTCCTCCCCAGGAAAGAAGAGACTCCCGTGAGCCCAATTCAAGAGACACGTTTATTGGGAGAGCTCCTGCCCCTGGTAGGGCCTGGAGGGGATCTGCTGCTCACTGGGTCCATATCCTGCAGGGCCCTGCTACCCCTGGACACCTGCAAGGGGAAGAGCACGGTCACGTTGCAAGGGTCGGGCTGCTCTTTGCACTCCCAACTAGCAGCATGTGGACAGGCTCCCCACAGGCAAGAGGCACCGTTGTCCCCTGGTCTGCTCCCACCCTGGCTCCACCCCTTGCTGTCCCCTGGCCTCACTGGCACCATGTCCTGATGGCACCTCCCCTTGCCCAGGGGTGCTCACCTCTGGCATTCCCCTTGTGGGCCCTGCGCCATTGGGTTGTGCTAGAGAAGAGAAAATTGCGTTTTGACAAATCTGTCCAGCTGTGGAGGTGCTCCTGGGCTGCCCATGTAAGATCTGGACTTGTTTTTGCTCTGCCCCAGAGGGTGCTGTGCCCCTGGCCTGAG
Organism: Aptenodytes patagonicus; assembly: GCF_965638725.1. Taxonomy (NCBI): domain Eukaryota; kingdom Metazoa; phylum Chordata; class Aves; order Sphenisciformes; family Spheniscidae; genus Aptenodytes; species Aptenodytes patagonicus. Next base: position 11,534,196 of record NC_134951.1, on the reverse strand, counting down.
CATGTGCCTTCTGTCTGTCCTTCGTTGTATTCCTTATATTAAGGTATTTTTTTCTTTTCATATAGTTTTTTTCAGTGATATATGAGATTTGCAAATTTACAGAAATCAGGGTCTTGGGAGACCTCACAAGAGACTTTATTCACTTCAATAAATGACATAAAAGAATGCATTTGATTGATAGAAATGTCTGCGTAATGTCAGAGCCCCAAGAAAACTATTTGGAAGCAAAAATGCTGCTAAAAATTTAATGCTGCTAAAAATTTAACAAAACTGCTTATGAAAGGCACATGACTTTTATTACTGCAATTAACTGCTTAAGTAACTCTATAATATGTTCAGCTGGTAGTTGGAGTTGGAGGTAGGTGAGGTAACATGCAGATTTTAAAATCAACACCTTATCAGACATTGCAGAAGATATCATGTGCTGACAGCATGCATTTCTAGACGACTGCAAGGTCATCTCAGATAGTGGTACATCAGGTGATTGTAACGTTGCTGCCTGTCCTACTGAAATGGCCCAAAAGTAATACCTGACTTGCAGTCATATATATCTATAGCAGGATGTACATACCCTGCTCACAAATGGCTGGTGAAATAGGGTGATCTGGGGAACAAATATTATATTTGCAACACTTTTTTAAGAGCTGAGTTTCCACAATGAAGTCTCTCACGTTTAGGATTTCTTTTGCTCCTGCCAGGGAACTTGCGAGAGAGTAACAAGAAACTGCCAGGGGTTTTGTTGTGATAAAATGTTTACTTGATCTTTGCATTTCCTACAACTTTCATGCAAAGGTGTAAAAGGAGACAAGAAAATAAGAAATAAGTAATGTACAGGGACATCTTTTTTTGGAAGTCAGTGTTGCAGTGTATGGAGTGGGTGTGGTGACCTTGAAAATGGATTTAGGTCAGGTTTAGTGACTGTCCAACTGAACTGTGAGGGGGAGGCTCTGGGTAGTGGGAAGTGACAAGAAGCCCCAGAGCAGGCATGGCACAAGCAGCTTCATCAGCAGATGGAGGCTGGGTTGCTTGAGGAGGAGTCCTCAAGCTTGCTGCTCTCGGGGAGGGGCGTCTGTCCAGGCACTGCCTGGGCTGAAGCATTTCACTCACAGCCTGAGCATTTGATCAGCCCAGAGGTACTCATTTAATACCTCTTGTAGACGCTGCTGGCTTGTTTCAAATGTACTGAGTGCTCAGAAGCTCCCGTAAGACCAGGCTATAAATTTGAATCCTCAGGCCACATTTATTATTAAATCACTCACATCTCAAGTAGAAAACAGTCCTCTTGTGCTGAACCTCTGCTGCATCCTACTGATTCTGCTCAAAATATGAGACACGTTTAAAGTAGCTAAGGCTGGGCTGTGTTGCTACCCTTAATGACAGCATTTTTGCTTCCAAATAGGTTTCTTGGGGCTCTGAGCAACCTGATCTAGTGGAAGATGTCCTTGCGCATGGCAGGGGGGTTGGACTAGATGACCTTTAGAGGTCCCTTCCTACCCAAAGTATTCTATGATTCTATAATTCTTTCTGCTATAATATTAGTGACTCCCCAGCAGTCAGATAGCAAGATAAGCATGGTCCAAAGTGCTGGTCATGTTTCTGGAGTATATGGTCCATGTACAGCTTAGATATAACGTGTGTTTGATGTCTATGTATCCTTTGAAAGACTCTCTGGAGGTCTGGAGATGTGAACTTTTTCAGTCAGAGCATAGTACTGCCTCACGTCCATTCGTTGTTTATCTGTAATGCTTATTCCCCGTCTCTGAGGTGTGTAGGGATTGCACTGCTGTTGGGACAAATCTCACTGTGTTTCTGAGCCCCAGACTTCTCTCCCCAGGAACATGGATCTTTATCCTCCCAGGCTTGGTATAAATTGCCGTGTGGTTAGAGTTACACGTGATGCCAAAAGTTAAATTAGCAGAGAAACAGGAAGCTAAGAGAGGAACTGACTGCCAGCTTCTGAACTTGAGGAGCATAAGAATGCAGAAAGGCATAAAGAGACGGAACCAAGTGGAGAACACCAGTTTCCACTTCTGAAACCTCCCAGGGTGATGGGCCAGACTCCTTTTCAGTTGTGCTTCCTTCTCCATTGTGAAGGCAGTTGCTCCAAGGATCCCCTAGAACTTCTCTAGAGACCTGTCTCAGAGATATTTCTGCAGAAAACTTCATCACTGAAGGAAGACTTGGTATACTATGCTAATCATAGAATCATAGAATCACTGAGGTTGGAAAAGACCTCTAAGATCATCGAGTCCAACCGTCAACCCAACACCACCATGCCCACTAAACCATGTCCCTAAGCGCCTCATCTACACGTCTTTTAAATACCTCCAGGGATGGGGACTCCACCACTTCCCTGGGCAGCCTGTTCCAATGTTTCACCACTCTTTCAGTAAAGAAATTTTTCCTTACATCCAATCTAAACCTCCCCTGCCGCAACTTGAGGCCATTTCCTCTCGTCCTATCGCTTGTTACTTGGGAGAAGAGACCAACACCCACCTCGCTACAACCTCCTTTCAGGTAGTTGTAGAGAGCGATGAGGTCTCCCCTCAGCCTCCTTTTCTCCAGGCTAAACAGTCCCAGTTCCCTCAGCCGCTCCTCAGAAGACTTGTTCTCCAGACCCCTCACCAGCCTCGTTGCCCTTCTCTGGACACGCTCCAGCACCTCAATGTCCTTCTTGTAGTGAGGGGCCCAAAACTGAACACAGTATTCGAGGTGCGGCCTCACCAGCGCCGAGTACAGGGGCACGATCACTTCCCTACTCCTGCTGGCCACACTATTTCTGATACAGGCCAGGATGCCATTGGCCTTCTTGGCCGCCTGGGCACACTGCCGGCTCATGTTCAGCCGGCTGTCAACCAGCACCCCCAGGTCCTTTTCTGCTGGGCAGCTTTCCAGCCACTCTTCCCCAAGCCTGTAGCGCTGCAGGGGGTTGTTGTGGCCAAAGTGCAGGACCCGGCACTTGGCCTTGTTGAACCTCATCCAGTTGGCCTCGGCCCATCAATCCAGCCTGTCCAGGTCCCTCTGCAGAGCCTTCCTACCCTCGAGCAGATCAACACTCCCGCCCAACTTGGTGTCGTCTGCAAACTTACTGAGGGTGCACTCCATCCCCTCATCCAGATCATCAATAAAGATATTAAACAAGACCAGCCCCAGTACTGAGCCCTGGGGAACACCGCTCGTGACCGGCCGCCAACTGGATTTGACTCCATTCACCACAACTCTCTGGGCCCGGCCGTCCAGCCAGTTTTTGACCCAGCGCAGAGTCCACCTGTCTAAGCCGTGAGCCGCCAGCTTCTCTAGGAGAATGCTGTGGGAGACAGTGTCAAAGGCCTTGCTGAAGTCCAGGTAGACCACAAACAGGTGATTTTGATGCTAAGACCCAAACAGGTGATTTTAAAACCTGCTTGCATTGAATTAGATCTTTAGACCATCCTCTGCTAACACAGTAGTCTAAACGCAATACTGTGTGCTGTGCCCTATGAGTCAAGCAGCTGGATATCCAGTTTTCATAGAGTAATAATTGCAGAGGCTAATAAATCTCATAATTCAAAATGACTTTGGAAGAGTCCTGTCTTCTCTCTCCCAGACTTTTTTTTCCTATCTGCTCTGACCAGCATAAACAAACCCCTTCTCTATTTTGTATTTACACGGTCAGTTGCTTGGAGATACTTATCTTGGTCTCTTCTGCATGCAGGCTGCTGCTCAGCTATGACATCATCATGACTGGGAAGACTTGCAGGGGACTTCTGAGGAAGCTGCTGCAAAGTACAGGAAAGGAGGCTAAAGTCAGCTCTTAAGATTAAGATCAATGGTTTCTCAACATTTCAAAACATACTTATTGAAAGAATATGCACATTGCTTGTCTAGGATGGCTTCTGGGAATAGGATGTAATGCTTTTTCCCTTATCTGCCTGGATTTTCCTGCATAGACGGTGTGTCTGTCTTCAGTCAGAAGAAAGTGGCGGATTATTTAACATGCATCCAAAAAGTGCAACACTCATCTGTGATTCAAATTGGATAATAGGCCATAATATTCAGGGTTACAGAGAGGTCAAAAGGAGAGTTGTTGTTCAAAAAGGAGAGGTTTAATGTAGTTTTTAACCATTACGTTCACTGAAAGACAATGATTGTGCTGGGCTACAGGACAAACGATTTAAGACCTCCTGAACTGTTGCTCTGTTATAAAGGAGTTGAACTTTGTCTGACCTCTCCACCAGGAGCTAAAATCAGTCAGATTTGCTGACTACATGCTCCTTTTTGCAGCTCTCATTGAGAAAAAGCAGAATTAAGGATGATTTCAATGTGGGTAGCATGCAGAATTTGGTACTCTTGACTGCTTCAAAGCAGATTTTATATTTCCCCTTAGAAAAACAAATTGATACTACCAAAATAAAAGAAGAAAAAGGAAAAGGAAAAGAAAAATAAAAGAAAAAAAGAAAAAGATAAAGAAAAAGAAAAAGAGAAAAAAAGAAAAAGAAAGGATCTTCATGCTACCTAGAGTATTAAAAATAAAATCTCAGGCATATATTTAAAGCAAACTAACCTTCAGAAACCACTAGGGTTGATATTTGCTAGAATATCTGCCATTGAAATGTGAATCAGCTCTTTCAAGTACCTCCGGTTCAGTGCATTTTTGTGTAGCTATATCCTTATTAATTGTATTCTCTTCACATTCAAAGGAAAGCTGCAAGCGCACACTCACACACACACACGTGCAAATATGTAACATCTTCCAGAAAAATCTGGGGATGTGGTAAAACTTATGAGGCAGGATTAATCTGGCTGAAAGTAAACACCACCGGTATGGATGTTTATATCAGAACTAATCACCCTGGTCTCCCTTTATAGTCAGTGGAGGGAAACAGGCATTTCTGGAGTGTGATTCTTCATCTGCTAAAGTAGATGTCTGAAATGGGTCAGACACCTATTTCTGTCATTATTTGCAAAGGCTGCCTTTGGTGCCTAGCTCAGAAAGAGAGATCTACTTTATAGACATCTAAGGCTGGGTGAGATGAGCATGAGTCAGCAGTGTGCCCTTATAGTGAAGGTAGCTAGCTGCAGCCTGGGCTATGTTAGAAAAAGCTCCGCAGCAGGTCTGGGGAGGTGGTTATTGACCCAGCTTTGAGCAGGTGGTTGGACTAGATGACCTCCCCAAGTCCTTTCCAACCTGAATTACCCCGTGAACCTGTTCTTTATTCAGTACTTGTGAGACTGCATCTGGAGTACCATGTCCTGTTTTGGGCTTCCCGTTCCACAAAGGCTTTGATGAACAAGAGTGAGTCCAGCAAAGGCCACCAAGATAGTCAGGGGGCTGGAGCATATGTTGGATGGCTCAAAGAGGCTGAAAGAAGTGGGTACGTTTAGACTTAAGAAGAGAAAGATAATGGGGGATCCTGTGACTTTCTTCAACTGCCCGTGGGAGGAGATAGAGAAGACATGTTCAGACTCTTCAGTGAAATGATGAGAGGCAATAGACAAAAGCTGAAACATGATAAATTCCAATTAGCTATAAGGGATTTTTTTTTTCACCCTGAGGGTGGTCAAACCCTGGCACAGGTTGCTCAGAGAGGTTGGAGACACTCAAACCTCAACTGGACAAAGCACCAAGTGATGTGTTCTAGGTTTGCCTTGCTTGGAGCAGGCAGCTGGATGAGATGATCTGCAGATATCCCTTCCAATCTGTGTTATTCTATGAATCATACTATACAGATATATTTTTGGGATAAGGCTGGTCCTTGGTAGACTCTAGGTTGTTGCTTTCTCTTCCCAACTTTTATTCTTTTCTCTTTCTTGAGCTTATACCCTTCTATTTCCTGTAATCTAGTATCAGGCCATGATTCTCTCTTTTTTTGTCTGTTTTTGAAGGATGTATTCTCAAAGCTGCTTACATGCCTAAACATACCTCCTTTAAACATGTCTAATTCGCACATCCAGTGGAGCTGCCCTGAGCTCCCTGTATATTTAAGGAAAGGCATCATGGGTGCAGATCATGCAGCTGATTTTCAGATTTTCAGATGCCAATGTTGGTCATCCCTCCCATATTCAAACAGCCCTCCAAAAAAGATGTTTAACCCAGACCATTCCAGTGATTTGGTTACAGTGCAGCCTCAGTTACATTGGCATAACCAAGGAGGCTGTGATGTATGGGGTGGGTGTAAGGGAAACGGGGAAGCAAGACATGCTATTTTACCACCAATGCCAACGTTTCATGGTATTCAAACCTCCGTTCTGATCTCCTGGTTTGGAAACAATGATTCATTTACTACTAAAAGGAAGCAGTTGGATGCAAAGTCTCAGCCATCTTGACCATATCTGAGGTTTGAAGTGGCAAAACCACCATACTGCTGTACACACAGGGCCTTCCCATCCCACGCTATTGGCCAAGCAGGTCCCTGTTTCATGTTTGCTGTCTTAACATGCCTGCTTGCCATGGCAACCAGTCAACACTCAAAGTACAAAGTATTTTAAAGCTGCTAAGAAAGTGTCCCCTTTTTTCATTTACGTGCTGTCACGCATTTAGAAAAGGCAGAATACAGTAATAAAGTCACGAGCCCCATTGCTTGTCCCAGATGAATCTGACTGTGAGGTCCAGAGGCTTACGGGCAGGTTGATTTTGAAGATGAGGACAGTCTAAACATAGTTCTATAATGTGGGATAAGGCAGCAGTTCAAGTTCCAGTTTTATCACTTGCTGTTTCTATTATCTATCAGTCCCATGTGTTTAGTGTTTTGCTTAAAGTCCAAATTTCTGTAGACAAGCAATGAGCTAGGAGTCTTAGTTTAGTTGTTCTAAGAAAAAAACCCAAATTGTGTTTTTCCAGATATTGCAAAAGGATAACTTAAAGGTGATCAAAGAGCTTAATTCCCGCTACCTTCTCTTTCCTTTAATACAAGACTTGCTCTCTCTCTTTCTCAGCTTAATATTTTTGTCCTAACTTTTGAAATCTTTATACATCATCTTAATAAATGGCATGAGCAAACTCAGAAGCCTGAAAAACAAATGGTAAAACCCAAATAACCAAAAGGTATCTTAAAAAAAATTAGAATTTTCAATCTTTTATTTAGATTATGATTTTCATATTAATGAGGATACATTGTATTTGGGGAGGACTGACTCACATGTGCTGGTTGTTCAGAGTTAATTCCCAAACTCTGAAGCAGCAGAGCTCTGAGTAAATTTTGTGTTAGTGGCACTTTCATTAGTGAATTTCACATTACCAGGGTTTTGCAATCTTCATTTCATAAAGAGGACAGGAAAAACTAAACAAGTCCTGAAGCCTCTGAAACAAGAAAAAAAAAATCACCCCCTGCAAAAGTGTTATTTTCCTGTCCTCCCAGGAATGCTGTTACCCATACCTAACAGAACACAGCATAAAGTGAAGCAATAAGGACATTAAACTGTATGTAGGGTATCTTGCTTTGTTTATGACAAGTGAAGAACATGATGAGACCTGCAGCCACCCTTCTCTTCTCTTATCCTACAGGCACTTCCTGGAGCGGTGAGTTTGCCTGTTTTACAGACACAGTTTCCGTGCTTCAGAAGACAGCACAGGGGTGTGGGAAAAACAGAGAGCTAAAACCATGCATGAGAGGCATGTGAGCATGGGGACTGTGACAGGGTAGAGAAGCAAAGCCTGCAGCTAACCTCTATATTGAACAACGGAGGGGCTGTGAGGTCAGGGCAGGAGAATCTGAGTTTGGGTGTACTGCCATCCAAAACCACCCTGGCAGGGCTTGGCAGGAGAAAGGTTGTTATCTGCTGTCGCTACAACATCTACCTGCTGATACTTAGTCTATGTTAGTCACCACCATAACCCTCTCTCCTGCTGCTCGGTCCTTCGGCCTGCTGGCGATAGCACCTGGTGCCATGCGAAAGACCTGCTGTGTCTCGGCACACTGTGCTTTGACCTGAAGTCAGCTACCTTTAGCCGTGTTACTGCAATTTATAACTCAGAGCTTCCTCTTCTCATTGATTCTTCTCAGGTCAGTGGAGAAACTGCACCAAATATCCCCCCTCCTGTGAGAAGAGGAGGCCATTAAGGAGTCGTTCAAGCAAGGGTTTTGTCGCTTGCTGCAAGCTGAGCCATTCTTGCAGCATTTCTGACAAAGGCTGGAGCAGCCACAGCTTTGGTGGGTGGCACCTTCATGGCAATAACAGTGAAACAGCCAAGCCCTTAATACCCTCTTGGAAAATTGCCTATGGTGTGTAGTAGAAAAAGGTTTTTAAAGAGGTGGGTATAACAGAAGGGATTAAACACAGAGTTCATGCAATTCACCCACTTTGTGCCATGATCCTCTGTGTTCAAGTTCCAGCTTGGATTGCAGTTGCTGACACCTGCTGAAGTTGGGGGTTCTCATAAAATTTTCAGGCTGGCACTGGGTGGTACAAATAGTTGGATAAAATTTTGCATACAGGTCCTGGTTATGTAAATAACAGAAATTTAATCAGTTGTTGTTCAGCCTCTGCTTCTAGGAAGGAAGAGAAATAAATAACAGGCTTTCTGGAATAGTCAGAATAGTGGGTCAAATTTGATCTGATGTGATGCTATTGTCTAGCTGGGATAGGACTTGAGTCTCAAGTTTTCGAGGCTCCAAGGTTTAACGAGGTGTTAGCTTAGTCACTGCGGGAAGGGTGCAGTGAGAGTTAAGAGCTGGAACACTTGATATGTAGCCATAAAAGAAGAGTAGAGAATAGTTCTTTGGAGCAAAAGAGGTTGGTGTTTTATTATAGCTTCCACCGCTCACTTGCTCTGTGACTGGACAAAAAAGTCTGCAAGGCAGAAACCATTTGGCAGCACATTACTAACTCTGAAGCTCACCTGGATTACTCAACAAGTCCACATCAAATCTTATCTTCAGAGCCAGGGCAGATGTCAAGGATATAATAGGAAGGACCTTATCCCCTGCCTATCACAAGCTTTAAGCAGAGGCTAAGCTCTCCACTATGCATGCCCAGACATAGAGCTGGCATCTAACCACTTGGTTGTTTTCTTCTTGGAGGAAGGGAATTATACATGGCATAATGTATATGGCATAATTGACTGCTGTTGCCAATGATCTTGCAAGACTCTACTGTGTGATTAAAGTAAGAAAAGTCTTGCTGTCTCCATGTCCTCCTAATAATACAAAGGTTATTAACTTGACTAGCAAACTGCCCAATAAATTAAAAAAATCTTCTCTCTACTACAGTAAAGACAGTGAGGTGTCATGATGGTTCCTTGCACTGAGGGAGAAACACATCTGATCCCGTAGAAGGAACTTGCTGCAGCTGTCCTGTTGGACTTGAGTCTGGTCTACAGATGGAGATAAGGAAACCTTGCAAATACTTCTGGCGGGGCACTGGTTTGTCAGGCTGCCCAGGTCACTGCTCACATAAAAAGCTGGTTTTGTCTCTTATGCTACCAAAGACTAGAAATTCATGAGAGTTATTCCAATCCAGGTCTAAAACCTGGTACTGGATTCCGGAGACCTCAACAGTAACAATCTAGTTTCTCACTTTCTAGCACAAACTAAAAAAATGAAAATGGCAGCAGCAGCAGCAGCAAAACTCCACATCCCTGGAACGGACTGCATTGGTATAAACTGACATGGAATCTGGCTTACATGGATCCTGCTGAAAGGAAAGAAAGAGGGTTCCCCATCCATCCATCCATCCATCCATCCATCCATCCATCCTTCAGGATTTGCCCCTCTTTCCTCCTTTCAGCCCCATGTCTCAAGCAACATTTCACTCTGAAGATCTAAGTCACTGCTTAAGCTAAGGTCTGTCTGCAGCCTCCAGGGATAGGTTCATGGACATTTGTGTGTGATTGCTTTAGAAAACTGGATGTATTTTTCTGAGCTGTTTTTAGTCAGAGACCAAGCAGCTATTTATTACTTTGGAGAGATGTTGTACATTCTCCAGCTCTCAGGAAAAACTTTATTAGTTTTTGGCTGTCACATACTAAGGAAAAAAAAAAGTTCTTTCTCTCAGCAAACAGTGAACACTTAAATGGAATAGCTCTGGATTTTGCAAGGGGAATGCTTGCTGGAGGAAAAGAACAGCCCTCTGGTTTCACTTAGCAAACTATGAGCTTTGCGCAATATCGTGACCTCTGTTGAAAAGATGGTTGATTAATTATACTATATATTCTGGAACAGTTTTTATGGATTTGAAGCTTACTCATATATGTACGTATAGTACTAACCACTGCTTGGAGAGCACCAGGTGATAATGCATCACTAACTGAAGAAATATAGCTCCTAGGAAAAAAATGGTGTCCCTGAGCATTACAAATTTTACTGCGACCTGAAAGCAGACTGCCTGTCCTACTCGCTAAATTCCTAGGTAAGAGCCATAGCTTTTCTGCTCGGTCAGGATCCTGTTCCCATAGGATTTGAAGGAGCAGGAAAAATTCAACAGCACTTGGTGGCTCCACTCCTTCTTCACCTGGGTAAATGGTTCCTTTGCTTCTCCCTTTGTCCCTCCAATAGCCAGCCTGAGAGAAGGATTCACCCTAAAGCTGTACCCCTCCCATTCCCCATGAGAGCACAGGGGAAGGGTACAGAATGGATGGGAGAAGAGCAGACCCTCTCAAGCTGCTTCTCTTCTTGATGAACACGCATTGGGGTACAGAAATGGTTCAGGACTGGAGTAAAATTAATTGCTAGGCAATGATCAGGCAGACTTCAGGGTGACGAAGGCCTTTTTCTACTGCAGCCACTGACTGGTTAGTTTGGGGAAGGTTGAGATGGCCTTCAAGTCAGTGCCTAGAGCTTCTTATTGCCTAGTTCCAGGCCATCAAAGATATCTAGGCCACAGGAAACAGCAGAATCAGGTACTTTGGAGTTTGGACTGGTTGAACATGGCCCCTAGCTGAAGTGGGATGTGTCCTTTGCTCTGTGTGATACTCATTCCTGATGCTGATAGTGACACCATAAGAAACCGAGTTAGTGGAATATCTTGATATTAATCTCTCTCTCTTTTTAAAAAAATTGCTTTTATGTGAGCATGCACTCTTCAGAATTATGCCCTTCTTTGCATTTACATGGCTATCAGATACAGGTAGACCCTGTAATGCCAAGGATCTAGCACTGATGATGGTGTGAAGAGTTGGGTAGAAAAATATAAAGCAGCTGGTATCTTTTAGTAGGGGAAATACTAATGCTTAGAAATCTTGGGTAACACCCAAGATCTCTATAAAGTCAAGGAGTATAAGCAAAATACAGAAACTTTCTGCTGAAATGAAAGAGAAAAAGGCATTTTGGATGACAGATAATTCTGTAGGACTAACATTCATCAAAAACATTCCCCTTATTGATTTGCACCGGGAGTCATGATGTGAAACTTTCATTTTTCAAGACAGTTAAGGCAGTGTGAATCCAGGTAAATCAATGGAGTTGAAATTCTGTTTTTTTCTTGAATCAAAGACAAAATTTCTTTGAGATCAGATGGGGCTATGATTTCTGCCTGGGACTACAGTTTATGCTGTCAAGAACCAACAGCCAAGCAAACTGTAAGAAAACATAGAGAGTTAGGCTGTTATCTAGGCTTTTCCTACATAACAAGGTATCTGATCTCCTCACTTTATGCTGTTATACAGCTTTTTGTACTGAAAAATACACTTTTTGTATTGAAAAGCAACAAAATATAGCCAGATGGGGCTGTTAGTTTAGAAGAAACACAGCAAGGATTCTGTAAATATGCATTGGATTTGCCTGAATTACAGCCACTTATATTTCCTCTGTAAGAATATTTGGCAGAATGAGTTAACTGCGGAATTGTTTACTGACTTTTAAGCAATGATTACAAATCATGCACATAAAGTGGTTTTTTGAGCTCATAATCATGAATGTGGCACAGGAAATATGAACCTGAGAATTACTATTATCCAGTCAGAGATCACAAATATGCCGTTTGATGTGTGTCCTCAATCTGAGATTGTGTTTATCGAATACGAAAAAACACCTCTAAAAGAGCTACAGGAAAGAGCTATTTGTGGAGAAAATATATGAAATATGAAATAATAATAATTAAAAATATTTTTTAAAAGCCACAAGCAGTTTTCCTTCTGCCCCAAAATTCCCAGAAGTACTTTGCCAAATCCGCATCTTGCTCACTATTACACTTGTATGGAAATCCTGTATTCCAGTGCAAAGTCACAGTGCTTCTTAGCTTCTGAAACCAAATAATCTCAGATCTCTGCATGAACTGTTGATTTCTGTGATTTAGCATTTGCCTTAGATTGAACACTGATGCTATCAGTAAACTGTTGCAGCAGGGTTTATCTCTTTTTGCAGTGACTATGCATTTATCAAGCAGCTGTCAGTACACACAAAGGGAATTCACAGACCTACAGATAAACACAGGATCACAGAAAATAAAAGAACATATCCATGCCAGTGCACACTCTTCTCTGCACTGCAGCATGGCTCTGCAGGTAACTACATCCCTGTTTGATAAAGCACCTACATGTTTATATATTATGGATTTCAGTGGAATTTAACAGAGCAGTTAAGTCCAGTTGCTGAATAAGGAGAATTTAAATGATTGAATCTATACTATTAATTGCTTGGTAGGTCATCTTTCAGTGCTAATGGACAAATATGAGACAGTCTTTTTGTTTTAATGTTTTCTCTTTCAGAAGTGATTGTAAGATACACATGGAAATGCACATCTCCAACAAATTTAAGTTTCTTTCTTAAAATAATTGAACTCCTAAAAATAGAAAAGGAAATTCTCAATATATTTCTAGACCAAAGATACAGACTAAAACTACAGACTTAGAGTGGGTGGTTCCATCTTCCTAAAGTATTTAAAGGTATGAAAAAGAATTCTGACTTGGAAACATTTACATTAACCAGTTACCAGTTTCCAAAAACTGCACACTTATGGTGACTTGCACAGACTCCTAGAGCCCTGACTCCACCTTGGAACAGAGACAGAGAGGAGCAGATAGTTTGATCAACATCACATAGACCATCCATAGCTCAGCCTAGATTTGAAGCCATATTTCCTTCTGGGACAGTAAATGGCCAATCCATCTCACCAGCCCAGAGTCCTTGTACTGCACTGTTGTCCCTTGCGCCATCACCCCCAGCAGCAGGTAGGAGCTGCTGAGATGTTTTATGGGTCTGGGGGCTACCCCTAGTCGATACCTGCCTTTTCCATGCAGTGACCATAACCAGAATGGCTTGGCAGCAGAAGCCCCCTCTCCTGATCGATAGAGAACAGAATGGGCAAACCTGCCATTTTCAGACACATTATCTGTGAGGGACTTGCCTGTTTGGGAGGTAATTTCTCAGCAGCAACGCTTGGTAGGCTGTTGAGCATAGTGTGGTCCTGTGGGTAAGGCAGAAGGCTGGGTAGCAAGAGTCTTGCTCTTGCTGGGTGCAGGAGGAGGGACAAGGGGAAAGTGAGCAAGGTGAGAGTGGGGATGACACATTTGCCCACTGCTAAACCCTGCCTGCCTGCAAGTGGCTGGTGCAGACCCCCTTTCCACTCTGCAAAACGGTATAATTAAGCCGGTGCTTTCAAAAGTAGTATAAGCTGTGCTATCTGAGTTTTAAGTACAGAAAATACTTTTATTCATTCATTACACTCATTCAGTCTGTTAACAGCAGTGTTTGCCCTACATAAATGTCTGCAGTATAGATGGAGAGGAGCTTCTGGGAGGGTCTATGCAGAAGGCAAGTAATTACTTAGAGACATGCGATCCCTGTGCTCTGGCATATTGTAACTCACTGTCGTGCCACGATGGTATTTTAGACAATTACAACACAGGACTGTACATTTTTGCACATATATATTTGCTTGACAAAACAAGCCTTTATTCACACGTGATGGCTAATTGCTTGTCCAAGCGTCTCATATAACTGCACGCACACTGGGTGCAGGCAGAACAGGCGCAGAGGCCCTTGCATAAAAATGAGGGATCCCAGAAACATGCTGAATGAATTTCTACTGTACATGCTGTCCTATAATTGTACTCCCAGCAGCATGCATGTAGAGTTCCTGAAAAAACTCTTGGGAGGGAGGGGAGGAAGAATAAAACAGTATCAAAGAAGAGCCATGTGGTGTTGATCTGCTTGGAAAGCCATCTTGCTAATTGTTTGCAGGATGCATTCCAGGTTACTGCAAGCCAAGAGGCTGCAGGGTTTGTTGGGCTGAACTGAAAATTACAGTGTTTTCTCCTGTCCTTGTATTACTTAGGCGCGGCGGCAGCGGCCCGAGGCGGGAGCGGCGGTTGGAGCGGCGGGAGGGGCCGGCGCCAGGGGCCGGCGCCATGTCCTCGACGTCACAGAAGCACCGGGACTTCGTGGCGCAGCCGATGGGGGAGAAGCCGGTGGGGACGCTGGCCGGCATCGGGGACGTCCTGGGCAAGAAGCTGGAGGAGAAGGGCTTTGACAAGGCGTACGTGGTGCTGGGGCAGTTCCTGGTGCTGCGAAAGGACGAGGAGCTTTTCCGGGAGTGGCTGAAGGAGACGTGCGGGACCAGCGCCAAGCAGTGGCGGGACTGCTCCGGCTGCCTGCGGGAGTGGTGCGACGCCTTCCTCTGAGCCCCGCCCCGCCGGAGCCCTGCCCCGGCCTCCCCCGCCTTCGGAACGGGCTTTTCTAAACAATAAAGGTTTCGCTGTGCCGGGAAAAAAAATCTATGTTGTTTTTTTTTTTTTATTTAAAAGTTTTTTGTGGTGAATGGAGTTACATCCAGTTGGCGGCCGGTCACGAGCGGTGTTCCCCAGGGCTCAGTTTTGGGGCCAGTCTTGTTTAATATCTTTATCGATGATCTGGATGAGGGCATTGAGTGCACCCTCAGTAAGTTTGCAGATGACACCAAGTTGGGCGGGAGTGTTGATCTGCTCGAGGGTAGGAAGGCTCTGCAGAGGGACCTGGACAGGCTGGATCGATGGGCCCAGACCAATTGTATGAGGTTCAACAAGGCCAAGTGCCGGGTCCTGCACTTTGGCCACAACAACCCCATGCAGCACTACAGGCTTGGGGAAGAGTGGCTGCAAAGCTGCCCAGCAGAAAAGGACCTGGGGGTGCTGGTTGACAGCCGGCTGAACATGAGCCGGCAGTGTGCCCAGGCGGCCAAGAAGGCCAATGGCATCCTGGCCTGTATCAGAAATAGTGTGGCCAGCAGGAGTAGGGAAGTGATCGTGCCCCTGTACTCGGCACTGGTGAGGCCGCACCTCGAAAACTGTGTTCAGTTTTGGGCCCCTCACTACAAGAAGGACGTTGAGGTGCTGGAGCGTGTCCAGAGAAGGGCAACGAGGCTGGTGAGGGGTCTGGAGAACAAGTCTTGTGAGGAGCGGCTGAGGGAACTGAGGTTGTTTAGCCTGGAGAAAAGGAGGCTGAGGGGAGACCTCATCGCTCTCTACAACTACCTGAAAGGAGGTTGTAGCGAGGTGGGTGTTGGTCTCTTCTCCCAAGTAAGAAGCGATAGGACAAGAGGAAATGGCCTCAAGTTGCGGCAGGGGAGGTTTAGATTGGATGTAAGGAAAAATTTCTTTACTGAAAGAGTGGTGAAACATTGGACCAGGCTGCCCAGGGAAGTGGTTGAGTCCCCATCCCTGGAGGTATTTAAAAGACGTGTAGATGAGGCGCTTAGGGACATGGCTTAGTGGGTGGTGGTGTTGGGTCGATGGTTGGACTCGATGATCTTAGAGGTCTTTTCCAACCTCAATGATTCTATGATTCTATGATTCTATGATTATACTTGACTGATGGGAGTCTCACATCGCCTCGGGCACTTGCAGGAATTAGGATCTGGTGTATACCACTGCAGGGCGTGCTGCTGGTTGGGCTTTGATCAGAGTACAGCCTTTGTTGTTGAAAGGAGATATTTCATCTCAGCAGATTCAAAACGGAGATGGTCTGTTCAAGGCTATTGCCACAGGACTTGCCTCCCCTCCCATTCCCCCCGAAAAAAGATGAAGAAAAGCAAATGACCAGCCAAATTATGTTTTGTTTCCACTGAGTAGACTGTTACGAGTCACTCGTTTATTCATTATTACCAAATCTGAAAGGCATCACGTTGGGCTGATTTCAGAGCAGTTCCCTATTAGCAGTATTTTTTAATGTATCAAAGTTGACTTTCAATTGCTGCCCATGACCTTAGAAAAATACTTAGCATTGTGCATCTGGAGTTCATGCCGCTAAGCCTTGTAATTGAAGCCAGCCCAGTAAATATTCAAGAATGAATAGTGAGAACCTGCCTATCCTTCTGTATAAATCATTCTGTATATATGCTCTGTGCTGAATGCTTTATTCTGTCACCAGTGCTGTCGGGCTTGGTCCACAGCCTGCTCCTCACTAGCACATGCTGGACTGATGGATGGTGCAGCATTTCAGATTCTTTCATGGCAGATGAACCAGGGTAAAGGATTAGATGACAGTGAAGGAAGAAAGGCACCAGCTAGCCTTGTTCTGCAGTGCTGGATGGAGATTAGGTGCAATGGCAGGTAGCAGACAGGAGGCCAGCTATGACTGACTCACTTCATTCAGTTAGTGCTGTCTGTAACTGGGGGTCATGCAACCCTGCAGGTTGTGAGGTATAATTCTGGTGTAGCAAGCCTAAAACCAAAGTGATGATATAGATCTGGGAGATCCCAGACGTTTCACCAGATGAGAGGAATGGCACTTCTGGGTATCGATGCTCATCGTGGGATCTGAACACTCATCTTCACCCTGAAAGCTCTTTCTCACCACACATCTTCTCAGTTCACTTAGGCAGTAGGAACTATTTATGAAATTGCTTCTTGCTGCCCCTTGAGTGGTTTCTGCCCTTTCTGCCTCCTGTTGAAGTTCATTGTCCTCAAATTAAGCTGTGCTCCAACATCAGTGTGGGAGTGGAGGGAATTTATGCCTTCCTGGATGACCTTGGCATGCCAGGTACGGGTGTGATTCGTCAGTCCCATTGATATTGTTTCTGGTGTTCCTGGGAACTTTCCCGACCACCTCTTCAGGTTGACAGGGCAGACACTACAGTTGGGATATAATGGATTAATTATATTGAATAAATGATTTAGACATTGAACTGACACATAGTGACAGACCCAAGAAATAACTCTTTATTTCATCAGGTAGCCAGACACTTTGATGGATGGAGACTACAAGGTAATTCACTGAGGTTAATGGACTGTTGTGCTAGAGGCTGACAAAATGAAGACTTCACCAGTTAAACTGAGTCCCAGGGATACTTATATTTGGTGCCAAGTGGGAGCCGGAGTTAGCTTTCTGCAGAGTAATCGAAAGATATCTCTTAGCTGAGTTGAGAGTTGTTGTGCCTTACAGCAGACCAGTCTTCCCACTGCGCTTGGTAGCTCCCGGAGGGTGCAGGTGTGAGCAGTCTGTAGCTTAACAGGTCACTGCCACCTATATACCCCTTTTGTCCTGTTCCCTGGGTGCTGCTGAACACCTTACTGAAATTCTGGGTAAGATGGGGATCCCTAGCAGATAACACAGTCATACAACTACAGATGGGAAAAAGATGAGAGCACGAGACAGCCTTGTCCTGTTATTTGGGATACAATAGGCAAAGGATGTTCCAGATCCATGAGGAAAGCAAGTGTTAGCCCTAACCAGAGGTTTCTTCCTAACAATATGTCCTGGTTTCAGCAGGGATAGAGTAGTACCTTCCTGGTAGCTGGTACAGTGCTGTGTTTTGGATTTAGGGTGAGAATAATGTCGATAACACACCAATGTTATAGCTGTTGCTAAGCAGTGCTTACACTAGCCAAGGACTTTTCAGCTTCCCATGCTCTACCGACTGAGAAGGCTGGAGGTGCACAAGAAGCTGGGAGGGGGCACAGCCAGGACAGCTGACCCCACCTGGCCAAAGGGACATTCCATACCATGGGACGTCATGTTCAGTATATAAACTGGAGGAAAGCTGGCCGGGGGGGTGGGGCTGCTGCTCAGGGACTGGCTGGGCATGGGTCGGCGGGTGGTGAGCAATTGCATTGTGCATCACTTATTTTGTATATTCTTTTATCATTATTATTATTATTATTATCCCTTCCTCTTCTGTCCTATTAAACTGTCTTTATCTGAACCCACGTATTTTACTTTTTTTTTTTTCTGATTCTCTCCCCCATCTCACTGGGGGGGAGAATGAGCTAACGTCTGTGTGGTGTTTAGCTGCCTGCCGGGTTAAACCACAACACAATGTTAACAAGTGTTCAGATGTAGTGGCTGGCACCATAGAATTTTTTTTTTATATTTCTGTCAGGGCACTTAGAGTAACTAGGCACTGGGTGTGAATGTTTGGCTACCTGTCGCACGCAAACCATTCCTTGGAGACACTAAGGGGACCTCAGATGGCAACCAGCCTCAGTCAGCTCCACCAAAATGGGTTTCTATTTTGCAAAAGAGGTAGCAAGCATGGCCTGACCCTCACACCCCATCATTAAAATTCCTCAGGAACTCCAGCCCAACCGGGGGCAGATTCCAAGTCCTGAGGGTAAGGTCATGTCTGCAATGAGCCCATGAGAATAATTGCCATTATATGGTCCTATTTATTCTCTGAAGACACACTAATGTTGCTGCAGAATGAGGCCATGGGCAATAGAGAAGGCCATCTATTTGTGATTTTATGGTTTTGTTAACTTGAAGTTGTTAATCTGTTGTTTCCAATTGTCTTGGTCCAGCACAATGGTAATATGTTGTGGATTGCTGAGCTCTAGTTTATCAGTACTAATAAATAAGAAGTATATATTTTTAAATAAATGTAAAGAAGAGCTGAAGAGACTGAGTACTTGCATCCAGCTTGTCCTGAGACTGTGTGTTGGTATAGTTTGCAGTTGGCTTTCGCAGTATTGTTGTCCTTCCATATTTTGGTTCCAGGATGCTTGTACATTGTTGTCATCAATAGCACAAGGGTTTGAAAAGTACCTGGCCAGGATTTTTCAGAGGTCAGCTGAGTTTTGGTGTGCTTGAATCTGGGTTGGAGTCAGAACAGGTTTAGGGCTTAGGCCTGGCTTTAGCATAAGCATTTTCTTTGTTTTTCTACTTCTCTCCCAGGTTAACTTACTTTTCTTCTTTATTGTTTGCTATGTTGTACAAGAACTGTTACTCCGTCTAAATAAACCTGTGTACTCCTGTTTAACCTGAGTAATGAGAGATTAACAATAGGGCGTATCCAGGAAATGTGCTGGTTTTTTTAGTATTCATGCTTTTTCTATTGAAGTTTGGAGTTCCCGCATCACCCGTGCATGGACCTTAAGAGTGCTCTGCCCTCTGACTTGGATTTTCCTTATGCATTACCTTCTCTGTCCTGCAGGGAAGGAACGAAATTTTAAAGATTACTCATTTACAGTTTCTGTAGGTACAACATCCTTGTTGCTTTCCTGTGTGCTTCCTTTCTACTAGTAGACAACACTCCTTAAAGGGAGTGGTTGAGTTTTCTGCCTATATGTGGCCATAGGACTATTATCAGTGACAATTCTTTATTTTTTTTACACAAAAATTTACAAAGGTTTGTTTTCAGAATGCCTTTTTAATACACTACTGAAGCACAGGGGAAGCAATCTGGGGCAAGAGTGAGTTAGTAAGAACTTATTATTAGGAGATGAAACCTAAATAGGAAATATAATTAAGGCAGCATTATGTAGCCTAGATTTTTATCCAGTCATTTCTGCAGTTTGTTTATGTTCTTCAGAGTAAAAAAAAAAAATTACTTCTTTCAGCACCTTCCTGTTGCCAGTAGCCACACTGGACATTTAAAACAAATATGCCAAGTTTGATCCCTTTTATGCCAACAGAAAGCAGAATTAGCTCCAGGTAGTCTGTGCAGTGAGTCTGGTTAAAGGGAGAGCAGGAGGATGGGCATCTCCCTCCCCAGGTCCTAACTTCTTTCTCTGCTTGTTAGGTGGCTGAGTGAGGAAGTGACCTAAAACAGCTGATGACTTAAAAATTAATATTTTTTCATGATATATAAACATCTGCCCCCTCCTCCCTTTGTGCTGGCATTATCAAAGAATGCTAATGAGGAATTTAGAAAAGCTATTAACATAGATCACAACACTCATCCTGATGTGCTCTACGCAATTCTCGGCTGCTGCATGGTTACTCAGTGTCCAGCTTTTTATATTGAAAGAGAAATTTATAGCTTTCTTGCTTTATTCATTCCCCTTTCACATAATGCTCCTTGAGCTGGCTCTGAAGATAAATCCTTCTTAAGCCTTTAAACATAAATCAGAGTTCAGGGAAGATGTGCATTCAGAAGATGTCAGCTGTCTATAGCTAGGGTTTGCAGCCTTAACAGCAGTGAACTGCTTGCTGCAAATTCAGAGAAAGCCTCTTTGCTTTCCACTGAAAATTCTTTCCCTGGGTCATTACAGATCCATGGAAACAGTGTGTATGATGCACTAAGAGTTAAAGTTTTTAATCTAATTTTATGTGAGTCTCTGCTTTGTTGCCATCCTTTGTCTGACAATTACTGTGTAATGCACAGGCAGTAATTGCAATGCCATTTGTTTCACTGAATTCATTAGCGTGTGTGTGATTCTGATTTGATAAAATACATGTCTTGTGCAAAACGTTTAGCAATAGACAGGGCCTGAGCCTTGAGTCTTATGTCTGGTCTGCACTTCAAATCCCTGAAGATTTGTTGCCATTTAGTTCAGGGCTTGGATTCACACTTATCTTTACCCAAGAGAAAAAAGGGGGTTTAGTTTGATCAGTCTCACAGCTTGGGTGCATGCTTGGCTGTGGTACCCACGGGTGTAGATGTGCCCAGATAGCTAGAAGGGAGCAGAGCATCAAGGGGATCAAGTCTGAGGGCAGAGTGGGAATGGGGCAATGGGCGTTTCAGACATCTGTGCAGCTGAGTGCAGCAATGGCTGTGGGACTCAATAAATGAGGTGTGACCTGACCACAGACCGCACAAGCATTTCAAAATGGCTTATTAAAAAAGTGAGCGGTTCATGGCTCTTGCAAGCAAAACCACCCACACAAGATGGGAGTCAGAGCACTGTGCATAGGGCTTGGGTGCCTGTTCCTAATCATCACTACTGCCTGTTCCTGCACAGCCACAGGTCGTTATCTTGTGTGGGACTGTTCCCCTCCATAGATTATTGGGCCAAAATTTTCACATTGGCAAGTTTCACACAGCAAGACACCAAAGATGTTTGCACTTTTTGAGAACGGGGGCAAGGTCTCCTAAGAGTTCTCTGGAAATCACATCATGCAGTGCTCCTCAGGCTCTGCTCTTCCAAGCAGATCTCCCTTCTGAAGTCTGAGGGCCGCTCCTCAACTCTGGAGGTCAGTTTGCACAGATCCAGTCAGAGCCGTTCCTAGCTTATGTTTATTTAATACTTTAAGCTGCTGTAACTAATCACTGCAGCTCTCTTTTCATGAGTAACTGAGTTTAAAAATAGATATTTGGTACATCTGGATTTGTTCCAAGACCCATACTTCTGGGTTTTCAGATAGATGCATTTTCTTGGTTTGTATAATATTTCAGAGGAGTTGTATAATTGATTATTTCTTATCTTGATCAATATGTTACCAAAGTGGAAATCATACCTGTCCTTCTGCTCAGTTTTAAGAGATTTTTTTCCATCTGAGAAGCTACTATAAAATAATTACTTTTTCAACTAAAATAAATATTGCCTAGCTCAGGATCCTCTTCTGAGAGCAAGAATATCAGAAGTTTTTCCAGTATACTTCTCCAGAGAAAAAGGCCTCAGACTTTGCTGGTCAGGGGAATGGATGATTTGGCTAAACCAGTAGTGGTCACTGGCTCCTGTGTGGTTTGCACAAAAATCACAAATTTACTGCTTGATTTATGTTCTCCTTTTGCAAATTGTCTTCCATCTGGCTTTAGCGATGGATGCTAGACAAATTTCTAATGGACCAAAAGAGCTTGGCTCCATGAAACATTTAGCTGAACTGGAGTGGAGGAGTGGCTGGAGGAGAGAGTGGAAAGTTGATCAAAATATTTGCAAGATGTGGAACTGAAAAAGGAGACTAGGTTCTGGTCACTGTGAAATTTTTGTTGTTGCAAAAACCAGTATTTCTCTTTTTGTCATCATTTGAACTGTGGTGGTAACCCAAATTCTCCGTCAGCTGTTTGGCTAGTTAACAGGGGTATCAATTTGCAGTAAAACTGGAGATAATCTTAGTGTCCTTCATTGAGATTTAGGTTGTTCAGTTTGAATATTGATCATCTTAACCACTTTGGAAATTGCCTAACCACTTTGGAGATGACCACCTGTGGTTACAAGAGAGAGAGGTACAGAACTGGCTGAAAAAAGTGGTTTTCTTGATATGAGTGCAGCCCTAGGTCAGATTGGGAAGGACTGGGGCAGGATATGCAGCAGAGTAAACCATTCTGCTTGGAACAGAAAGTCTAAAAAGTTACAGAATATGGAGGGATAAAAGGTAGGAATCCACATGAAAATTTTACCTAGCTGTCCTGGATATGTGTCAAACTGACTGCCTGCTGGGGCCTGGGGCTTACAGAGACTGATGTCTGGTGTCTTTGTTCTTTGCTCTAAATCTCAGCCTCTCTTTGCTATCACTTATACTTCCACTACCTGTACAATGCAGTTATTTGAAAAAGGAAGCTGGTTTCTCTTTGTACTACTGTGCATGGGAACTCATTGCTGCAAGATACCCTTGAGATACATCACTGGTCTAAAACATTGCTCTAAACCTTAGCTTTAAATCTTTTGCAGACCTCTTCTCTTATAGCGTCTGTGAAGCAAAGTATCGTAGGGCAGAGATGAAAAGTCCCTCTGTGCACCACCATTGCCATGGCTCTGCACTGTAGTGCAAGGGGGAGCTTTGGTGCACCTTGGCAATTCATGTCTGGAGGACAGGAGCTATGAAATGATAACAACTACAATAAAGCAGGTACAGCTTCCTCGGTCACCTACACCAGCTATCTGAAAAAAAATGAGAACATGGGTTCAGTGTGCATCTGGGATGGATTGTGTGTAGCCACACCCTGGTGAAGATCACAGGACCCAAATAGTTCTGCTCCCCTGGGACTATCAGTAGCTCTAAGGGGACACCATGACAGTGGGTTCAGTGTGGGTTGGGTCTTCTTTGACTCAACCAGAGCATTTTCCATTGCCACTGAATGTATGCCCTAAGGTGCCAGTTACTGTTGAAATCTTTGCTGGAGTGTCCTAGTATATCTTCTGCAGGGTCCTAGTTGAGGCTGACAGGCTGTGATGGGAGAGCATGCCTGCCTTGGATGGCTGACAGTCTGGCCCTTGGGGTTTGCCATTCTCCTTGTGCTGGTTTTTGAGCAGATTTTTTAAAGTGTGCCTTCCAGCAGCTCTTTGAACTCTGTGACTGGAAGTGATGAATGGGTGGTCAGTGAAAAGACCTAGAAATAAACTGCTGATTCAATTATGAATGAAATTGGCCTAGCCAGCACTATTAAAATAAATATTTTGCCTTACATTGACTAGAGAAGGGTGTGATTTTACAGCTGTGTCCACAGCCAGGCTGATGTAAGAGCCCAGGGACGTTTCTGATGCAAGAGAAGTCAGTTGAAGTTGAGCAAAAGCTATTGCTGAATGTGGGAACATGTTCTTGGTGATGAAACATCCTTAGTCAGAAGAAGTCTTTTTCTTTTGGGTGATTTAATAAAGTACTGGAGAACACATCCCAGAGATATCTGCCAAAAATTTTCAGATCTCAGTCAATTGTTTCCCTCCTTCCTCTTCCCTCCCTGGCCCAATGATTACATGTCCTTTTAATTATTATTATTATATTATTTTTTATTATTTTATTATTACACATCTCCTACAGCTTTCTGCACTGCCATTAAGTGTTTGTGCCTTTTAGGCAATGTTAGTTTAACTGCATATCACACGCTTCATCTCCTTTGAACAGTAGTTTACTGGGATGGCATTTAAACTACCTGACTGATCTTCAGGTGAGCACTGTGGTGTGAATAAGGGTGTTTGTGTCTTTCCAAACGAATGCTCCAGGGTCTTAGCAGAGATAAGCATATGCCACTGCACGGATTCTGCTCACTTTGTATTTGGAAGGAGCTCAGAGAGCCGAAGAGACTTCAAATATGAAAGCAACACTGTGAGAGACAGTGGAGATGTCACTGCCAACCGGTGCTTTGCAGTCACCCCC
This sequence comes from Aptenodytes patagonicus, assembly GCF_965638725.1. Taxonomy (NCBI): domain Eukaryota; kingdom Metazoa; phylum Chordata; class Aves; order Sphenisciformes; family Spheniscidae; genus Aptenodytes; species Aptenodytes patagonicus. Next base: position 11,510,113 of record NC_134951.1, on the reverse strand, counting down.
TGAAAGGGAGCATGTTTCATACTGGGAAGCACTGGTATGGAAGTGTCTGTCCTGCACTTGCAGGGAGACCTTGGAGGACATGCTCAGCTCGAAGCTGAGCTGTAAGTCACTGGAGCTCCAAAGTCATTGAACGTACCTCCAGGGACATCAGATGAAGGTCTGGGCGTGAGCTAAGAGAGAAGCGCAGTCCCACATTGCACATCCGTGCAGCAGTTCCTGGGGAGTTACGGGATTACTCCTGGTGAGGAAGGGCAGCATGGTCAGGTCCCTCACACCAACCTTCCTGCATGTGTTGCTGGCCTGCCTGGGTGCTCACTGCTGCTCCACAGGCATTAGGGCTCATAAGAGTGAGTAGGAACTGTTGTGAAACTACACCTGAGCATTATCTATGTAGGTGATTTTGGTGGTAGGTCTCAAATATGTCACGTTTCTAAGATGGTTCACATTATCTCTGTTCTTTTCCTGCAGGGCAAAACAAGTGGGAAGGCAATGTAACCATGGTGACGGGCACCTGCTGAAATTGCAGGAAGCTTGTTGAATCCCTGTTTCAGTGGACAGCAAGTTCCCTTTCTCCTTTAGGTGCTATGGGAGAAACATCTGTCCTTGGTCTTGCAGAACAACTGGAAGTACAGGAGCTGTATCGGCCTCAGGTGGGCCCCAAGAGTCTATCATAGTTTCTTAGTCATAAAATGATATTCTGAAGATATTGTGGTCACTGTCCTCTCTGTGCAAGCTATGCTCAATACCTCTTTTTAAGAACAGCAAGAATTTCCAGCAAAGGACATTGATCAAGGATCAGCAGTCATTTAACCCCAGCTGGCAACTAAGCACCACACAGCTGCTTGCTCGCTCCCCCCTGGTGGGATGTGGGGGAGAATCAGAAGGGTAAAAGTGAGAAAACTCATGGGTTGAGATAAAGACAGTTTAACAGGGAAAGCAAAAGCCGCGTGCGCAAAACAAAACAAGGAATTCATTCACCACTTCCCATGGGCAGGCAGATGTTCAGCCATCTCCAGGAAAGCAGGGCTCCATCACGTGTAACGGTGACTTGGGAAGACAAACACCATCACTCCGAATGTTCCCCCCTTCCTTCTTCTTCCCCCAGCTTTATATGCTGAGTGTGACGTCATTATGGTGTGGAATATCCCTTGGGTCAGGTGGGGTCAGCTGTCCCGGCTGTGTCCCCTCCCAACTTCTTGTGCACCCCCAGCCGACTCACTGGTGGGGTGGTGTGAGAAGCAGAAGAGGCCTTGACTCTGTGCAAGCACTGCTCAGCAATAACTGAAACATCCCTGTGTTATCAACATTGTTTTCAGCACAAATCCAAAACAGAGCCCCATACTAGCTACTGTGAAGAAAATTAACTCTATCGCAGACAAAACCAGCACAGATGCACAACTTCATGTACAAATAGTTTTTAAAAAATGCTAATGGATTTTACTTTACAATAGCTTACTCCTTTCCAAAGCACTTCCAAGCCCATGGGAAACCTGACATCTAGTAAATGTTCCTGGACAGGGATTGCAGATTTTGACACCATCATAATAGGAACCTTTGGCCCATGGAGATGAATAAAGTGATGGTGACTGCAGTATCTCACTATTGATATTCAAAAGAGAAGGTCCCAGAAACTCCCCCGCAGGGTGTGGTGGCCTGCTGGCGAATGTGATGCATTGTATAATGGCTATAAGTGGAGAAGTGGTATAAGTGTTAGGTGTTGAATCAGGAGAGTTGTTCCTAGCTGTCAGTGATCCCTTGTGCGACTATAGACAAAATATTTAAATAATCTACTTGTTTCCTTTCCTGTCAGGACGTTCAGTGATATCCACCTTAGTAAAGCTGTAGGAGAGATGAGAAGTGTGGGGTAAGACTTGCTGAAAGGATTATGAGGGAATCACATCATCAGAATTCACCACCTTTATGTTACAAAATGATTCCCAAAATCATGCGAGAGCCCAAAATGAGGGTCAAGAGAACTAAAATTCATACCAAACTCTAAGGGTCATTCTTCCCCCTTTACAGTCTCCTCTCTGCTCTATAGCATCAGCGTGCATGGAAATCCAGGGAAGTAAATATTTGTTTGTTTGTTTGTTTGTCTGTTTGTTTATTCGACCTCCATGCAGCACTGAAGTTGAGGGAATGCTGCAAGACTGGCCTCATAACTCATGATGTGCATGGTAATTGAAGGGTAAAGGGTAAAGATAATAATGTTGTCTACTTGAACAAGAGGTAGAGTGAATTTGAATGGGTGATGGATATTATGAAAACAACTGCTTGTTTTCTGTGTGTGTGTGTATTTGTGTCCATGCGCACAGTCTGTTGTCCATCTAGTGACTATACAAAAGCCGACGATGGGATTAATAGCAAGATTAAAAAAAAAAAAAGAAAGCATAAAACAGAAACAAGAGGCCATTCTTCCTTGTGCTGATTATACTCCAGCTACACGATCTTCTCTGAAAACGTTTAGAAAAACCCTGTGTCAAGATATACAATAAAATATTAGTATTGAAACCTAAACAGCAAGAATCATTTTATAGCTACTGCAGCTGCTGTACCTTAAGTCAAACTTTTTCAGGAGTTTCTTTTCAGGGATGTTCCTTTTCACCATTTGAAAAGGATTGTTTTTACTCTCTTGCTGCCTGAAGAATGGCTGGGAGAAACAGGGCAGTTAATGGAATTAAAGAGTGAGGTTCACTTCATCCTCTACAGAAATGATTTTTTTTTCCCCACTTGCATTTTACTCTGCAGTGACTAGTGTGGCATTACTTGATCCCCCTTGCAAGAGCCCTACTGCCTTTGGACTAAAATGGTGGGGAGGCATAAGAGGGGAATTCCAGGTTTTTTTACATTTTGAGTTTTGTCTACCCATCTCACTGTAGGCATCTCTGCAAAATGTCTTGGCCAAGACTTTCTGAAAAGGATGAAAGTCCAAGACCAACCTATGTTTGAGGATTTTAGAAATAAATGAAACCAAAGCAGTGTTCTCAGCAGTTCCCATTAATCTGGAGTTTCTTGGGGTTGTCATCACTGGGCTAAATTGTGGTTCTTCCATCTCATTTTGGGTCTACTCACCTAAGCATGCTAGCCACTGATGTAAACTACTTCTGAAAGCTCAAAAACCAAAGTCAGGCCCCTAAATAAATGCATTCACAGACTAATCAGATGTGAGATGCAGAGGGTGAAGGTCAAAGATGCAGCTGGCCTGCCCAGACCTACCCAGAACATGTGCTCATGAAGAGGTTCTACTGGCCCCAGGAGGGGGAGGTCTCATCCTTCCTCTGGATGTACAGGGTATCTTCCTTTCTATCTGTCTTCTCTGAACTCTCTGAGATATAAATTGCTTTTGATTTAAACAGAGTATCGAATTTAACCAGGCAATAAGGGGTTTAAAAAGAAAATATGATAAATAAGACACTGGAAATGGTTTCACAATAAGCAGCTGGGGCCACCATGGAGGCAAGGAAGGATCTAAAAAATCTGTGCATGCAAACACACCCTTACTTGTTGTATGTTGTAACTCATCCTAAAGATATTCCTGGAAAACTCAACAGGAAACGCTGACTTCTTTAGTGAGAGACATCTAAAATCATGCACTGTTAAATTTCATTCATTAAGCTATCACCTCAAGAGCACTCATTTGCAAGTGTATCCCTGGCCAGCCTGTCATCAGACCTACTTATAGAGAGAGTTTAGAGTAGCTACAGGAAAAGATGAGAAATACTTTAACCGCTGATTGTGCGTACCCCTTTTGAGGTGTCTGGGCCACAAAATGTGGTATGCTATGGGGACTGAGCTCTCTACAGCAGGGCTGGTCCCAGTAAGTGGGTTGAGTACAGGTAAACTTCCTGACTTGAAAATGATTTTGACTTTGACAAAGAAAGTGAAGAAATAAATGTAGAAAATATTTTCTTCTAGAATTTTTCCAGTGCCTTTCTCTCCTCCCCGGAGTAACAACCTAATCTAAAGTACTTCTAAGTAGTTTTCCATTCATATGTTTCCTCTCCTGCACCCTTATTTTACTTGTTTAGTGGAGAAGAGAATAAGCAGAGAAGAACAAAGAGGGATAAAAAGCAAATGCTGAAATGTAGTGTTTTGTTCCTCTGAACTGTGCTCACGCTAGGGAATTTGTGTGATAATTAATTTCCTACGATATGCAGGAGATTGAGTGAGGTCGCCTCCTGGCCTAGTGTCCCATGACACTGGGAATCTATGAACAACTTAAGAAATCTTTTAAATAAGGGCAGTTTCTTGAGCTGGAGGAACCTGGAGGTCTTCCTTTGGCCCAGTGAGCATGATATAGGTATGCAAGGAGCAGGTAAAAAAGGGGTAAGGACGACTGTATCTGGCTTGACAAGGGGAATAGGCAGTGCTAGGTGTAGGAAGAGAGCCACAGGGTCTTCTTTCTCAGGAGACTACCTTGAACCCAACTCAAGTCATCTCTTCTTCTACTCCCATGAGTTTTTTCACAGCAATGGCATGGTTTCTTTATGAAGGACAGAAAACACCTCTATTTTAGCCCAATTTCTAGCCTGGAGGCTAGATCATGTCCCTCTAAGGGCTGATGTGGGTGAGGGTGCAGGCTTCTAGGCCACTGTGCAGAAGGAGCCACCCACCCACCAAAGCAAGCTCAGTTTTCTGAACTCCCACTGGAGGAGGGACCTGCTGCTTGCACCTAAGGGACATGCGACACAGCCAGCACCTGTTCCTGTTAGTTGGTTCTTGGTACATCCCTGCTCACGAAGTCACCCTTTAGAGTTGCCCACGGTGGGCAGACAGAGGGAGCTCCTGGTGTGGGCACTCCAGACAGCCTCAGAAACAGCAGGTCTGCCAAGGAGCACTGCCAGGAGTCTAGACACTGAATCTGGGTGAGCTGAATCACCCTTGTGATGCCTTACCCATCTAACTTGTACTTGTCGCACCAACCAGTTCGGGTGCCTAAAGCAGATGGTTTTGGCATCAGCCTCCCATGGAGATTAATTAGGTTCAGGTCCCTGATCTGGTGAACCGTTAATTGTCTGTACAAAACTGAAAATCTCCAACCGAAAGGGCTGAAAAAGCCAGCAGCCTAATGAGTGCTTCGTACCCCTGAGAGCGCAGTGCCCCAGTCCCCTTTGCAAATCAAAGCAAGCACAGCTAATCTGATCTTAAGTCTCTTTCATCCTAGGTGAGAGTCCTAACCACAGCCCTGTGGGCTGTCTGCCTGTCTCTCCACTCTTTCATTTAAAGGAAAACTGTAAAATAACTCTCTTTTTCTTCATATGGAAATGGGATGCATTTCTAAAATCCCAGGAATATTTGCAAGGCAGGAAAAGTGTTTCCTGCCCAGCCACAGCCACGGGTCGCGATCACAGCCTTCTGAAACTGAGTAAAGGCTCTCTATAATGGTGTGTTATACTCAAATGGGTTCACTTTTATGAATGTATTGTAATTTTTTTAACTTCTAAAGTGTTATTTCAGTGTGAGAACAGCCCCAGACCTGATGAATATACCTTTATGTGCAGTTCTCTAAGTACAGTATTTCTAGGTTAACAGTCATGGACTTAAAAGCCAGCTGAGGTCTTGGAGGAAACTTTATTAAAAGTAGTCTATCTGTCTGGTATAAGAGCCCAGAGTTTGCAATGTAAAATAGTTGCTTATGAAAAATGCATTTTTCTTAAGTGAAACAGAACTTAGTCTCTCTGGCGAAAAGCCAGAAGTTGAGTTTCTTTTCCAAAAGCTGTCAAAAAGCAGACAACAAAAAATGCCTGTCACATTTATAATTTCACATTCTGTGTGACTTGGTGAGCAGGTTAACTACAGATCAGGAAAAGAAAACTTCCAGCGCAGTACAAAGAAGGCAGCCAAAATGGGAAGAGGGGGAGAGCCCACCTCAAAAAAGGTTTTTCCTCCCCACTTCAGGTGCCCAAGGGCTTGGACTGTATCCAGGGGCCACGTGTGTTTCCAGTGTATAGGCAGTAGCAGTGGCATTGTGTGTATAGGCAGTTTCCAGTAGGCAGTGGCATTGTGCACAACAGTGAAGACATCAGTGTATAGACACATTCACGGAGGGTTGTCATTTGGAAGTGGCTTGATTGTCTCTTTTGTTGCCATATAACATTGCTGGGAGCGAGCAGTAAGAGGGTGGGTCCCCGGGAGGCTGGTGAGAGGTCCAGACTTCACCTTGGTGACCACAGGCTGCCAAAGCATCCTTCCCATGAGGAAACCTCCTCCTTTGCCTCTCTGCCGTGGTCCTTGGCACAACGCTGCTGTACATGGCAGTGCTGCATCAGGCCCTTCAATAACTCCCATTTTCACCACTGACCATGTTGTGATGGTTGTTTCATCACCACTACTTTTAGCAGAGTGTTGGTAAGGTATTGCTGGTTGTTTCTTACACACCCCTAGCATTTTACTTAAGAGGCAGAGGGCTTTTAGTGGTGTGTAAAGTTATTTCTTGAACAGCAAGAGTCACTCAGTAGCTTTCATGGGAGAGAGGAAGGGAAAATTTCCTTTTCACTCAGAATAGATTTTTACTTTGGCCAAAATTTTATGTTCTTTTTCCCTTTTGTTGATTTTCTTGTTGAAAAAAACAGAACTGGAAAAGCTTTTTCAAAGTGCTAAATTTTGCAGTTTAGACGCTCTGCATCTTCCTTTTTCTCCCTGAAGAAAAAAAACAAACCCGGAAACCAGCCCTCTGATGTGTAGACAACATTTCCTTAGGCTGGGGAATGATGTGAACTCCCATTTCCTGCATCCTGGGGTTGTGTATTATGGGAAAAAGATGATCCAGCAGAGGGTGGGAATGGGGCTCTCCACCCCATGGGGCTGTGAATGCTGTCCAAGTGAGGCACCCTTGAGTGGGGTGAGGCTTGATGCCACCTCGAGGTTTCTCAGCTACTAGCTTATGTGGCTCCTTGCCCGCTGGGCTGGTTTGTGGCTCCTGTTTTCAGGAAACTCTGTTTAGGGAGCTGAAACACCTCGCTCAGCTCTGTCGTATGAGGCAGTGAGTGCCTGGGAACAGACAGTTGTGCATCTCAGTGCTGTGATGCCTACGCCCTTTGTGGGTCTTCTCCAGGTGCCTGTGTTTCCTTAGAAAAGTGGATTTAGGCTCCAAAAGTGCTTAATGCTACTTAGCTCTTCACCAGCGCTATGTCAGTTCTCCCACATATGACCAGGCCGGCATGATGTAGAAAATGGGGAACTCAGTACAAAACCCCTTCCTCTTTCTGACATCCTAAACCAAAGGCAAAATTCAGCTCATTTTGCCCTTGCTTGCAGGCACAGTGAAGGGTACATGAAGGGTCTATTGCAGGTGCTTAATTGTGAATAACTCTGGAAAAAAAGGTGTTGGTTTTCAGCATCTTGTGTTTCCTGAATATGTTCTTCAGCTGCAATTTAATGTTCCTTCTCTAACCATTACAGTTCTATCAAATTCATTGGGTTATAACAGTGCTATTAATCCTGATTAGTATTTTACTTTGTTTTATCAGAGTATGGTGTACAATACCTTAGGAAGTGAGAATGGATGGGAATCATAAAATAAATTAATACAGATTTTTAATGAGTAAGGGTCTTGCAAAGTCAGCATGATGGGTCACCGGTGGGAGGGAAATGCTTGCACGGTTGGAGAACGACCCTTGGGAAGAATGTCAGAGCAAACCAGCTTCTCATCAGCCACAAATGTTGTAGCTAAGACATATGACATTGAGGGGGCACCAAGATATTGTAAAGCAAGGGTCAGATACGAAGGAAGCCCTAAGAGATAGATATACTGACCCTGAGAAAATGGCCTGCAGGCTATTACTCTGGTGTTCAGTAGATGACTATTTGGAGAGGGGATTGCTTGTCTTTCAGGAAACACCTTTTTTGTTGTGTATAACAACAGTTGCACAGGTTTAGGAAGGTCTGGCTTTTAGGACACGAGTGTGAACTAGGGTGAATGTTGTAATAAAAAGCAAACAAAAAAAAGATTTTTCTGAAAACAGGACTGCAGTAGTTTGCCAGAACCTAAGCATGTTATTTTGCAGCACATTTACATGTTAGACCTGAACCATGATCCCTCCAGAGAGCAATTCTGTATTTCAGAAAGACTGTTCTATGACAAGTGCCACACCAGCTTATTTATTCTCCCCTAAGAAGCACTTCTGTCTTTGGCAATAACAGCTGTATCAAAAAAGTAGTAAGAAATCCTTAGATTAACTATATTTAGTATTTCCTAGAATCAAAGCATCGTATGAAGTGATTCACTTCCTTTTGTTTAATATATATAATTAATTACATGTGCTAAATTGTGCTCAGGAAAGTGATTAAAAGAAATTTGCCCTCCAGAGAAAAATGTAGGAAAGATTAAAAGGCTTGTCTTTTTTTTTTTTAAATCTGTAAAACAATGTTGGTTTTTTTTGAGAGTGGCATTAAATTGCAGTGCTAGAGACATAAAGCAAAATTAAATAGAAAATATATTTTAAAGGGGAGCTGAAACTGATGATGAGAAAAGTTGGTGAGGAAAAATACAGAGGAGGTAAGTGGAATCACACTCTAGCCTGACTTGTTTGAAAGCTTCAAGCCCTTTCCTCTGAGATTAAAGCATGCCACTACTGGAGGAGACGGCCTGCGAGGTGAGGGTTAACCTTATGATAATGAATTAAATTTCAAAAGAAGGTTTGAAATCCCCAGATGTCTGTTTTGGTGTTAATTGCAAAGCAAGGTTAGTGCTCTTAAAGTATTGACAACCTAGAAAATTCCCAGAATAAGGCTGTTCAGACAATCCTGAGGTACCTGAATATTTTTTTTGTAGCTATTGTGCCAGTGCAACAGGCATGGTCTTGTTTCTCTTGCAGTAAATGGCAAAATGGACTCTAATGATAAGTTAAAGTTTAATTTTAATAAAGGAGGAGAGAATTAGCAAAATGGAAGTCCCTTGTCTGATTTGCACATCCCAGTGTAGTAGGAATTTAGTTTGTCAGCCGTCTGAATCAAGTGACCACCTTCTCAAATGTGTAGTATATGGTATCTGGTGTGCCTCTGAAGATGAAAGAGAATCATCTTGTTCATATTCAGGATTCAGGTTCCAACCATAATGATTTTAACTCAGTTATCTCATTTCACAGGGTAAAAGCACTGGTTTTCAGCAGGGCTTTGGTGAAACCTGGTGCAATGCACAAGTGTGAGGGTTGGGTTTCTGTGAAGGTGCTCAGTCCTCAACATAGAATCCCACGCAGCCTTCTCATGTCCTTTCGGGTCTTCTTCTAAGTGGCAGCTATGAACAGTTCCTGCTGAGCTTCAAATGCCACTGATTTTACTCGTACCTTGTCTGATACTGTGGAGGTACTTTGGAGAGTTTGAAAACATATTTTCACTTACGGAGTAAAAGTTCTCTGTGGTAATATTGCTCCAAGTCACCTGCTTTGAAAAGTCCTTTCACTAGTTTTTGCTCAAAAGGTACTCGTTTCAACCTCAGCAAGGATACTGGAAATGCAGCATATCTGGATGTGATTTACATCTCCATGCAGTAAGTGCTTCTAGTGTGAGCGCTAAAGAAAATGAAATCTCTGCGGAGTAAATTGAGTCATAAGATTTTGGCAAGGTGGATGTGTAAAATGGAAGATTAATATTCGGGCAGATCTATTGCTTCCATAGAAGTCAGAAATCTACAGTGTATGCTTGGAAGTCTAAGGAGCGTTATGAACTTGAAAATCAAGATTTAAAGAGGGGTTAATTTTTTCAGTAGCTATCATCACTGTATAATGTCTATGAAACAAATTTAATGCATGCTTAGTTTTCAGTTTTTGTAATTTCATTCCCAGGAGATCATGTTTCAACATTAATCATATACAACAGAACAATATGGGGATGTGAGAAAAAATACACCCAAAATCCAGATCTAACATGAAACACTGAGTATTTCTACTGCCAAATCAATAGAACTATATTGACATTATTTTTTCTTCCTTTGGCAATATGTATCTTGTAAGAAGATCTGCTGTTTCGCATTTGATGGTGTGAAGTTATCATACAGATCCCTCCTCATCTTTTAACTAATCTCCAAGAAAATCAGTGGAATGAAGTTAATTATATGCATATGGACAAATTAGTGCCATTCTCATGTTCAGAAAGAGCTTGTCTCCATGAAAAAATTTCCCAAAGCATATAGTGCTGAATAAGTTTTTTATATTCCATAATACTTAGCATGCTTCCAACTCAGACTAACATTTTTGGACTAAAATACACTTTTATTTTAGAGTACAGTTTGCACATAAGGGGATATTCTGGGATGTTTATTGTGAAATTGTTTATTTTACAATTAGAAGATTTCTCCATTGTATTGGGTTTGTATGGCAAGGTTTTGGTAGCGGGGGGGTGTTGTGGTTTAACCCCAGTCAGCAACTGAGCACCATGCAGCTGCTCGCTCACTCCCCCCCACCCGGTGGGATGGGGGAGAGAATTGGAAGAGCACAAGTGAGAAAAAACTCATGGGTTGAGATAAAAACAGTTTAATAATTGAAATAAAATGATAATAATAATAATGTGATAATAATAATAATAATACACAAAGCAAGTGATGCACAGTGCAGTTGCTCACCACCCGCCGACCGATGCCCAGCCAATCCCCGAGCAGCGGCCCCCCCAGCCAGCTTTCCCCAGTTTAGGTACTGAGCATGATGTCACATGGTATGGAATGTCCCTTTGGCCAGTTTGGCTGTGCCCCCTCCCAGCTTCTTGTGCACCCCCAGCCTTCTCAGTCGGTAGAGCATGGAAAACTAAAAAGTCCTTGGCTAGTGTAAGCACTACTTAGCAACAACTAAAACATTGGTGCATTATCAACTTTGTTCTCATCCTAAATCCAAAACACAGCACTGTACCAGCTACTAGGAAGGAAATTAACTCTATCCCTGCCGAAACCAGGACAGGGGGCTATAGGAGTGGCTTCTGTGAGAAGCTGCTAGAAGCTTCCCCCATGTCCAATAGAGCCAATGCCAGTTGGCTCCAAGACGGACCCGCCGCTGGCCAAGGCCGAGCCAGTCAGCGACGGTGGTAGCGCCTCTGGGATAACACGTGTAAGAAGGGGGGGAAAAAAAATCCTGCGCAATTGCAGCCAGAGAGAGGAGTGAGAATATATGAATGAAACAACTCTGCAGACACCAAGGTCAGTGAAGAAGGAGGGGGAGGAGGTGCTCCAGGCACCGGAGCAGAGATTCCCCTGCAGCCCATGGTGAAGACCATGGTGAGGCAGGCTGTCCCCCTGCAGCCCATGGAGGTTAACGGTGAAGCAGATATCCACCTGCAGCCCATGGAGGACCCCATGCTGGAGCAGGTGGATGCCTGAAGGAGGCTGTGACCCCATGGAAAGCCTGCGCTGGAGCAGGCTCCTGGCAGGACCTGTGGACCCATGGAGAGAGGAGCCCACACTGGATCAGGATTGCTGGCAGGACTTGTGACCCTGTGGGGGACCCACAATGGAGCAGTCTGTTCCTGAAGGACTGCACCTCGTGGAAGGGACCCATGCTGGAGCAGTTCATGAAGCACTGTAGCCTGTGGGAAGGACTCACGTTGGAGAAGTCTGTGGAGAACTGTCTCCCGTGGGAGGGACCCCACGCTGGAGCAGGGGAAGAGTGTGATGAGTCGTCCCCCCGAGGAGGAAGGAATGGCAGAGACAACGTGTGATGAACTGACCGCAACCCCCATTCCCCAGCCCCCTGCGCTGCTGGAGGGGGGAGGTAGAGAATTCGGGAGTGAAGTTGAGCCCGGGAAGAAGGGAGGGGTGGGGGGAAGGTGTTTTAAGATTTAGTTTTTATTTCTCATTACCCCACTCTGATTTGATTGGTAATAAATTAAATTAATTTTCCCCAAGTCAAGTCTGTTTTGCCCGTGACGGTAATTGCTGAGTGATCTCTCCTTGTCCTTACCTTGACCCATGAGCCTTTTGTTATATTTTCTCTCCCCTGTCCAGCTGAGGAGGGGAGTGATAGAGCGGCTTTGGTGGGCACCTGGTGTCCAGCCAGGGTCAACCCACCACATCCACGGAGACAGACCAAAGGTTTCTCTGCAACATCTTCAGGATGTCAAAAACTTAAAGAGAGAGTAAATATTTATTTCTGTCAAGGTGTGTTTTACACAGCCAAAAAGGGCTCCTTTTTGAAAGGAAATCATGTCTAAACATATTTAGGATAATTATCTGAGTTTTGAAATCATGTCATGTTAGGAGAGATTTCAGGAACTCGGTTGATTTAGCATATAAAGGAGAAGGTTAAGGCTTGATCACAGTTTACCCAGAGAAGGTATTTGGTAATATGGTTTTTTTTTTCCAGCTAATGGACAAGGTATTATCAGGAACCAAATTGCTGGAAGTTCAAGCTAGACATACTCAGACAAAAAACAAAGCAAACCTTTTTAACAGTTATTAAAACTATTATCCCCCCGGAAGAGTTTCCCAAGATGTGATAGATTTACTGTCACTTACATTTAAGTGTGATACTAATAACACTGAAATGAGCTGTGGAACTGTTTGCCAAAGGATGTTGAGGATGCTAAAGCTTTCCATGGGTCCAACAGGTGTTTGGACAAATTCATGGAAGAAAAATTGAGAACAGTTAAACTCCCAAAAAGACTCCAGCTCTGACTCAGGAAATCCCTGAACCACAGGGACTGTTGGCGATGAGGGCAAGAAATACATGGCCTGATTTGCATCCATCTCGCTAGACTCCATCCCTTTTCCTTCCCAAAACAGGGAAGCCCTGTCAATAATCACCAGCTGGGAATGGTCTCTGGCCCGGCTGTCACCCAAACAGTGCCTCAGCATTACCTGGAAGAGCTGGCTAGGGCCAAACCTGAGCAGGGAGAGTGCTAAAAGTCAAGTGGTGTGAGTGATTTGGGGCAGCATAGGAACCAGCATCGCAGTTCTCGTCACTTCACTGGTACTGGTATAGCCAAGGAGCCCACAGACTGCTTCTAAGGGGGTTTGTGGAAGATTACTGAAAAAAGCAAGTAGCTAGTCGAAAAATTTAAATTTAGTACAGAGAGCCTGCAATTCGCCTGGAAAACCAGCAATGGTGTGCAGGCTGGGTAAGATTCAGACCACCGCTTTGGTGCAACCTGGGGCTGTCGGGCTGGCTGCAGGAACCCAGGGGTAAATTTCCATGGCCTTTGTGCCACTGGCGGCCAGGCAAATGCTCATACCTTTCTGTCCTTAAAAATCTCTGGCTATAAGGACTTAACGTGTCACTGCTGTTGTTGCTTCAATGCTTTTGGAGGGGCTGCATTGACTAGGTAAACCAGGAAAATAGCTGCTGCCGTAAGGACTTCATGTATCCAAAAGCCATACAACATAGCAATGACTGCGCATTGTTTGCATTATGATTTTTCACATATGATGAAAAAATAGCCTTAACTAACAGCATGTAGACCAATTACACAAGTAAGGAGTATGAAAAATTGGTCAACAGATGCCTTATTTTTTAAGTCTCATGGTATTATATATTTTCAAGGGTTTAAGTCCTTTTATGTTATCTGAGGTATGTGCTTCAGGGATGTATAAAAAGAAAAAAAAATAAAAAGAAAGCATTGATAGTAAGGATCATCAAAATGTAGTAAAATTTTGCTCTTTGATAAATTTTGGGCTAAGAAATAATGAAAGGACAAGGTTGCATGATTATCTCACTCTTGGAGAAAGATCTAAAGAACTTATCAGTCTTCTTTGAAATGACAGTCATAATACTCTCCATAGCAGTTTGGGGGTCTCTCCCTCATCAGCATTTTCCAACAAATAAATACATTTAAAAAAAAAAAAAATCCTTTAATGTAATCCTTTAAACAGAGAGTCTTTTGTTTTATGGCCGTGCAAAGAGACTTCAAACAAGCTATTTCAAAAAGAAATCTTGGCTACTGCTTTGAAGAAATCATTGTTCGCAGATATTCTAGATTATCTGAATGCCTCTTTGCATTAAATATTACTTAAGTGATACTCTTTATTATTTGAATTTATAGGATTTCCACTTTTACACACAGAATTTTTCACATCATACAAGTTTCCAGTTGTGGAAGGAATAAAACGGTCAGTGCAGAAGTTTTTTTGTTATACTGCAGGCCAGCAGTCATTATGGCTAAAGCCTCATCTCATTTTGCTTTGAAACTCCCCACCTTTACTTTTAGGTCATGGCTAATATACTGCCAATTTTGTTTCAACTTCACTGATAAGGCTGTGGGATTCAGCGTGTAATAAATAGTCCTGTGACTGCTTATCAGCATCATTTCTCATCTTGGCATTAGTAAGAATTGAACAGAGTGAGGAGAAATGGTGCGGAAATAAGAATATCTACTGGCATTGACGCTGGCCAATAGGAACCAGATTATTTCAGAGGAATGTGTTTAAAATACCATTTCCAGCAGTTCATGGAAAGATACAGGCCCTTCTCCAATGTTTTCTGTGTTATAGGCTGATAAAATTCAGTACAATTAAAAGCCTGAATTAGAAACCGTCTACTTTCAGAAATAAAGACGGCACTCTGCCCTTCATTCCAAATCTTTACCGCTTTCATCATGACACATTACAAGACTTACTCTAATCCTTTAAGAAGAACCACCAACTGTTTAAGGTTCTCATGGGAACTACTGAAGACTAATAATGACTAATCAAATTTCTCTGACGGTTGTCTTTGATCATTTTGAAGTATATTGTCATCAAATATGTCCAACAGTCACATGTTTAGTTAAAAGGAAGCTTTCCTGTAGATCTGCCATAGGTGATAGTCAAAAGATTGAGTGCAAGTAATTCTGCTTCACTGACAACTGGCGTTCAAACAACATTTTCTTTCACAAATAATGAAAAATTTCTTTACAAACTATGCAGCCATTCATTTGCCTACCACTTAAATCCGTCAGCCTGTGGTCTGGATGCAGGCAGACCATACCAGTGGCTCTTAATGTCAAACTGTAATTTAGACCATGATGTTTTGGCATTTCCACTGGCATGGTCACTTTTTTGACTAGAAACCTTACCCAGGCAGTCTTGAGCATTTTCTGTATTTGTCCAGGGTTTCCAGATGTTCAGTGACCAAGTTGGAGTTAACAGGCAATAAATCTATCTGGGCTGCCGTGCATCCAGAAACCTTGGTCATGTCCGTGGTGTGTGTACAGGTGAAGTCTGATGCTTTTGGAAAGCATTGCACTTACTGTGCCAGCACAGCACAGTTGCTGTGTGCCTGAGCAATAGATCTCACTCCCACTGTGCTGGGCAGATTTACTGCACATGTGTGTATCAGCTGTACGCTGCAGGAACAGTAACCTTGCAATTCTGGGAAGCGACGGACTTACATGGTGTGACTGTAGCTGTTTGATGTGTATAGTCAACAGGGAGTGTGTTAGAAAGGTAGGACCAGCTGGAGGGAGCAGGCTGGGCATTCACACCATCGTAGCTGCAGACTTCCTGGACATGTGGACATATATTTTATCTTGAGAAATCTCAGATGCGAATATGTCAACCCAGACTTAAGGGATGACATGAAGAATCATGAGTTTACCTGTTGCTGCAAGTGCATAACATAAGCCAAGTGATGCGAAAATAGGAAAAAAAAAAATCTTTCTCTATAGTCCATATAGGACCTGAGAAGAAATGGTACAAACTGAACTGTAGGACTGTGGGCATTCAGTTTTAAAATTATAAAAATTCAGAAAATCCTTAGTTGAGATTCTAATTCTGTGGTTTACCAGCCCTCAAAATTCATCATATATCAACAGAAATCCCTTTCCACCCACCTCCTTTCTTTGCATTCACTATCAACCAACGTATGTTACTGCACTTCATCAGTTGTATTTCATGGTCTTTATGCAAACAACTTCCCTAGTTATGGCTGCAGAAATAGACTGGGGAGACAGACTGGCAAATGGAGCACAACTTTTCCTCCGAGAACTTCATCTGCAGCCCTAAAATCATGCAAGAACCTGCCTGTTTTGGTGAAGTTCTCTGTAATAACCAAAACATGTTGTTCAGGCTCTTCAGGTCCAAGTAGTAAAGTCAGTGTAGGAAAGTAGTCTGGGAAGCCTCAGAGCTGTCTTTCAAGTCTTTATGGCTTTTACCTTTTGGATGTGATTTGAAATAGAGTCCTGGATCTCTCTTAGACACTGGAAAGCATAAAGGCTTTTTTTTCCCCACCCATTTTCTGATAAATTACCCATTCTGTCCCTTCCAGACCAAGACTGAGATTATGCCATTATGGCCACGTCTGCAAGTTTAAATTGAATTTTTAGTAATGATGAATATGTTCAGGTGATGATTAAAAAAAATAAGCCATTTTTTCCTATTCTTCAGCAGGAAAGGGAGGCATGGAACAAGACAAATGTTAACTAGAAGCCAGCAGAGAGAGGCATATTAGAGCCTCTTTGAGCAGAATCCCTGAATGCAGAAAGGGAGGGTCAGGTTTCTCTGGGGAGAGGTCCTGGCACTCTAGTGAGAGGTCCTGGCTTAACTAAGGAAGGAATAAATTTGGGTTACTTCTTGCATGAAAATAAATGGGTATTATATTCTGAAGGAAGAGATGCATATCTTACCATCTTAATAAGCTGCATGTGCTTTTGTATTGTCCATAACTAAAATAATTAATTGTGTGGTGTTAAATGTGGAGCAAAACTTCTATTTCCCCCCATTTATTAGATGTGGTGACTGTACAGTTAAAGTGTAATCCGGAAAGATCAAACCTTTGGGGAGTTACCGGAGGGTGCCTCACAGGTCACCTGGGGAGCCTGAGCAGGTGGGCTGGTCGTGGGTGCACTGATGGCTTGTTCATCATTCTCCATCTGTTTATCCGTCATTCCCTTGTCCTTTGGAAGAACAGAGTTGTCTGAGGCTTACAAACTGTGTCCAAAAGTCTTGGTCAAGAGATGCTACAGAGATGCAAAAAACTGTTACTGTCAAATCATTCCTGAGATGACCAAGATTTTGAATGCCTTGTTTGCCCATACTAAAGATGGGAGGGTCACTGCTTTTGAATGGGGAGGGTATGCTTGCCACAGGTTGATCCTGTCTCTAGTGTGTATTTTTACTCCTTCCCTCCCATTCCAGTAGTCGCTAAAATCTGCCTTGGTGGCAAGTTTTAGGAAAAAATTCTGATTTTCACATGCTTAGCAGACTCACTTGAACTTTTCGATTGGCACTCCAAATGATGTATCTGCACAGAGCATGCTCCAGTGCAGGGACATACAAGACCTTCCCAGTGATGGCAGTGCGCTGCCAGGTCTGAGAGCACAGGGCTTGTCCCCACCATGTCCCTGAATCCCACTGAGCTCAGGCAGTAGGGATGTTGCTGCCTGAACTGAATTGAAAAGGAAGGGGAAAGAAATTAGGAGAGGGAGCTGGATGGGATGAAGGTGAGATGTGAGGGATAGAAAGGGTGGAAAAATAAGGGAGAGCTGCAAAGAGAGTGGGCACGGGGAACTGAGAATGGCTGAGCAATGAGAATAGGGGCTGGGAAAGGAGAGGAATAGGGACAGGGCTGGCAAGGTGAGGAGACTGGGACTTTGGTGAGTGGACAACTGATATGACAGGCCTGGAGCAGGGACAGTTTGGAGGGGAAAGGACAGAAGAGCTCAGGTGGGGAATAGATGTGAAGAAGAGTCTGTGTGAGCTTTAGTCACCAAACATCTGGCTGAAGTCTCGCCTCCTTCAGGCTGTTCTTCACATGGGGGATGGCAGCCTGGACCACTGCCAGTGACTTGGCTGACACCAGTGGCGGGGGACACCACTGCGGCACGGTGTTTGTCTCGCTTTTCTAAAAACACATAAGCAAATGCCCCCCTGGAATTTAAATACATAAATGCCTTCTGTTAAAAGACTGCCACTGAGGTTGCAGAGTTAGTCACTCAAAAGTCAGGGCTGGCTGTGCAGTTTTGGTTCACTTTCCTTGGACATGGGCACATGAGTAAATCAAAGGCATCTCCATGTTTGAGCCTAACTCTGACATTTTCTAATCTCTGTGTTTTTCCTTTTGCTTTTCCTGAGAAAACTCTCCAGAAACTTTTACAAATAAAGTCTTGTTTTTTGTTTCCTGTTTTTTCCCCAAGATTTTAGATAGAAAATAAAAAAGAAGTAATTTTTAATGCAAGATGTATTCTCTCAGAAAAACAGAGCAGGAATTGTTAGCGTAACACTGAAGACAATACTATTATTGCTTAACTTTAATCCTTAAAACTGTATCAAAATGAGCAGGCAGTCTTAATTCTGCCATTCCCTATTCAGTGTACTTGACTGCTGCCTTTACAAGATATTTTTAGCACGGTTTTGTGTAGGTGACTGCATGTGTGTAGGCGAAAGATATGTCATCTTTTTTATTAGCCCACTCATCCACACGCTGTGATGAAAAACCGGCGTGTTTGTATGTGTACAAGTATGTCTTTCTGCATAAATCAGAGGTTTTGCATCTGAATCAGGCAATGTGTTTCTGCAGCAGACAGAGCTGCCTTTCTCCCCCCGGGCTGTTGAGCCATTTCCTTGTTCTGAACTGTGCAGCCGAGAGGCAGCGGTGGAGCTTCTAGCCCTCTTACACCATTAAACATATTTGTTAGCGTCCCAGAACGAAGCTACGGAGCCAAAGATATGGAGCCAAACCCAACTTCAGCCTTGGCTACCTGGAATCTTTCCATTGACCTTAATAGGAATGTGATCAGACCCCAGCTATAAACAGTTCCAAAGAGATAATGTAGATGCTTATTTTGTTTTCCTTTGGACTGCTTCATGTGTTGCACTTAGCCATGTTTTCTTAGCATCATGTTCACCCTGCAGTTGGCAGGTACCATTATTTAACTTTTACCTGCCAACTTTGCAGTCATCATGTCTTTGTGTTGGCCTGGGTGTTGGTAGGCTGAAACAAGACTCTGGGTGTGCTGGTGCTTGCAGGAGAGATCTTTTCCTCTTGCTTTCCATCCTTCTTTTCCTCTTTACCAGTTGTTTGTGGTCTGAGCTGCCTATGTGAGCTGAGCTTTGCTTTGGAGCTGTAGCTTTTCACGAACATTGGAGGAGCATTGTCTTGTGAAGGGAGTGGAACAAGGCACAGTTAAGGATGAAAAGTGCCTGTTTCTAGGGCTTGAAGTTTGAGAAAAAAGGAAGGAAAAGCCCTCAAGGAGTCGGGATGGAGGAATGTGTTTTCAGCATGCAGTTTTGTTGGCATCCGTGCAGCCTGGGGACACGCGCATGAGAGGAAAGGCCACAGACAGTCAGAGCTCAGCTCTCTGCTGGGATGCCAAACCTGAGGTGCTTTGGCAGGTTCAGAGACGTAAGTCCCCCCTTGCTGTCCCTGGAGGTCTGGGGGCAGGGAGGCCAGGCAGCCCCAACACTAAGCCCCTGTGCCCCACTCTGACCTCCCAACTGGTAGAGCTGGTGCTTGGTCAGGGCAAGGACGGGTTGATCCAAGGAGGTTGAAGGCTCCTGTTAAAACAGGCTCTTCCTTTTTTTGCCACCCATCTCCAAAAAGGGGCTCAGACACGCATCAGCAGCCTGTTTTCCTGGGGTTTGGCCAGGCCTTTTCCAGCACCTGGGATTTCCAGGTGAGCTCCCATCCCAGCGCTGGGCAGCCTGCCCTAGGGACAATCCTTGGAGCTGCCTCAGGTGGAGTTAACTTAAGTAGTACCCCTCTGCCCCAGAAGTAAATGCTCCCAAAACACTTCTGCTTCTCCATCCCTTTCACTGGGAAGGCAGTGAATTACTCTGGGTTTGGAAAAGTGAAGGTTTAAACTCCTTGGGCTGCAGCTGCTTCTGCAAACGGTGTCACTTAGCCAAGCTTCATAGCATTAGACTTCTTGGCTTGGTATCACCCTTTATAAAATATATATTTTCTTGGTAGGTCAAGCACCAGCAATTCTCTTGGTTCTATAAAGAACATGAAAGAATGGGTTTTGATGCCCCAGGGAACTTGCAGTTCACAACACTTTAAGGGAAAGACTCTCACTTCATGCAGTGCTTTGGATTATTGTTCTTGAATATCCTGTTTCACATTATTTATTGTTGCAGATTTTTTTTTATTTTCTCGTTCCCAGGCAATAAAACACATTGCTGTAAGACAGAGACAAATCAAAAGAAAAAGGATCGTTTCACTTTAGGGATGTTTTGGCTCTGCTGATGGACTTCATGGTGGCCCCTGGCTCTCCCAGCGTGGGGCAAACTGGAAGCCCAGATCCGCACACTGCGGGGAGCACAGCTCTGGCCCCACGCAGCATGGCTCACTCCTGTTTCTGGTTAGCCTGTCATCGACTCTCGAGGCAGAGGAAGATGCACTTTTACTTTCTGAGCAAGATTTCCAGGTAGGCATGTGTGAATTGGATTGTAAATAAGAGACACAATGGGGTCTGGCTTTCTTGGGTGCAGTTGTATTGACTTCAAGAGCACTTATCCTGATCATCACCCGTGCACAAACAGATTTTGGCCCCATGTGCAGGCTTTTGACTTGCACAATACAAGGAAAAGTGATGCCAGATCATAAATTAAGAAGCGTGAATGGGCAAAACACAAAGGAGCTTATTTTGTGCTAATAGTTTAGCAAAGGCATTCAGACACTTCTAAAGTTAGCACATTGTGCTGCCAAGAGAAACAGTGCAGCAGGGGAAAAATACCTCACTGGATAGCTGTCTACCAGCAGATACGTCCTGTTTTTCAGCCCAGACAAATACAGTGTGACTCTGCCAAATATACACTTTGGTTTTCTTTGCCTTATGTGGGATAAATACTTCGCCCCTCTTCCAAAGTTAGTATAGTAATTAACGAAAAATCAAAGCTGTACCTGGTAATAATGTGGTGCTTTATCTGTAATAAAGACTTTCAATCAGAGAAATTACCTTGTCTCATCAATTAGCTGAAACCTTGCTCAGCCTGTAATAGAGACTGCCTAATTCACATGTGGCTTCTGATTGCTCTTGCCATCACTGCTAATAGCTTCAGTTAGCATTGTTTCAGAGGTACTGCAAAGCAGAACTGTGTGAAAAACAAAATAGATTTGGCAAATGCGCATTTTACGAACAAAAATGCTGCTCTAAAAATACACTGCCTTGCTCACACTAAGAACTGAGAAGTTAGCAAAAACCATGTTTGAAGTTGCCATACAGCTTAACTTGGGCTTCCCTGTGCTTGTTTTATAATACAACTATAAACATGAGATCATGTAATTAAAGACCTGATCAAGTACATATACAAAAGTAGACTAAATGAAGGACACATTAACAATCTTATTTCTGGCACTTCTCAACTTCTGAGTGCCTGATGCTGCAGTTTGAATGTTCATGCAATCTTTGTGTGTAACATAGACAGTATTAAATATCCCCCAAGTAGCAACACCTGTCACTGAAATATCAAAGGGTCCCAGCTGTGCACTGTATATTGTAAGTAATTACAGTAAGTAACGAGCCTTTGTTGTTTTCCTATCACACAGGGGCCAAGATTAGCTGGGTCCCATTGAACAACCACCCTGCATAACCACCCACAGGGTTACTTGTCCTCTCTACCGTGAAGCTCCTTGCTGCAGGACCCAGTGGTATAGCCCAGAAACGTGGGGTGCTGCTGGGATCAGCCAGCCTTGGCGCGACTTGCTCTGAGCCCGTTTGCAAAGAGAGGAGTTGCTTCAACAAGTGAAATGGGCAGGAGGCTCTGCTGAGTGGCTGAAAGAGTCACAGCAGGGACAGGTTGATGCTTCTTAATGGTTTTATTGCTAACAATAAGCACACTGTCCCAGATCAGGTCTGGGGTCCTGCCGGCCAGGGTGATGGCAATGTGAGCAGCACCTCAGCCACCGCACTGGGGCTGTGGCTGAGCCCTGGGGCTGGGGCTTGCCAGCGCGGTGGCGGAGGAGCTGGGACTAATGGGGCCTCCGCGACAACCCTCCCCTGCCTGCGTAAGTCCCCGGCGGTTGAGAGCAAGACAGCTTGGATCCGGGCCCACCAGATGTGGAGGAGCTGCCACCACTCGCTGACCTCCTCCTTGTACCTGTCCCAGTAGCACAGCCAGAGCTGGACATCCAGCTGAGCAGCTTTTGCTCCTTGCAGGCACTCACCGCCCTGTGGTACACCCAGGAGCACCTCAGCCTCTCTGAGGTAGCAGTGGATTAAGAAGCTCTTCCTCCAAGCAGAGTAGGAGCACACAGAGAGTTAGGCACGTGCAGAGTCTCTGCAGAAACAGGGTCTTTGTTGGCAGTGTACCCCTTTTACCTTTAGCCTAGGGTTGCCATTTCAGTATATAAATCAGTGAAAGTTTTGGCAGTAGATTAACTTGATATAAACCACATAGCATTCCTCCTCCACCGACATGTCCAGTCTGTAATTTATATTCTTTTTTTGATAGATTTCTTTTCTGAGAACAATTTGCATCATCATTCATTTAAAAGATAGATTGTTTTGCCGTGTTTGATAGATCAACCCCGGCACTTGGAAAGCTGGCATCCAGATGTACAGCTTGCAAAAAAAATATACTCTTGTTCAAGGGAGTGGTAGTGGTATGAGATCACCTTATATGGACCTTGCTATCTTCTCCTGCTAGCAGAGAATTGATTTCTTTTGCAATGAAAATTCCTCAAAGCAATCCTTTATCACTTGTAAAAGAAGTACAAAATGGGAAAGTACAAGCCAGTGCATTCAGAGTGAGGAATTATTATCAGTAATGTAACTTAATGGCATGACAGCAGGGATAAATTTGGATCATGGACTCTGGAGTTAAGGTTCAGGAAATAGCAATCTTCGTTTAAAGATGCAACCCAGAAATTAATCAGGATGACTAATATGATAATATATGAACAGCAGTGTTTAGAAACTCCTAAGGGTTTCAAGGCTCTTTTGAACCAAGCACACATCCTAATAGACAGCCCTGCCTCAGAGAGTTTACAATCTTGTGAGTCGAGGCTGATAAACAGTGGGATAAAGGAAGGATTAATATGCTCATTTTGCAAACAGGGAATCAAGCCACAGTGTGATTAGGAGCTAAATTTACAAAAAGGATGCAGACTTTCCAGTGCTTTGCTCTCAGGTGCTTTGCTCGCTGGAGGCCAGCACAGTGCCAGCAAACTTGTGGCTCCTGAATGGCTGCACGGAAGAAGAGCCAAAGGATGGGATCTGCTGAAAAAATAGCTCACGATGCATGGGAAGTGTGATCCATCCTCAGGGAAACAGTGGGGAGGGGAGGGAGGGAGAGAGGGAGGGAGGGAGGCATGGGACATCTCCCTCTGAGGAGACCTCAGTGCTTGTCGTTGCATTTCAGGGCTCTTATTCAGCCTCTTTGATCTTGGTAAGTCATTTGTCTTCACACTCAAGGTACCAAATGCTTAAGAATATTTGTTCTGAGGAGCTGACTATGGCCTAGTAGTTAGGTTTTGTGTTTGCTCTGCTCCTCAAAAAGTCTCAGCAAACAGCAAAAATAGTTTGGGGACCAAATGGTCTGTAGGTGTCACTGGGGCAAGTTGAGAGGTGGGCAAACCACACAGCTCAGTCCTGTGTACCTGGCAGAGTCGCATACACACATGTAGGAGCACGGGGTCCAGGTACCATGACTAGGTGCAGGAGAAAGTCAGGGGATCTTTCCCAGCTGTGTAACCTGATGCAGGTCCTACCATGACATCCCACCCTCTGGATCAGGCCCAAGACTCTTGATGTTAGAACAACTGAATTTGGTAAACTTAATTTAGCTAATATTCCTTTGTGTTTTATGCAGTTTGTTAGTGGTACGTTGTGGCACAGATGACCACCACTGCAAACACGGCTTCTTTGCAAGGGGGATTGCAGAAATCACGTGTCCTGATCAAATGAGCCTTCCCCAGAACTTCACCAGTGCAATGTCTTCTGCAGAAGCAAATGTTTCCCATCTCCTGTGCCAGCATCTTATCTTTTCACATGTTCCTTCCCCAAATGTAACCCTAATATTACAGCTGACTGCTGGGCATTAGAAATAAATAAATGAAGGGATGGGTTTAGCAGAGGAGGTTAAGGATGCCATAGCCCCCCTGCCTCCCGTCCCCGTCGGAAGAGATGTAGATCTGTTGTGTAACAGCATATCCCCGTCGGAGCTGTGCCCACACTGCTGTGGAAGCTGCCACAGTGCCAGGTTTTTAACATCCTCCCCTGGGAAATGACTGGGGAGGTGCTGATGCTGTTCCCAGCAGCTGATTATCAGATATTAACTACAGCGAGAGCTGCTTAAGATGTAATGCCATATGCACATGGTAAAATCCTAGCCTAAAGCGATCTGTGTGCAGGTGAATCCTGCAGGTAGGCAGCAACCTGCTTCAGCTTTATCCTTGTGAGCTGCCAGCATGGACTGGGGGGCTGCCCAGCACTGCGGGGCAGGGAAACCCTTATTCCCAGGGAGCCCCCCATGCAAAGCCACTATTTGCTTTTAAATTCAGTGCTTACTGGATATAAAATACATGAAAACCAGGCAGGGAAAGATGACTAAATGTTACAGGAAAGTGAAAATGGATCTCAACTCAAATGTAAAGCTAACTGTTCTCAGATGGGGAAGGGGATCTCTGGTTTTCCCGGTGCTACACAGTACTGCAGGGAAAAGCCATAAGAACTGGGGTCTCACAGAAGGCGAAAGTGGTGTTGCCCAGAGCGGGGTCCGTAAGCTGGGTCCTCTTTCAGTGTGATGTTTTGATGCCAGTTATATATTTTTCTGCAATCAAAAAAAAGGAGATTCCTCTTCCAGGCAAGAGAATCCAGTAGCCCAGCTCTCTGCTCTTTGGACTCAATTACTTAAGCAATTACATTGCAAAGCACTAAACCTCCCCAAAGCCCACGTTTATACATAAGCAGTGTTTTATATTCTGTTCTGTTGCTGTCAAACCTTCCTCTACGTTTCTGCCTAGCTCTTAATTTTCTCAGATGCTACCTTGCTTTATTTATGTTTATTAGGACACAAATAAAACATATGTTCTTGGGAAAGAATGTTGCAAGTTTGCAGACTTCTGCCTTCACCTTTTAATGTGCTTTTCTGCTCAGAAAAGATGACATACTTGAAAAATGTAAATTGAACTTATTTTACGCTTACAGAAGGAAATATATTTTCAAAATAGATGTGTGTCTCTTTCAAAACCTTTGAGGTGAGTTATTCAGCTGGGATTGAAGTGCATTATGTCTTACCACCAATAAATATGCCTGTTTAAATGAGAGGCAGGGCCATGTTTTCTTAAAGCTATGTTTTTACATTGGTTTATTTTATAGCTAGATGTTACTCCTGAGACTGCTCCAGGTTTAAAATTTACTTGTTTTTTCAGTAGAAATGAATAACATGATTTTGGCTTTTCAGTTTGTAGAGAAAGGATTTATATACAGGTTGCACGTTTTCACTGATCTGGAAACAGAGTGGCTTTAATTAGGCTCTACAGAGCAGACGCTCGTGAATGAGAAAGAAAGTGAAAAAAACATCTTGTTTTACATGTTGAGTTCTGACACCAAATGTAAGAACAACAAAGCTTCTCTGTGCACCTCCCTGAAGGTCACTTACTGCGTTCTGCTATTCTGTTGTGTCTGTGTACACACATACTTGTGTGCAAGCAACTCTTTTATTTTCCTCATCATCCTTTTTTCTAGGTCGCGATACCAGCTGTGATGAGCAGATATGCTCTTATTGTCTACCATAAGTCAGCGCCTGGGGAAGTGCAGGAGATGGGAAGATATCTGTCTGCATCTTTTTCCCCTCTGATTGTAGGAGCTAACCAGGCAAATGCAAGGAATACAGATGAAAAAAGTAACTGAAGCCCAGTTCCTCCAAGGCATTTAAGCATCTTTTTCAAACCTTTGAGGATCTCGGCACTTCTCTGCTCACAGCAGAGGGAAGGGGAGGGATTGTGACTGTAGATACATCTAAGGATCATGGTCCCTTGTTGATGCCCTCCCTTTCATCCCTGCAGGCGATGGGCTGACTGCCGTTGCATTATGGTTGGTGTACCAGCAGTGTCTGTAACCCACTGGAGGTGTCTGCAAGGTGTTTTTGAATATAGGACCCGTTCAAGGAGGGCATGCTTTGTCTGCAAGAAAATACCGATGATATGGTAGAGCAGATCATTGGGCTGTTGTAGCTGGTATTGGCATTGAGTAGAGAGGCTGGATGGCAAACTGATAGAGAAAAACATTTTCCCTTCTCAGCCTCATGTTCTTAATCATCCTTAACAGCAAAGCCAAGAGAAATCAACTCCTTGTGTCCAGGGGACTTTGGCTACATCAACACTAGCGAACCAAACACTGCCAGAGCCTGGTATCTTCCCCAAGGCAGGCTGGCTTGTCTGCCCTGGTCTATGTTATGGACCTCTCCTCACCTCCAGAGCTGTGCGGCTCTCTCCAGACTGCCTTTGGGAATGGTCCCTGCCTTGTGCTCACTCCTGAGCCATGGAGGGAAAGTGTGGGAGAGCAGTAGCACATCCAGGCCAAAAGCCTGCCAAGGACAACCAAAACAGCAAATTGAATTCCCATGCCCAGTCTGGTGTCCTGGCACCTTTAATTTACTAGAATGCTGCATCTCGTACCTTCAGTGTTCACACTGGGTCTATCATATCCTTTGAAAAGAATATGGCTTGTTTTGAATGTACATCAAAATACTGTGTTAAGTAGGACTAGCACCCTTTCTAAAGCACA